>NC_087470.1:15551850-15851850 GCF_036321535.1 Camelus dromedarius | reverse complement strand
AGTAAATAAATCGCTCAGGAACCAACGCCAGGGAGGCAATGAGTGTCCTGGCCGAGAGCTCAGTGTCTGAGGTCGGACGCCTGAACAAGGACCCGAGCACCTGCCTTCCCCACGGCATCCATCACCTTGACCAGGCCTCCCCATCCTTCCTTCCCTTTTCCTGTTGAATCGGTTAATGACAGTACCCAACACAGAGCGTAGTATGAAAATTAAAATTAAAATGCACAGCACGTGGAAAGCCCTTACTTAGCACAGTGCCTGGCAGGTAATAATCACCCAGAAACATACACTCTTATGAAAATCCATGGACCCGTCGGTGTCCGTTAGTCAATAAATCATGTTAGGAAAGTTGTTGAAGGCGGGGGGTATAGCTCAGGGGGAGAACGCGTGCTTAGCGTGCACGAGGGTCTGGGTTCCAGCCCCAGCCTCCATCAAAAGCAAAAAAAATAGATAAATAAATAGAGAAACCACATTGCCTTCCCTCTACCAAAAAACAAAAAACAAAAAAAGAATTTTAAAGAAAAGAAAATAGTTGAAAACCACGATGAAGATAATAGTTTGCACCTCTGAGGCAAACAAGTTACAAAGACAGAATTTCTGTCTAAACCAGATTTGTAGGCGCAGTTTTATCAGCATGAAAAGAAGACTTTAAAAGAGGCTGCATTCCACGGTCCAGGGGGCTCAAAGGGAAGTGTGCTCAAGGAGACGTGGGTGACGCTCAGAAGCGCTCAGAGGACTGTGCTCAGGGTGGGATCTTCCGAGAGTTGGCACCGGGGGAGGAAGTGTGCAATCAGGGCCAAAAGATGAGGCCACGCTCGGCCATCCGCCCTGAGGTGAGGCCTGTGGAAGACGGGAGGCAGCAGAGGAAGCGGCGGCAAGGAGAAGTGGCCCCGCGCTGGGGACGGAAAGTGTGGGGACTTCCCGAGAAAAGGAAAACGGAGCCCCAGCTGAATGGGGAAGCGAGACCACCAGGCTGGGCTGAATCCCTGCGATCAGATTCTCAGGCTGCCTGTCTCCCTTCGAGCTCATCTTTGTCACCTGTCAATGAGAATGCTAGTTTCTGCTTGAAACATGTATAAAAGCCACTCCTGGACCTTGCCCGCCTCCCAAAGGGGCTGTGTGGTCGGATTCAGTCCAGCCTAACGCCGAACTTGCATGCACGGCCATGATGCTGCGATGGACAACCCCCAAGTTAATTGCCGTCGGATCACAACACGGGTTGGCTCTGGTTCGCCTGGATCGGAAGACCCTCCAGCAAGCTGGAAATGGGAAAGCCCCAGAAAATGTCCTGATTTTATGCAAAGAGAACACGGACACTGTAAAAATGAGAAGACGCTAAATAAATCAGTTAAATTTCCTAGTAACAATTACATCATATGTTATCCTAATGCCCGGGACGCTATTTTTTTTTTCTTTTATCATTGTCATATTTTGATTTTTATGATAATGTTTTGAGCCGCGTGGCTAACGCTGGTCCTCTTGTCACATCCCCAGAAATTGCATGATTGGTCCAAGACAGGACGTGCGTGGTAGAGACAACACTCTCAGCAGAGGCTCTGATTCCTAATTCAGAGATCGTTCCACTGCACCGTACCCTCTTCTAGATTTACAGGCAAAACCTCCAAGAAGTGGACCTTCAGGTCGGAAGCAAAGCTGGCCCTTGGCTACAAGTTTCCCTGAAACCTGGTGTCCTTGGAAGAGGCAGGTCTGGTTACTTGGTAACTGGGTGAGCAGAGCACGGATTCTCTTTCCTCCCTGAAGTGTGTGGTAAGTACCCAACATTCTGTGTTTGGAGCTAAGGTTTCCAACGTGGGGGAAATTCTTTCAGAACAGCTAACCCATCTGGGCTGCTGTTAACACAGCTGCACACTGTCTGCATCATGAGCTGGTGGAGGGAGTCAAGCTGGCAGTTCTTAGAATTAATTTCCTATTTTTCAGCTAAAGGTCACCTTCCCCATTTTGTTCGTTCTGTCATTGACTGTAACGCTTCCCAACTTGCTCCTTCTTGAAAAACGGGGAGACGGGAGGAAAAACCCTCGTGTTGGAGTTAGGGAAGCACTGGGCAGTGTCGTGCAGGGTAAATGTGGAATAACTGCTATGTTAGCATCAAAACCAGCCTATGTGGGCGGGAGGGTGTAGCTCACCGGGAGAGCATGTGCCTGGTGTGCACGAGGCCCTGGATTCCATCCCAGCCCCTCCATTAAAATAAATAATAAAAAATTAATAAATAAACCGAATCGCCTCTGTCTCCCCTCCTCCCCACAAAAAAAAACAAGAAAAAAAATGAAGTGTTTTTAAAAAAAAAAAAACACAACAGTGTATCTTTTTCGAGTTGCCACTTGTCTGAAATAACCCCATCACAATTCAATCCACCCTGTCCCCGTAAGGAGTGTGGCTGTCGAGAGTGTTGCTGGTGTCCTGGGGGACCTTTCTGAACACCGTCAGCTCTCACGGAGGGTCTGGAATTCTCCATCGCATGCCAGTTGTAGTGAATGAGAGGCGGGGCAGCACGCCCCAAAGCCAAAATGGGAATTCTCTTTGTCCCATCTCCTCCTTATCCAAGCTCCTCTCCCGCCGGGACCCAGAATTACACTTCATTCTGCATTTGCCGTTAAACAGAACGTCACCTTTCTCTTGTTAAACACAGTTCATCCGAAATGCCCACCAAAGTGGTTCTTCTTGTTCAAGGACAAAAGCAACACAGACCCTTTCCAGTTGAAAGTGTTCCTCTTTCCTCTAGATCTTCAGCAGTATTTTAGGGTTTAAAGGAAGCAAGTCTGGCCCCAAAATGCAAATATAGATCTCCCATTGGCTCCACACATGACTTTGCCTTGAAGCTGAATTTTGCAAACGGTCAAAAATGGAATGGCCCTTGGGCATCATTACTCAAGTTCCCAAATTACTCTGTTAAACACCCAGTCATCATATTCACAATCAAGACAAGGCTTCCCATAAGAGAAATTATGTAACTCTATTTTCTTTACTCTAGAAAGTTGCCACTGGTTATAAACGTAGCACAGATTTAATCATATTTGCAAGCATTCAAGGTGGGCCAAAATTAGAGATCAATTTCCTGTCTGATGTAGAGTACCTTGTATGATTAAAACATACAGATTTATCACATATCGATCATGAAATGCATTCCAACACCAGGAACGTGAACATATGGGAAACACACATCTTAGTTTTGAGAAACTCAATGTTTGTTTTCACCGTTTCTTCACTTGCTTACTCAGAGTTGCCCCTTATCCCAGTCCAGCCTGTGTTACTGATTAAATTGAGAAATTATGTTCCTTCCTGTTGGTGAAAATTTCAAATGTAAATTAGATTTCTGAAATACAGACTAGGCGTTCCGAGAGTTGGTAAACGGGGAAAAGGCTGAGAATGAGTAAGGACGGTGAACAAGAGTAACCCACGTAAGAAGATGATTTGGGAAGAATGCCTTTTCCATCCATGGTGGACCATCACATGGTCCAGCGCGAGAGCAGTCAGAGTACTTTTGTTTGTGCTTAAGAGTAAGACGTCATCTCTGGGGAAAACTTAAAAAGAGGATTAATAAAGTGACTTGGGAAAAAATCCAATTATCCTGGGATCACCTGCTTGCAAAGATAATGTGTACTGAAAACTGAGAGGTCATTACGTGGACCCCAGCAGTACAGGATCCAGGACAGAAGGAAACAAATGACCTTGCTTTGGAGGGATAAAGGAGGCAGCTAAAATAAAGGGTATTGGGTTCATTTGAGCAAGGCTCTATTCAATCAATTATCTGTGATTGTATAAATGATCCACTGGGACCAGGTGGTACTTGAGATTGCTGGCTGAAGCTACCCAGCAGTCTTTCTCACCTTAACCCCTGAGAATTTCCTCAGCCTGCTTAATCAGACGCCGGAGCGTCACCACATCTCCATGGTCTCGCTGAGGTCCGTGTGCAGTCACTGAACCCGTTGACCTAGGCCCCCCCCCCCCGTCTCATGAGGTCGTCTCTGTCTACCGTTCTCCTGGGGGCGGGGGGCTCTTAGCTCAGGCTCTGGTCATTTCTTGCCAGGATGGTTCTGATCATTTGTAATATGCTTCCTTGTCTCCAAACCCTATTAGGAGCACCTCATTGCAAGTGGAGGATTTTACAGGCCAAGCTGCTCATCAATCCCCACCACAGAACCACTCCATGGAAGAAATGAGATGGCCATTAGAGGGACTCGTGTCCCTCACCATGAGAGGTCACAGAACAGAAACGTTCCGGAACCGAAGTTACCTTGAGGCGAGCCATCTGCGGCAAGAGCTAAGCCTGCAATTACAGCGACCCGCCACTAGCTGGCAGTAGTGCTGAGTCACCCCGCCCCCGGACGTGGTCCTCAAGCAGCAGCAACGCATCCCATCCATGGTGCCAGGCTCACAGCCACGGAGCACGCGAGTCAGTAATTCACGTCTCTTTATTTTAAAAACGTTCCTCAGGACATTTTTCCTGGCTCTTTACAAGCATTTGAAAAAAAAAATCTTAAAAATCACCTGCAAGATCACCTCCTAGAAACTGTCATTGCCTGCATTCCCTTTGTACGTGTATTTTCATGCATTTGTATGATGTGCATGTATGTGTGCAGTCATACACGTCAGTGTATTTATACATACGTGTCTCCCTCTATATGCATGCACAAGTTTATATTACATTCTTCATTTTACCCCCATGCCTGGCATGGTCCTGGGCATGCAGTAGATTAACAAAAAATAGTTAATAATTGAATACCTCGGCAGGTTAAAAACACAGCAAAGAAGAAAAGAGAAAGAAAGAAAAGAAGAAAGGAAGGAAAGAAAGAAGGAAGGAAGGGAGGAAAGGAATGAAGGAAGGAGGAAAGGAAGAAGGAAAGAAGGAAAGGAAGGAAGAAAGGAAGGAAGGAAGGCAGGCAGGCAGAAAGGAAGGAAGGAAGGAAGGGAGAAAGAAAGAAAGGAAGGGAGAAAGAAAGAGAGGGAGGGAGGAAAAGAGAGAAAGAATCTGATCAAGGGTAAACATTATTACAGGGAAAGGCAAGGTCACGGCCCTCAGGTGATAGCAAGGTGAGGGAATGTGGCTGGAAGCCTGGGCCCTCATCTGGACTTCTCAGTCTCTCTTCCAATAACTCTGAGGATGAGAGGCTTGAGAAAGCCTCGCAGTGATCGGAGGTCAGCCTTGAGGTCAAACTTGCCAAAGTCCAGACTGAATTTCCCTGCGGACGAGGAGCTGCAGGGTCAAGGAGCTGACTGGAGACCTCTCCTTTGAGAATCACCGGACACGGGGCAGACACACCGCACTGCTCCCTGGTCCCCTCCCTCCGCTCCCCGTGCACCGCCCTAATCAGGGTGTCCACTTACCCAATGCATTTCTCTCACGTCCAATGAGACACTTCTAGCATCTCCTCGTTTTGTCCTCATGCATTTTTTATAACATAGTTTATATTTTTGGCTGAAGTTGTCCCTGTCCATGGGAACTTCAACAAACATTTTTCCAGCTTTTTATTGCTAGTAGTAAGGAAAGTCCTTTGCGTCTGCCCAACTTAGCAAACTCTCCCTGTTAACGTCTGCTGTCCATGCCTCCCACTCAGCAAACTCACTTCAGACTTTTCACTTTTGGTCGACTCTGTTAGCTGGAGAGCTTTGCAAACAGCTAACGGGCATGCGTTTTAGACCAAGGGCATCCAATGACTCAAGTAGAAAAACATTCAAACTCAAATAATAACTCAGGCTTTCAACTCGTGTGTAGAGTCAAAGTAAAATTTTTGAAGTTCAATGTGTCAAACATAGAACTGTGACTACGGTGAAGTTTACTGTGGGTCTTGTTTAAATGCTTAGTATTGAAGATCATCCTAAGGGTTTCTGCAGCAATGTTTGAAAAGAATTCTAATGAATTAAATACTGACAAAGACAAAGTTCTATTGAAAGGATGAAGTTTAGGACGCAGAAGTGTTCTCGGAATTGGTTGTGCAGCATAAGTAGATAAAACCCTAAAAGTTTACTCTACCCAGTCAGAAGGGAAACTGATTGTCAAGGCTTCTATTTGCATTTAAAATTGCAGTAAACTGCAAAGCTTCTGTGACAACATTGATTTGAATACAAACAAACAAACAAACAAACCTTGTGCACCACAATGCTTTTCTCTTTGCTGCTCACTATCATCCTGATTTTGGAAATAAGGTTTAAGAATGGCTGTCACTCAAAGTATGGGTCCAACGGTAGTGTCAGCCAGCTTGCAAACAAGTACATTCGGGGTCTCTTTTGCTCAAAATCAGATGGAGATCTGTAACCAGCGTATTCAAAAACCAAACATCTTTAGGGCTAAACGTCTTTAGCGTGTCTAGATCTTAACAAAAACTGATTGAAAATGAAACTGAAGCAACCTGAGAACGTATCCAGTCACTGTGTCCGGCTCCAAGCTGAAAGCAGACAAAGAGGTGGAGAAATTCAATGTTGAGAACGCAAGTGAAATACGTAGGTTCCATGGTGAACGTCTGTAAATTGCATCGTGGGTTATCTACACGTGGAGACACAGTATTTCGATAGAGCTTTTGTTTTTGCATTTTGGATAAATTCCTATCCTGTATTGAGCAAATCTCAATTTGGCGTCTCAAAACATTCCAGAAAATCACCCAAAAAAGAGACAATTTATGTCATGAGCTTTCTCTTACAAATATTTGTCGAAGGAAAGGTCCTAATGGATAAAGGCAAAAAGATGGTGTCTGTGAAAGTATTTAAATACAAAGCAACGTATGTATTTAATAAGAGTTTAACAGAATATTCTCCATTTAGCAGAATTTAAACCATCAGATGTCTCAGCACCTGGGGAGGAATTTTTCTCAATTAAAAGTAATTTCGAAGGAGAAAAATCAATTTAAAATATATTAACCATAAAATGCATCTATGAGAAATATTTTATACAATTTTATTTTTAAAAAGCCAGTAAGGAAATATATATATTTTTTAAAGTCTTTTGCTGGAAAGACTTACCAGAGCCTGAGAGGCACGTTTTAGAATGTTCAGAAGCAAACTAAACAAGCACCAGCAGCCCTGACATTAGTGAAATGTTAAAGATGACTTTGTGGCCTACATCGTGTCTGACCATCATTTGATCTGGTTAGCTTACAAATTTGATTTGGGAGTCACATCTCCCAAACTGTCAAGAAGAAGTTATTCCAGATTATTATTAAAAAAAAAAAAAAAGATGACCCCATTCATTTTGTGAGGTTAGGGTATTCCTGGTTCTCAAACCGAATAAGGTCCATGCAAACAAGCAAAGAAAAATCTCAGTAACTTGGAGCAATCTTGGACAAGAAGACTCTGAGTGGTGGGAGCCACCAGCGTGCCCAGGGGCTTTCGTCCAACCTGAAGACAGAATGTTGCCTGTTGCCCAAGAGTCTACAGGAACTCACCATCCCTTTAAAACAAGAACGGCTACCAGCACATATAATGAAAAGAAACACAGTCATATGTCATTTACAAGGGCCCTACCTACAACGTAAGGACGGCAAAAAGAAAAGAAGAGGAGGAGAAATGGAGGACTGGGTTTTTAAAATCCTAGCAGGATTCAAATCAGAGCAAAGCAAATTGCTCTAGCTGTGTTAATAATAGGCAAAAACAGAGATCAAGTTTATAAAAAGAATTAGCAAGAATAAAGACACTCAATTCACCTGGAAGATACAACAGCCAAGCTTACAGGCATCAAATCCCGGGAACGCGAACATCCAAAGTTGAACCTGATGGGACCCAAGGAGGAAGTGGCAAACCGATCATCACAGTAGTGGCATATTTCTTTTTTATTTTTATAATAGACTTTATTTTTTTAGAGCAGTTTCAGGTTCACAGCAGAATTGAGCATAAAATACAGAATTTGCACGTAGCCCCACCCACACATACGTCCTCCCCGACCCTCAACATCCCTCGTCAGTGTGGCATCTTTGGTACCATCGATGAACCAACTTGGGCACATGATTATCAACCAAAGTCCACGGTTTACATGAGGGTTCACTCTTGATGTTGTACATTCTATGGGCTTTGACAAGTGCATGATGACAGGGAGCCACCACTATGGTGTCACACGGAGTAATTTCATTGCCCTAAAAATCCCCTGTGCTCCATCTATTCATCTGTCCCTCCCTCCCTCTCCCCAGCCCCCTGGAAATAGTGGTATATTTCTAACACGACTTAATTATTGATAGCTCAGGGCAACGTATTTATAGAAATTTAGAAGATCTTGGTAACACAGATAACAGCCCAACCTAAGCAGGTGAAACATTGTGTCCAACAATTAGAGAATATGTATTCTCTCCGGCCACCCAGGAAAACGTTACAAAAAGTGCCCCAATACTAGTGGGATAAACCAAGCCCTAATAAATGCTGACATCAATGCAATTCATAACTAAATATAACTAAACTGTGTATGGCTTGTCGCACTTCAATCACAATTCCAAGACATACTCCTCTGTTGAAGAATCAATGTTAGCATTATTAAAAATTTTAACTGAACACTATTAAAAAGGATATGTATTAGATGACTGGATAAAGAAGATGTGGTATATTTATACAGTGGAATACTACTCAGCCATAAAAATGAAGCAACATGGATGCTCCTGGAGAATGTCATTCTAAGTTAAGTTAGCCAGAAAGAGAAAGAAAAATACCATATGAGATTGCTCATATGTGGAATCTAAAAAAAAACAAAACATAAATACAAGACAGAAACAGACTCATAGACATAGAATCAAATTTGTGGTTGCCAAGGGGGCGAGGGGGTGGGAAGGGTTAGACTGGGATTTCAAAATTGTAGAATAGATAAACAAGATTATACTGTGTAGCACAGGGAAATATATACAAGATCTTGCGGTAGCTCACAGAGAAAAAAATGTGACAACGAATATATGTATGTTTATGTACAACTGAAAAATTGTGCTCTACACTGGAATTTGACACAACATTGTAAAATGATTATAAATCAATAAAAAATGTTTTTAAAAAATGATACGTATCAAAACACGTGAGCATCTCACACCCATGAGGATGGCGGCCATGAAAGCAAAATGAAACAAAACAGACAGAAAGTCACAAGTGTTGGCGAGGGTTGGAGAAGCAGGAACACTTGTGCGCTGTTGGTGGGAATGTAAAATGGTGCGGCCGCTGTGGAAAATAGTGCAGCAGTTCCTCAAAAAAAAAAAAAGGGGAATAAAAAAAAAAAAGAATTGCCATATGACCTAGCAAATCTACTTCCATACTCAAAGAACTGAAACAGGATCTCAAGGAGATATTTATAAACCCACATTCATATTAGCACTATGCACAGTGGCTGAATGTGGCAGCAACCAAGTGTCCATCCGTGGATGAGTGGATAAGGAAAACGTGGTCGGGGCACACATGATGGGATCTTATTCAGCCTTAAAAAGGAGGACATTCTGGTACATGCTACGACATGGATAAACCTTGAGGATACGATGCCAAGGGAACGAGCCAGTGACAAAAACACAAATACAATATGATTCCACTCAGAGGCGGTATTTAGAGCAGCCACACTCACAGAGGCAGAGAGCAGAGTGGTGGTTTCCAGGGACTGGGTCAGGGGAGGAGGCATGAAGAGTCATTGTGTAATGGAGACAGAGTTTCAGTTTTGCAAGATGCAGAGAGTTCTGGAGATGGACGGTGGCGACGGCGGCACAAGGTGTGTTTACTTAATGCCACTGAACCGTACCCTTAAAAAGCAGTGAAGGTTGCAAATCTTAGGTCCTGTGCATTTGACCACAATAAAAGGAATGTCACGTAGTGTGCACCTAAAATGATTCGTAATAGGAAATTTATAGGCTTAAAAGCAAAAAAAAAAAAAAAAAAAGTGAATTCACCATCTTAGGGAAAAGGAAAGTAGAAATAATCCAAAGCAAGAAGACAGAAAAAAATAATAATAATAAAAAAAGAATTTGATGAAATAGAAACCAACATAGTAGATAAGAACTGTGAAACATTAGGTAGATTCTTTGAAGTCTTGTGAATTTAAGAAATCGTTAGAAAAATTTTCAGATTGGAAAGAGAGAATGCCCAGAAGCAGCTTTTGAGAAAGAAAAGGAATTCTGCTATACATGCTGCGAACATCAAAACCACGAGACTGCGAGGTGCAATTGGATTCCCATTTCACACGTAAGCCAAGATAGAGTGCACATGTTTCTAGACAAAATAATTTAACAAAATAACTCAAGAAGATCTAAAAAAATATATTTAAACGGGCCCACAATTCATTCGATGAATCGGTAGCTTAAAATATTTTTTTGAAAGAATGTACCATACTTGGTAACTGTGCCAGTGAATTCTAGCTGACATTGAAACAGCAAATAATGCTAATCTTCCACAAGCTCCTGTGGAGCAGAGAAAAAAGAATTCTGCCCCAGCTCAGTTAATAAAGCTAAATTTCCCCAAATACCAAAAGGAGACAGAAACAGAAAGGGAAAAGGAAAAATGCCACTCATCTGTACATGTTCCGTAATTCTAAAAACAGTGAGTCATAGAAAGGGAGAGAACCAAATCTAATGGTATAAAATGATGTTATTGATAGCTGCATAGGATTTAATCCTAGAAATATATCTTTTGGCACAAAAAGGCTCCATGGTAGAAAAAAAGCCATTGGTAGATAATGTGAAAAGAAAAAAGAGAAATAAAATTTAACATTATGAAAATATTGTGTAGACTAGAAGGAAATTAAGAAAACAAACTGATAAGAGGTGGTATTTAAATGCCACCTTTTCATTTTGAAATTCGTTCGGTATCTAACATCCTCATGACCAAAATAAACCAACCAAGAACATCACAGAATCACTAAAAAGCACGAGCCCGCGGCTTTAGGGAGAGACACATATTTAGGAATCCTATAAAAGTTTTTTCCCTTCATCTAATTGCTAAAAAAAAAATTGATTACAGGAGTAGCCAGTACGTGTGAAACGCTTTATTGTGATCTGCACGTCGCAAACAAGTTTATAAAATGTTATTATGAGTGGTATGGAAACACAGACGTCAGGGGGTTTCCATGGCTTTGTTTTGCTTTATTTTGTTTTCTATCTTTCTTTTTCTTTTTTTTTTTTTTTTTACATTCTCTGTGCAGCAATGGGTTCATGAAGAGGAGAGAGAGGTCCATTAACAGAGGTAACCAAGACTTTGTCGTCCTGCTTGACAAACCTCGATGGACCCTTCTGAGCGCCGACATCCAATGGCCTCTTGGCCAGTTCGCCTTTGCTGCTGTGGCTTATAATTCCTCAACTGGTCAAAGAGGAAAAGTGGTAAATTGGCCCCTAAGCCCGGCCAGTCCCGGGATTCTAAAAGCCGAGGAGACGCCACGGCTGATTGGTAAGGTGACCTGTTTCCACGGTCACCTCCTGAACTTGACAGTCACAGAAGGCATCCGTCCCGCCCTTTGTCTTGAGCATCAGTCTACAAACACTCTTGCTCGGGAGCCAATCTGAGCCGAGGACCAGTGGGGCGGGTTCCCGGGCTCTGGGTTCAGACGGCGCAGTAGCAACGGTTTGTTCTCTGTCTATTGCCTGTAGAGTCGAGATAACATCATTCCTGTAGGCTTCGTGGCAGGGATCAAGCACACGATGTGGCTAGGACACCCAGGCAGCTCTTGGGACGGAGAAGCCCTCAGTGTGTTCCTGCCCAGCCCACCTCCACTGCTGCCCTGATGAGCACGGAACACAGGGGCGTCCGGAGAGTGGGTCGTGGAGTGTCCCCTCACCCCACCGCTGGCCGCTCTGCAATTGGTCCTCACCCCCTCCCCTCCCTTGTCCTCTGGGCCCTCCAGCTGGTTGAGCATCGTTGTCCAATCTCATCTCTGCTCCCCGGACTCGAGTGCACATCTCTGCCCTCGGGCACCGACCTCTGTGGAATGCCATCAGACACCTGTCACCCTGGCCCCTGCTGGCATGGTCCCAAGACCTGCCACAAACATCCCGGGCACAGCCAGACACCAAACATACCCTTTCCCCAGCTCTGCCCTTCACAACGCCCCGACCACCAGCTCTCTGCTTCACTTCTGCCTGCCTGCTGACAGCTTGCCTGAGGCAACACGACGGCCCTGCACATCTGTGCGACAGAACTTTGCCTCTCTGAGCGATTCGGGAATGAACATGGTTCAGGCTGATTAAAACATGAAAAATCCAAGATTTTTGTCATTGTATCCGATCGTTGAGGTTTCCACATCCTTCCCTGGCATGTGGTCCCCATTCCACCACAACTCAGCTTCCAGGTGACCATCCCCAGCTGCTCCTGCAGGATTCTACCTGCATCTTCCACAGAACACCTAGCCTGGAGCACGGCTCCCTGAGTTCCGACCTGGCAGCCTCTAACCTGCTTTATCGGTAGTTGCCTTGTAATGGGCAGAAGACCTAAATAGATGTTTCTCCAGTGAAGACATCCAGATGGCCAACAGGCACATGAAAAGATGCTCAACATCGCTGATTGTCAGACAAACGCAAATCAAAACCACAATGAGGTATCACCTCCCACAGCTCAGAATGTTCATCACTAAAAATTCTACCAATGATAAATGCTGGAGAGGGTGTGGAGGAAAGGGAACCCTCCTACACTGCTGGTGGGAATGTAAATTGGTGCAGCCACTGTGGGGAACAGTCTGGAGGTTCCTTAAAAAACTGATGATCCAGCAACCCCACTCCTGGGCATATATCTAGAGAAAACGTCAATTCAAAAAAGTCCATGCACCCCAATGTTCATGACAGCACTATTTACAACAGCCAAGACATGGAGACAACCATCAACAGATGACTGGATAAAGAAGATGTGGTGTATTTATACAGTGGAATGCTACTCAGCCATGAAAAAGAATGAAACAATGTCTTTTGCAGCAACGTGGATGGACCTGGAGGTCATCATAGTAAGTGAAGTCAGTCAGACAGAGAAAGACAAATATTATGTGATATCACTTATATGTGGAATCTAAAAAGAAATGATACAAATGAACTTATCTACAAAACAGAAACAGACTCACAGACACAGAAAACAAACTTTTGGTTACTGAAGGGGAGAGGGGATGGGGAGGGATAAACTAGGAGTTTGGGATTAACAGATACACACTACTATATATAAAATAAGCAAAAAAGACCTACGGTACGGCACAGGGAACTGTATTCAGTATCTTGTAACAACCTATCATGGAAAAGAATCTAAAAAATGATATATATAACATGTGTGCATGTATGTATGACTGAATCACTTTGTGTCCACCTGGAACTAACACAGCATTGTAAATTAACTAAACTTCAGCAGAAAATGTTATTTGCCTTGTTAATGTGTCTTGATTCTCCTCATTAAATCATCTGCTAAGCTGCAGGAAAAATGTTTCCTAAGATGCAACATAGACCATAGACACTTCTTTTCCTAAAATCCTAAAACATCAGAGAGACGGGTCATTTGGTCCTTTGTGATATTGGCTCTGGCTTCACTTCCCATTATTTCTTCAAATATATCTGACATTCCAAGCATATTGGCTTATATGTAATTTCCCAAACTGGCCATCGTCTTTTTTTTTTTTTTAAATATTGTTTTACTGGAAACAATCTGAGCGTCTCCCCTTCAGCATCATTTGATACTAGGTTACAGACGTGATGTTCAACCAACCTTCAAATATTTTAGACAAAAAAAGAAATTATCCTATAAATCTTCTGTGAGGCCATCGACATGGAAATTGGCATTCGATCCACAAACTCTATTCAGATTTTACCATCTGGCCCCCAGACACCCTTTATAAACAACAGATCAAGATTGGAATCGTGTGTCCGTTCTGGGTCTGATTTGCCTTTAGTCTTTTTCAACCTGGGAAAGTCACTCAGAGTCCCCTTCCCTTCCATTTTCTTCACGTGTTTGAACAGCACGGGCCTAATATTTTAGGAATTTCCCCCAATATGTTTGCCAAGTGTCTCCTCAGTATTCACGTTCTGTGGACATTTTATCGTGTGGAACATGAATTTTATTTGCCCCATAAAAATGGTGACATTAACTTTGACTGTTTGATTAAGGTGGCATCTGCCTGTGTCTCCACTGCAAATTATTATTATTTTTTCCCTTTCAAATTAGCAAACATGTCACAGTACCCACTTTAAAGCTGTGTAAATCTGCCATGCCCCAACAAACTTGTAATTTGCTAATTTATCTATTATGTTCAATATAGACTCATAGTTTCCTACTTCATTCCATCTATGATCCATTACTTGTTTTTGATGCTCAAATTCTTCCAGATTTGGCCAAGGGGAGCCTCTTCGAGTCAGCTTCTGTTTCCTTTTGATACGTTCCCCTTCGCACTTGAACTTCTCCATCACTGCCTGACTCTGCAGAACTCTGCAGAACTCTGCATGTCCTATTTTCTGTGCTCCCCCGCCCTGGAATCAACCATGACTTCCTGCAGCCCTGGCTCCGTGTCGCTGGTGGGGGAACTGGTGCTGGAAATCAGGAACCAGTCCTGGGGGTGCTCCCTGCTGTTAAACCGTTTGCAGTCCTTCCTGGCAGATCAAGCTCTAGACAAACATGGAAAATATATGCACATATCTACGCCTGTGTCCAAAAGCATGGATTCACACAGATAACTCCAATTTCACTCTGAAAGCTTAGTTTGAACGCGCCCCCTCCACACACAGGTAACCCCTTCTCCAACAATAAGAACCTGAATGTTGTCATTTTCCTTTGCTCAATCTCCCTGGAAGTAACCCATTTCGCATCCTTGCTGCCCCCCTGCACTGAAGCCTCCTTAATCCCATTTGGGCTCAGACACCCCCTCGTTGGCTTCATGGCGCAAATCGGGGCCTCACTACAAACTAAAAAGCCAGAAAAAAAGCAAGCTCGCCCCGTATGGTTTTCATCTCCCAAGTCTCAGCTGCCCTTGGGGACCAGCTGCCTTCATCTCGCGTTTCGCCTGCAGTTTTCAGTCGGCCCCTGGGAGGTTTGAGTACAAACTTACTCAGCTGTGGGTTTTATTTGTCCTGTTTTGTTCCGTTTTGTATTTCTGGGTGCTCTTTATAAGATTTAAGAAAGCATCCTTTCTGGTCCCGGTTTCCTAAGATTTTTTATCGTGACCCAGTATTCAATTGCATCCCACGCTTTTCCTTCATTTGTGCAGGTAATTGTGTTTCTCCTTCAACTGCAAATGTGGGAAATCACCTCAGTTAACGTTCAAACGACGTTCAAATGTTAAACAAAATTGGGCTTCCCCAGGTAAAGCCAACTTAGTTGTGATGAATTGATTTTGACTACGTTGCTGGATTCCGTTAATATTTTGGTTAGGAGTTCTGCCATGGTCTCTGTTTCCTTGCATCTACGGTGTAAATCTCATGTCTTCTTTTTCAATCATTTTAAAATTCAGTCTGACCATCATAGCCTTTTCATTTGCAACATTTTCAGTTTTCTTTTTTATAACTGCTTGTTTTTAACATTTTTTTATCAATAACATTTTATTGATTTATAATCATTTTACAATGTTGTGTCAAATTCCAGTGCAGAGCACAACTTTTCAGTTATTATAACTGCTTTTATATTTAGGTTTAAATCCAAAGTTTTACAATTTATGTTTTATGTGTTGCACCTGATCTGAGCTTCCTTTTTCTCCTTTCATTCTTCATTTCGGCCGAATTAAACTAGTTTTTTTTTTTTTTTTTTTTTCAAAAATCTTTTCTTCCTCTATTCACTTGAGAGTTTTGCAGTGTTTTATTGTTCTTTCAACAGTTACTCGAGATATTACAACATGCTTCCCTGGCTTATTTACAAGTATCTTACCACTTCCTAAGTCCTTCCTGCCTCTTGGCATGTTGTTTTCATGTTGCAAGGGTGGGGGTGCAACTCAACTTCGTATTTGTAGATTCACAGGCAGGTGCAAGAAATAACACCGCGAGATCCTGCGTGCCCTGGCCCCCCGCTTCCCCCCAAAGGCAACAACTAGCAAAATCACAGTGCAATGTCACAACCACGGAATCAACACTGACCCAGTCCACGGGTCTTGTTCAGATGCCCTGTCTGACCTAGACTTTGTGTGTGGATGAGTCCCATCCAGTTGATCACCGCAAGCATCCTTCATGCTGTCCGTCCGAAGCACCCCCCGCCTCCTGGCACTGCTGCCCACCCCAGCCCCACTCCTAACCCCGGGACGCCACTAACCTGCTCTCCATCTTCATAATTGTGTCATCCTGATCTACTTACACGGTTTCTGAGTGTATTTCTTTGCATGGCATTCTTGGTGGCTCTGGGTACACAACACACACACACGGGACTTACAGTCCACTGCGGTCCACTCACCGCCACCCTTTACCACGCTGAGTGAAGCGTGAAACCCCACTGGCACTTACAACCCTTTACCTTCCCCACTTTTCTCCCACTTTTTTTTGGATATTGGGAGGTTAATTAGGTTTATGTATTAATTTTTTTAGTGGAGGTCCTGGGGAATTGAACCCAGGACCTTATGCATGTTAAGCACATGTTCCCTCATGCTCCAGAATTCTTTTCTCGTTTCCTTTCTGTTTGAGAAATTTCCTTTAGCCTTTTTTATAAAGGTAGCTCTTTTTGTGACTAATTCTTTTAATTTTCTTCCACTGCAGAATGTCTTTACTTTCCCTTCGTCCCTGAAAGACCATTTTCCTCGATATGAAATTCAGTTCTTTCAGCATTTGAGGAAGGGTCTCCATCCGACCTCTGGATGCTTTCAAGATTTCCGTTTTGTCCTTCGTTTTCCGAAGTTGAATTATGAAGTGACTCAGCATGCTTTTCTTTGAGTTGATCCTATTTTTTTTAAATTTATTTTATTTATCTTTACTTTTTGGAGTGGGGAGGAAATTAGGTTTATTTATTTACTTATTATTTGTATTATATTTTTTAGTGGCAGGATCAGAACTTGAACCCAGGGCCTCGCGCAGGCTGAATGCGTGATCTGCCCCTGAGCCACACCCTCGCCCCCTCAACATGAGTTCTTGAATCTGTAGATCTATGTCTTTCTTTAAACGTGGAAGTTTTCAGCTCCCGATTTCTCCAGATCCCAACTTTTCAGCCACGTTTCCTCACTTTTTCAGGCTTGCGGTCTCCTTCCCTCCTCCAACTCGAATGATACGAACGATGAATCACCTGTTCTGTCCCGTCCCTCCAGCCCCTGCCGCTCTGTCCCTTTTTCAGTCTATTTCCTGTGTGTTGCTCACTTTGTGTCGATCATACGGCTCTGTTCTCACGTTCCCTGATTCCGTTTCCTGTCTGCGCCGTTCTGTTCTTGAGCCCATCCAGTGACGGTTTTTCTTTTAATTTCTGTTATCGAGATGAGTTCTATCATGTTTATTTGGTTCTTCCTTACCGCTTTCATTTCTTTGCTGAGATTTTGTAATTTTTCTGTTTATTTCAAGAGGATTTGTGATTTGTTTGGTGATGCACTATGATGACGGCTGCTTTAAAGTCTTCACCAGCGAGTTTCAACATCTGATTCATTCCGGTGTTGACATCAGCTCCTTGTCTTTTTTTTTTTTTTTTTTTTTAATTGAAGTACAGTCAGTTACAATGTGTCAGTTTCTGGTGCTCAGCATCACATTTCAGCCACACATGCACACACATATATTCCTTTTCATATTCTTTTCCATTATAGGTGACTGCAAGGTATTGAATATAGTTCCCTGTGCTCTACAGAAGAAATGTGTTTTTTGTTTATCTATTTAATATATAGCAGTTCATATTCGCAATTTTTGAGCCCCCAGTTTATCCCTTTCCACATCCTTTCTCCCCGGTAACCATAGATTTGTTTACTGTGTCTGTGAGTCTGCTTCTGTTTTGTAGATGAGTTCATCACTGTCTCCTGTTTTTAAAAAAGAAAAAAAGAAGATATTGTCTTTTCCTATTCAGGTTGTGAATTTCTTGATTCTTGGTATAATGGCTGATTTTCAGTCATATCCTGGACATTAGAGTTCTGATTGTTACTGACCTGGGTTCTTGGACTCCTTAATCAATAGAAACTTTAAGAGACCGGATGAGGAATGCAGGCCAGGCATCACTGGGGCTCGTGTCGCAGCACAAGGTGGAGGAAATAAGTCACAGGCTCCCTTGCTGTCTCCCTGAGGGGAGGGTGAGCTGGTTCCTTAAATGGAGCGAAGGTGGGGGCGAGTGCAGGGGTCAGGCTGGAAGGGTGGTTTCGGTGGGCTGCCCACCACCTGGTGGTGCTGTGTGCAGTGATCATTCTCAGTGTTCTGGTTCTGTTCCCTACACCTCAGAAGTGGCTTTTTAGTCTTTTTGTATCTTGTTGTTCTTGACCGGTGCCAAATGCACCTGCACGTAATTATTTTTGGCCCCTTATAGTTTCTTTGTGTTCTGTTGCTCAAGGAGATGTTTGTCCAGACGCAAACTCTGCAGCCCAGGACCCCAGATCCCTGTCTCACTATGATAGGACACTGGGTCCTTTTAAAATTGTCTCTTTCTTCTTTCTGTTCTCTTTTCTTATGCCTTGATGACTAGAGAAGTTCCTTTCACATCTGTTGTAAAGCTGGTTTGGTGGCGCTGAAATCTTTTAGCTTTTCTTTATCCGTGATGCTTTTGATTTCTCCATCAGATCTGAATGAGAGCCTTGCTGTGGGTCCTCCTAAATTTTTCAAGGAGCAGGAAGTCGCCCTACTTAGCTGCTAAAGCACACAGGTCCTGGCATACTTTTGTGGACAACAGCTCCAATGACAGTAATTTTCAGAGCCTTTGCAGTATAATTTTCACCTCCTTGGTTTATCTGGCTCTGCTGGGACTCCGTGTGACCCCTGCCAATTCTGTCAGAGGGCACAGAGGAGTTTCCTCCAGCCAGGCTACCAGCTGCCTCCATGTTGGGGGAGAGAATTCTCCAGTCCATGGATCCTCTTTATTGCCGCCCCCTTCCATCACCTCCCACCCCCACCCCTACTCAGCTGCAAGTCACCTGTGATCTGGCCTGGAAGCTCCTTTCTTCCTGCCGATCTGAGGCTGCCTTCCCCCACCCAGAAATTTCAGGCAGCTTTGAAATAGGTTGTTCTGTTTCCCTCTTACTGCTTGTAAGGCATTCTCTTAGTGTTTGGGTCTCAATAGCCTGACTATGATGAGCTTAGATTTGATTTTCTTTGTGCTTATTCTGTTTTGGCTTCTCTCAGCTCCTTGAATATGGGGACTGAGGATTTTTTAAAAATTTGAAAATGCCTGGCCATTAGTTCCTTAAATAATGTTTCACTCCACTTTTTCTCCTCTCCTGGAAATCCAATGACATTTATGTGTGACCTTTTCACCACGTCCCAAATGTCTTCTAGGCTCTTGTCTATAATTTCTACCCCATCTTCACACGGAGTTTTAATCTGGCTGTTTTCTTCCAGCTCATTGTCACCTTTTCCTAGTTCCTATTAAATGCGTCTCAGTAGTTTCAATTATTATATTTTACATTTTACAATTTTTCCCCCATTTCTTATTTCCTAGTTCAATTATTCTCCTGGTTAATTCCTTCAAGGTATTAACGACAGTTAAATTAAAATTAGTGTCTGATAATTCCTAGATTTCCTGTGAATTTGATTTCACTATGTGTTATTCCTATTGTTTTTGTTTGTTTGTTTGTCATTTGCTCTCAACTTCAGTGGCTGGATATTCCTGGTAATTTTATGTTCTCTGCTGGACATTGTGTATGGAAAACATCACAGGCAATTTGAGGCTCTGAATGCTTTTATGTTCCTCTAGATAGGATGTATTTTTGTCACTGGCAGGCATTTAATGTAGCAGTAAGTCAACTTAATTCCACCAAGGATTGAGTTGTTTCAATTTCTGTGATGGTGGGTTATCTATTTCTGGTCTTTCCCCTGAGAATTCCAGCTGAAAATCTGGGCTTATCAGGGTCCAACTCTTTTCATGGTTCCTGAGCTGTAATTTTGGTCCTTCTCCATCAAAAGACCAGAGGAAGCTCTCCTCCTGGTCTTAACATCTCAGCAGCCACAGACATTTTGAAGGGAAACAAGGCAACAAATATAGAGCTCACCTACCTGCAAGTCCCTTATTTTCAAGAATTTTGAAACCTTAAGTCTCTCCTGTCTTGATAGGTCTTGCCTTCAATTTTTTTTAATCTAACCCTTCTTGTTTTAATAGATGAAGATTCTCTATAATAAACCACTTGACCATTATTTGAAGAAATTTATCTCTTTACCATACATTTTAATACTTAATAATAATAATATTGCTTTATACAATCTTTGCTCTTTTTGTTAAATTTTGGAGCCAGCTTTACCTATTAATGCATTATCTTTGGTATAATTATTTCAGTTTACTAGAATAACTTTACAGGGTTTGGTTTGGGGCTGAGATTTGTCAAGAACTGATATGTTTACTATTTTGAGTTTTTCCATTCAGAAGTATGGCCTAACTTATAATTAAATTTTTCTGTTATAACTCTCAATAAAGTTTCACTTATGTTCTGTATATTTTATTAGGATTATTAATAGATACTTTATTTATTTGTATTGTACTCTTATGAATAGAATTTCGTTATTAATTATTTTAACTAGTTATTGCTGGCAACCGAACCTATTTACCTCCTGTATATTTGGTAAGTTGGGTTAAGGATTATGGTTACTTCTTATGAATTGTTTTCAGTGTGGAATTTCTTAAAGGTGTGAACATTCTAATCTTAATCAACATCCATGATAATGATTTAATATGCACTTTTCCCAGGATTATTTGTTCTGGCAAACTTTTATTTTTAACATACTGTGAACACTATTCAGAAAATGTTTCAATGTACCTTTTCATAAAAATGATTTATGGTTCTGGTTTAAAGCATTGGCAAATGAAATCCCCACCTTGCAAATTTATGATATATTTGATGTGTGTGTGTGTGTGTGTGTGTGTGTGTGTGTATGTTTATTCCATGTTTATTCCATTATCTTTCATTTTAACTCTTCATAAACTTTTGGTATTAGTTTTAGTCAAGATTACGAATCATGTTGACTTTATTTCCAGGGTACGGAACCGTAAGGGCATCATCAATGTAGCACATAAGCCTTCATACCCCCTTGTGCACCCAAGGCAGACATCACAGACTGATCACAGAAAATACCTCTGATTAATCACAAAACTCTTTCCTTTAGAATCAAGATCTGGCTTCAGAATCTTTGACAATATGGTTTTCTAGGCAGCCATTCAAATAGGTCAGAACTGATGCACAAGATAAAAATTGTGCTGTCCCTGCAGTAATGTTTGCCACTGAGATGACATCTTAAATTTTATTTTATGATTCATAAATAACATTGACATTTGGGTTCAATCTTAAGCTAATTATATAATAATTAAATTTAATTTTCACCTCTAGTCCTTTGATATCTTTACTTTTTCCTTCCTGATTGATTACTTTTGATTTATTTTAGTTGGCTGAAACAAACTTTTCTGTTATTGTCTAAAGGTTTATAAAGGCTACATTCTCTTTGGCTATTTGGGTATGCTTTTTTATAGACTTCACAGCTTAATAAAAATTCAGAAGCATGTCACAGTATTGAGTCATATCTGACACTAAAGACTTTGTAGACACTGCTTCTGTCTTTTTTCACATTATACTGTTACAGAAGAAAGCTATAAGATAAACATATTTATTAAACAATCGTGAGTACTCAATCTCTTCATTTTTTTCCTGGATACTTATAAGAATTTTTGTTGTAGTTGGAAAAACACTAAGAGATCCACACCTAGACACATCTTAGTCAAATTTTTTCAAAGACAAAGATGAAGAGAAAATCTTGAAAGCAACATGAGAAAAAGGGTTCGCTATGGGAAAGAGGGAAAAAATACAATTAATGCCGTCTTTTCATCAGAAATAAGGGAGGCCAGAAGGCAACAGAATGACATCCTGAGAATGTTAAAAGAAAAGCTTTCAACTAAGAATTATACATTCAGTAAAACTACCCTTCAAAAATGAAAGAGAAATAAAAATATTCCCAGCTTAAAAAAAAAAAAATCTAAGAAAATGTGTTGACAGCAGATCTGCCTTTCAAGAACTACTACAGCAGTCTTTCCAGCTGAAAGGAGGTAGCGCCAAGGTAACGCAAATCTACGGGATGATATATTGAGCCCTGGAAATAGTAGATATGTGGATAAATACAAAACATCGTGTATTTTTCTCATTACTTTTCTTAACTGCTTTAAAAGACATAAGATAGTGTAAGGCCCTAATTTGTAATGCTGCATTCTTACACTCATAACCTGTGTAGACATGAAAAGAACAGCTCAAAGGCGGGGCGAGGAAAATTGAGATGCATTGGAGCAAAGTTTTTATGTGAAGTAAATTGTGATAAGACGTATATGCTAATCTCCAGTATAACCATGGAGAAAATAAAAATTTTAAATATAGTAAAAATTAAAGAAATTAAAATGATGCCTTAAAAATAGCCATCTAACACAAAAGAAGGCAGTAAAGGAGAAACAGAGGAACAAAAGAAGACATGAGACAAGTAGAAAACAGATTTTAAAAACTGGCGCCCACATATCCATCCACATCAGTAATTACATTAAATGTAAATGAATCAAATATCCCAGTCAAAAGGTACAGACTAACAGACTGGGTGAAAAAGCAGACTCGGCTATGAGCTGTGTACAGAAAGTACCCTTTAGATTCAAAGACACAAATAGGCTGAAATCAAAAGGACGAGAAAAGATTTATAACCATAACCACAAGAAGCATGGAGCAGATATACTAACAGCAGCTAAAATAGACTGTAAGAAAAAAAACACAGTGTTAGAGACAAGGAGAGAGATTCCATAATGATAAAAAGGTTAATACATCAGGAAGATACAATAATTATACACATATACACACTTAGTAACAGAGCCCCAAAATACATGAAGCAAAAATGACAGACTTGAAAGGAGAAATTCATCCATCATAGCTGCAAATGTCAATAAACCCCTTCCAACAATTGCTAAGACAGAAAGTAGCACAGATAGAAGATTTGCACAACACTCTCCACCAACTCTACCTAACAGACATTCATGGGACATTCCACCCATGCGCTAAAAGTACGTATTCTTTTCAAGTACACACTAAATATTCTCCAGGGTAAACCATATCCTGGGCCACAAGACAATCTCAATAAAGTTAAAAGGTTGAAATTACACAAAATGTGTTATCTGAATACAACTGATTTAAGTAAGACATCCACAGTGGAAAGAAATCTAGGAAAAAGCCAAATATTTGGAACTTCAAGAACCCACTTCCAAATCACAGGTGGGTTAAAGAAAAAATAATATATATATATATGGGAAATTTTTAAATATTCTAAATTGAATGAAAACAGACATCAAAATTTACGGATGCAGTTCAAACAGGGCTTACAGGGCAATTTACATCTTCAGCGTCTTTACGAGAAAAGAAGAATGTCTCAGAGCAGTACCCTCGGCTTCCAGCTTAAGAAACTAGAAAAAAAAAAAAAGAGCAGTCGCTCACTGTCTAGGAGGGAATACGGGTCAGAGTTCAGGGCATTTCTTCTTCAAGGGGCCTGGGAGTAAATCGCTTAGGTTTTTTGAGCTTTAGCAACTCTGTAGCAACTGCTCAACTCTGCAGTAAAGCCACAGTTTGTAAATCCCTAAAGAGGTGATAGATGTAGTTGAAAGAATGAAAGAAGGAAGGAAAGAAAGGAAAGAAGGAAAGAAGAAAGAAAGAAAGAAAGAAAGAAAGAAAGAAAGAAAGAAAGAAAGAAAGAAAGAAAGAAAGAAAGAAAGAAAGAAAGAAAGAAAGAAGGAAAGAAAGAAAGAAAGAAAGAAAGAAAGAAAGAAAGAAAGAAAGAAAGAAAGAAAGAAAAAAAGAAAGAAAGAAAGAAAGAAAGAAAGAAAGAAAGAAAGAAAGAGAAAGAAAGGAAGGAAGGGAAATAGAAGAAGGAAAGAAAGGAAGAGGAAAGAAAAGAAAGAAAAGAAATGAAGGAAGGAAGGAAGAAAAGAAAAAAAAAGAAAAGAAAAAGAGAGAAAGAAAAAAGAAAACAAGAGAGAAAGAAAGAAAAAGGAAAGAAAGACTGTAAGCACTGAGCCCCACGGAGGAGGGGATTACATCTTCCCGGTTCTGAGTCCCCATCCGTGCAGACGTGAGCCCGCAGAGCCCAGGGGAACCTGCAGACAGTCTGGGATGAAAACAGGAGAGCCACCTGCATGATCAGTAGTGCCAGTTTCTAGAAAAGAGATTATTTACATGTGTTAGATTCTGCAGGGAAAGAACTGAAGATGCGATCTGAGCTAGGATGTGCCTTATTCCATCCCACAGGCACGGAAGCTGAGGTCCAGAGAAGCTGAGTTACCCGCCCAAGATTCCATAATTACAAAGAGGCCAAAACGGGGATGGAAGAGGTTCGTTGTTCCAAAGCTCAACTTTCTTTTTTTTTTTTTTTGATGGAAACAGCCTTCCTTGCCTCCAGGCCACGAGCTCAGACTCCGCCGTTCCCACCCCTGCCGCTGCTGGAACTTCTCCTTCACTGATACACAGAGAGATCGCCACCGCGTCTCAGAGAACCAGGAGCCTGGGTTCTAGCAACAGCCCTGGCTCACTTCCTGTAGGTCCTCTGAGCTGTCACGCCCGAGGCTCAGAGTTTCCCGGCGGCGTGCTGGCCACAACACGCCAGCCCGTCTCAGGGAGATCAGGGAGGCGGTGTAAGCAAAGATGCTCTGAAAAGCACAGAGCAGCGTGTGAATAGATGGTGCAACTTTGCATCATTTTTAATTGGCGTTGGCCATTATGATTATGTTTTTGTTTTATTCCAGGAGCAGGCTCAGCTTTGTGAATCAGCCATGGTGCTTTGCAAGGGCGTGCAAGCTCTTCCCATGTGGGATGCGTGCCTGGACCAGGCGCTCGTCTCTGCGGAGGCCTCCGTGGGGGGGAGACCTGTTATCTGTGGGCGCTCGCGGATCTGTTCTGCTGATAAGTCAATCTTTTACGGATTGGATTTGAACTCTCCCCCCGCCCCCGTAGCTTCCTCTGATCAATATTTTCTCCTGGGAAACTGTGTATAAAAAGTCACTCCCCCTCCTCCTGAATCATAGCACCACAGGTTAAAAGCTCCATGAAAAGGATGTAATCGTGACTCCCTCTGGCTTGGAACCCAAGGGACCTCAGAATGCTTCGACTTTTAGTTTAGATAAGCATCTCGAGGTTGAACACTTATCTGGAAGCTTTGAACTTTCAATGCCTATTTGGGGAGAAATAGCGTGAGAGTAACTTTTTGTTGCCTCATTTCCAGAACCTCCTGGTTTTGAAGGGGCCAGAAATTCTTTGAAAAAAGGAAAGAGACAAGCCAGCGGTATCTTCTGGCGGGGAGGGACCCAGAGGGAAGTGCTCAGGGACCATCCTAACACAGCTCCCTCCTAGCCTGGCCGGATTCTGAACAAGAGGAGCGGGGTGACCTGGTTTTCTGGTTTTTATTGACCCTTGGTGGTTGGATCTTGCTGCACAGAGAGGGTCGTGCGGCGGGCAGCCCAGACCTCCCAGTCTTCGAGTCTCAAATGCATCCTCTGAAATGTATGAACAGAGAAGATGTAATGATGGGGGTTATTAACAAAACCAGCACACAGTTCCTGGCACTGAAAATTCCCATCCTTTTCCCCTTTTCTACCACTGTCTCATGGGGGCACTTGTCCTGATGAGACAGCTGCCCCCAAATCAGGTTGGTTATGGAACCTGCCATGTGCACTGGTGGCCCCTGAGCACCACGGGGTCCTGCTGGGAGCCTGCATCCCAGAAAGGGGTGGGGGTTCGGGGCTGGATGTGCCGGAGAAGGGAGGGTACATCACACCTCGTCTCCCTGGAAATTTCCGAGATCTCTAGAGCCTCCTTGACCAACCTTGCTTTCCAGTCAAGTCATCCAACTTTTCCATCTGGATATTCCAGAATAGCTCTGGTTCTCCCCACCTGCCGTGCAGTGATCCCAAAGCAGGGTCGGAGGAAGGGAGAAGAGGTTCCTTCCATGTTTCCTAGATGAGGTGAGGAGCCCAGGGGTCTCCTGTAATTGCTGCAGATCTGCCCAAAGTTAGACAAACAGGAAGTGACCCCGGGGCCAACTCAGATTGCTGCAGGAGAGGGCAGCCTGCTCTCAGCACAGACGGTGTATGTGAAACTGCAAAAAAAAAAATCATGTAATTGCCAATTCAGAATATTTCAGAAAAAACACACCTGATTTTTTTTTCTTCAAACTGAAAAATTCAGTAGGCAACACCCTCTTTTTTTTTTTTTTTTTTTTTTTGGCAACACCTTCTTACCCCATCATTACACACCATCACCTTCACCCTCCTCGTGTCTCCTTGTTCTAAATGCCCATGAAATTAGAACTGATCTCCAGTTGGGGCAATTTCTCCCTTACAATCCGTGTGTAAGACATAACCCAGGGGTATTTTGGTCACCACGGCATCGTTAGTGTGGCACTATCGCAGCACCTGGGAGCCACAGAATAACTGCACAGTCCTGTTCCTACTGCGGATTGAAGCCCCGTGGATGTACGTGCCCCGAGAACAAATCACTCTCTCTCTGCTCATGCATCCAGCCCTGCGCATGGGGCTTAGCGTCCCGCCTTCCACATAGCAGGTGCTCAGGAAACAGTGAATGAGAGAAAGAACTCACAGAGACATTAAACCCTTACTGAGTACCTTCCAGAGAGGAGATAAATTTAAGACAGTTTCCCTGCCCTCCCTGCGGATACAATTTAGTTGAGAAGGGCTGATACAGGTACAGAGAGCTAGGTAATGATCTCAGGCAAGTTACGCCCCATGTGAAGTGTGCTGATGGCACACACGGGAGAAAACCCACCGAAGCGTTGAGGCAGAGGGTGCGGGGTGTCTGGGCAGGGCTGTAGAAAATGCAGGACGTGGGGCGAGAACCAGCCTGTTGCCATGTTCCAGATGCCTGTTTTCTTATTTCACCTCGTTCGATAACTTGCTATTTATTGCAAAGAAAAAAAAAAATGAGGCGAGTAAGTAGTGAAGGCAGGATTTTAGTCCAAATCTGTCTGATGTCCCAAAGAATATGCCTTGCTCCCGGTGGGAATGCCTCCCTCTGGCAGAGAGGAAGAAGGAAGGGATATTTGTATCAAAAGCGAAGTTCTTATTAAACATCCCTGATGAAAAATTTGCCAAAAGGCAGTGACTCCAAGTGGCTGCTTCTTTCAAGAAACCTTGGCGGGGGGGGGGGGGGGAGACCATATCACAAATCATCCCGCCAATTCGGAGGCTTTGTGGGGTCTTGGAGGGGCAGAGAAGGGGGCCCAGGAGTGTCCATTTGTGCACTTCTGGCTTCAGATTGGGATAAAGTTTGGATAACCTTGACGAAGCCACTTCTGGTCGCCCAGGCAAATGCTGCTTCCGAAGATGTGAGCCACACTCAGCTGCCCCGGGGGAAAAGGCACGTGCTGTTACCAGCTCTGCCTCGGGTGTGGGATTGGGGTGGGCGGACGGCACCCCCTTCCTTGGCTGCCGGCGCCTCCCTCTCCGGCAGACCCCTCCATCGCCTCTTACAACACCCGCCCCGATCTGCACGTTGTGGACTTCGTGTCCTCTGCTCCTTCTTCGAGGCGCGAAGTTGCCCTCACCCCAAGAGCCCAGTCTTTGCGCAGGGAAGGCCATCAGGGTGGTCCTCCTAGACAAACGTGTAGGTCAGCCTGTCCTCTGCATGTCCCCAGCATGTCACTTCTGGCAGGTGCTTCTGGGTGGACGGACTGCACTTTTTATCTCGCCATCAGGAGTGTGTGCTCTGAGCCTGTGCTGCGGACCCAGAGCTGGAGAGGCCTCCCCTGCACCTGTCTGCCTCCTCCCTGCGGGGGCTTCGCGGGGGTGCCCCTCCCCAGACACTTCCAGCCATGCGCTTCCCTCTCCACGGCCGCCGCGTGTCCTGTCTAAATGCGTAATGAAAAAGAAAAAAAAAAAAAAACAACTCAGAAGCGGGCCATCACGAGCCTCCCCTGTATAAATACGCAACTTGTTCCTATTAACAGCAACCTGAAGCACGCCAGAGCCTTGACACGTACACTTCAGGATAGATTAGGGATCGCTGGCTGCATTTACATAACATTAAAATCCGCCGTCTCCACGCGCAAACTGAAACGCATCTCTCCGCGGTCCTCCCGCGGGGGCCTGCCTGAGACAGGCCTCTGCCTCGCCTTCACTTCGAGGGTCTGCTGATTTATTGAACCTGTCCACTGTCTGCTTTCCTGCTGAGGGATGGGAGCGGGGAGGGGTGGGCGCGGGGACCAGGCCCGCCTGTGCCAAGCCGCCCCAGGCGCAGGGGATGAGGTGGGGCCCGGACCTGGCGCATCTCCTGCCCGGCATGCCTTGCAGCTGCCGGAAGCCACCCACCCTATTTCAGAAACCACAGGCCCCTGCGGGTTCTGAGATCCCCCGTTTCATGTGCTCTTTGAAACCCTGCGCCACATGTGGTGCCTTGTGTGTGTCCTGTTTTCAGCCTTCTGAGCTGGGACTGGGAGACGGCACCCACCGCGCGCTCCGAGCCCGCGTGCTTGGGCCTCCAGCATCCCCTGTTCGCAAACGCGGGCCCCCGGGCTCGGGTACCAGCAGGCTGTCCCCCCTCCCTCCCTCCCTTTCTCCCCCGGCGCCAGCACCCCGTCCCCTTCTCTCTGCAGAAAGGAGGGACCTGCTTCCTGTTGTGGAATCGCACCCTAACCACACAGGCAGGGCCGCTGCGCAAACGGGGATGTGTTTTTAGCTGCCACTTGTCGCTCTGGAAACAGGGATGTCTCTCTGGGGAACGTGGAGGGAGGGGGGTGTTCCGGGTCCGCGCCCCCGGCTGGGCGCTGCCTCTCGCCACCCCTGCGCCTTTGCCCAGGGCGCCCCTCTCCCCGCTTTCTCCTGCCCAGGGTTTCACCCAGGGGTGCACGGCCCTCCTCCCCCCATCCCGGGATCCGATCGGCCTCCCCTGCTCTGAAGACCCCACAGTTCAGGCCCCACGCCTGGGGTCTCGATTGTTAATCATTTTGCCTTGACTTTGGGTTTTGCATGTGAATCCACGGAGCAGCGGAGCGAGCCCAGGCTCACCGCAGGCCGCCCTCCCAGCTGCCTCCTACGCCCGCCGCCCGGGGCCCTCTGCCACCTGCCCCGCCGCCCCACCCAGCCGCCGCCGCTGCCGCCCTCCGCCCTGCGCGGGGACCTGGGCCTGGGCATGGGGGCCTGGGGACGTGGGGACCCAGGAAAGGTCAGGCACACAGTTGTGGGCGGGGCCCTGAGTGCTGCGAGGTCTGCAGATGCCCATGGGCATCCTTGAGCCCAGGCGAGGCGGCATTAAATAGCAAGTTTAAAAACATCCTGACCAGTTAGGAGAGAGACCATGAAAGAAGGGGGAAAAATGTCTTTCCTCTTTCTTGGGCAAGGGCCCCTGTTTGCAGTTTCCCCTGGGCCGGCACAGCGCGCAGCCTGCCCTGCGGGACAGACGTGGGCCAGGGAGCCTGGTGACCCAGGGCCCGAGGCTGTGGATGGAGCCCTGACTCTGAGGGCTGCCCATGCGGGCTGGCATTCTGGGCGATGGCTCTCCTTCAGGAGGAGGGTGGGTTCGGAGCAGACAGTGCCCCCCTGCCTCCTCCCTCTCTTGCAGCCTCTGATGTACACAAGCCAAGGGCCTCGGTGGCTGGCAAGCTGGGGCCAGGCCACCTCCTACTCAAAGATGGAAAGGTGCTGCTGAGAATTTAAGAGCTGCGTTCTCAACTCATGTGGCTAAAATAAGGCTGCAGTTTTGCATCTGCAAGTATTTATGCCTGGAAATAAGGAAGTGAAATTCTCACCTACTGGAAAGACTGTTACGAGGGCCGCTCCGTGAGGCCAGTGTGGCTTTGGGCTGTGCGAGCAGTGTGTCACACGTGCAGAGGCGGGGATTCAGGAGCCGCGTCAGGCAGCTGCCAGAAGTGGTCCTATTCAGGGAGATAGGGCTGGAACTCCGTGTCTTCATCTGAGACACAGAGAGGGCTTCACAGGGGAGGAGACAAGGGATGGACTGTCAGCAGTGGCCCGTGCCCCCCAGCAGTCCTCACCACCTCTCACTTGCAACCCTCCCCATTCAGGACCTTCTCAAGCTGTCCTGGAGCTCCGATGGGGTCTAAGTCACGTTGGGTAACGCCTTCCTGTCCCACCGGCACGTGCTGCTTTCCTGCACTGGGCATGCCCCATGGACTGCTTCACTTTCCTGCAGCAGGCCACGTCCTCCAAGCTGGCGTGGGAGTGGCACCGATTCCACGGTCAGCTGGAGGGATGGGCCCTAGATGACTGACCTCAATGGCTCATCAGACGCCAGGGATGTTTCCTGGGGCCCTTGGAAAGAAGAACTCTGCCCTAGGCAAGAGCTTCAACGGCAAACATTCTCCCTCCCTCTGCTTGGTGACACAGAGAACCCAAGGTCTGGATGTGAGGGTGGAGATTATCTGAGCAAAAGCCCCCTTGTGGAGTCCAAGGACATGGCCGACACTGTCAAAGACAGATCACGGAAAGAGAGAATCATTGATTTCCTTGCTCAGTGTATGCATTTCCTATATTGTTTAGATAAGATACAGGGCTTTTTTTTTTTTTTTTTAACTATTATTGACTTAATAGCTCTTAAACTGCATCTCAGTGTTGTTCAACTTACATTTTGGTTCAGTCATGAGGTTAACTATTAGCTTTATCTCTTCTTGACCCCGTGATGAAGGAGAGCACCTGGAAATCCTTACCTGGATAAGTCTGTGGACCACTGGATGGACCCACCCCCTCTGGGAAGAGAAGACCCTCTTGTGAGTGTGGGCGTTCACCTTGGGAAGTGTGAGCCTGGCACTTGCTTTGCATTTGTTTCCTGGAAAGACCATTAATCTAGACAGGGAGGCAGAGTGGGAGGCGGACAAGGTAGTAGGTAGAATTCTGAGATGACTTCCAAAGACCCGTTCCCTTGTATGTTTTCCTTCCCTTGTATGTGAGTGGAATCTGTGAGTTTAATGAGGCATCCACTCTCATAACTATATTATGTTATATGGAAAATGGGATTTTGCGGATGGCACGAAGATTAACTAATCAGTTGGCTTTGAGTTAATCGAGAGAAATCGTTTGGTGGGACGTGACGGCTTTCAGTCTGGCTTTAGAGGAAAGAGACAGGAAGTGAGAGACTCAGAGCACGAGGGAGCTTCTCCAAACAGCCTTGAAACTGGGGAGGACCAGGTGGCAAGGACCGTGGGCAGCTGATGGATGTCGATCACGGTCTCCCGCTGACAGACAGGGAGGAAACGGGGACCTCAGTCATCCAAATGCAAACAGCGAAGCTGTCAATAACTTGAGTGAGCTGGGAAGCAAAGCCTTTCCGAGACAGAGCCCCAGCCGGGAGCTCAGTTCCTGGGACACCTCGATCTCAGCCTCAGTCTTGCAGGGACCAGGCTTCTGACCCACAAAACTGTGTGCTAAAAAAAAAAAAAAAAAAAAAGGAATAGTTTTAAGATTCAGATTGTATGGCAATATGTTATAGAGCAATAGAAAATTAATGCTCATAGCCAGACCCAAAGACCCTCTTTCAAAGCTTCCACCGAGACAGCTACAAAAACTGTCGTACCCAGGACCTTACCTGGGAATATCCAGTCCTTTGCTTACTGAAGCTGGATTTTCATTACTGGTGACCAAAATCTCCTCTACAGCCCTTAAATTCTTTCATTTCTTATCTTATACCCTTCAAGGAACAGGACTCTCTGCCCAAGGCATCCTAACACCCTTAGGAAGCCTGGTGAGAATTTTTAATCGTTTTCTAGAAGAGTGTGTGAATCTATTCCATTGTCAAAAAGCCATAAATATGCCAACACCAGCATAATTTGTGTCATTATTGGTCCTTTGATTATATGATGCTCTACGGTGACAGCACGGTTTTCGTTTGTATCCCTGGGTTTTTTTTTTTTTTTTCTCCCCAGCTTCCAGATTTTGGATCCATATAATCAACTTGTACGAATTGCCTGTTCATGAAATTCACCCAACTTTCTATTGGAATCTTAATTTTCTCCACCAGTTTCTGTGAGAATCCATATTAAATCTCTGTCACATGTATTGAAAATGCTTTCCAGTCTGTTTTCCTTTTTAATTTTATTTTGATTGTGCAGTCGCTTGATGGAAATTTCCTATTTTTATGTTATATATCTGTTATTTGCTTTCTTCCATTGGCTCTCAAAATGTAGGAATGAAGAAAACTTTTTTATACATACGTTTACCTCTTTATTCCTTTCTGGGATTTATTTTTTTTTTCTCCAGATCATCTGTTTTTCGATTTATTTCTCCATTTGGCTTTTTTGTGTGTGTGTGTGTTTTTTATGGTATTTCTTTTTCCTTTTAGCATATTTCTCAGGAGCCTCCAGTCGCCAGTTACAGGAACCCAATTTGAATTGAACATGAATGAGCTGTCTTATGTAAAAGGTGCTTGATAACTAAACAAATAGATGCTAGAGTTGCCTGGAGGCGTGAAGGACAAACTGGACCACGGAGCCAGACGGATGATGGTGTGGACAAGGCTTGGCCAGGGGATGCTCTCAGCCACCCTCCCTCTCTCTTCTTCTCTGAGCTCCCAGGTCTCCTTCTTGGTGCATGGTTTGTCTGGTTGTCCCCCCAGCGGGGGACATTCCTCTGTGCTGACGACAGCACAGCTGGTCTGGCCAGACACCTGACAGCTCCCTCAACCCGGGTGCGTGAGGTCTCTGTGCTCCGGCAGCAGCCAGGAACGTCCAGGGACGGCCCAGCTGGCCCAGCGTGGGTCTCCTGCGGGCCCAACACACAGAATCAAATTACAGTTGGCGAGCATTCCCTCCGGAAGAAAAGTCTTGACTCTCAATACTGAGAAGAACTTTAAATTCACCGTTTTAAATCTGGGCCCTTTATGGGGGAGGTTCCGTGGTAGAGCGCGTGCTTAGCATGCACAAGGTCCTGGGTTCAATCCCCAGTCCCTCCACTAAAATAAATAAACAAACAAATAAACCTAGTTACCGCTCCCCCCCCAAAAATAAATGAAAAATAAAATAGTTGGATAAATCTGAGCCCTTCATGAATCAAAGCATTGTGGACATTTGAGCCCCAGGCTGACCTCAGAGCTGAAGACGGAGCTCTCATCTCTGAGCAGCACTGGTGGGGGCAGGGCTTCATGACAACCCCTGCGCACATCCCATCTTCTCCCCGAAATGACCGTGGTCGCCTGCTGCAGGCGGAGAGCGGGGATTCCCTCGGGGAGGGCCTCCGGCTTCCTAACCAGCTCCCCCACCAGCCGGAAAGAGATCTGAGTCCTTAAATCTGGACTTCTTGGCCAGTGGGCCAAGGTTCAGGCTTCATTTGGCCAAATCCAAAAATTCCGAGATCAAGCTTTTCTCTGTTCTCATTATTAGCAAAAGGAGGGAGACAGCCCACGAAAACAGCCTTCCTTGTAGAACTTCGCCTGAATGTCACGTCTGCCTGTCCTGTTCACCACCCTAGTTCCCCAGGCTCCACCCTTCTCCAGCAGTTCGTCCCCGGCATCATGGGGTGCCACCCGGGAACACTTACGGGTGACCTTTAAGCCACATGTTTTTGGAGGAGCAACCCTTTCTCCACTTCGTGAATAATTCTGTCTTTCCAGCGCCTGCTGGTCAACTTTACCTGCATCGTCTGGGGCGTTGATCTCAGTCAGCACCATGAATAATTTACTCTTTGGCTTAATGGGGCTGCCGAGGGAATGAGGGAGATCTGGTTCAAATGGCGCGAGCGCCCTGGTATGGACAGCTCCGGGCACCTCGTGTGGGCTGCCAAGTGCGTTACGGGGTAATAAATGAGTAACGAGCCGGGAGGCCTGTGCGTGCACTGAAAACGAACTCTGAGTTAAGTCAGGGAGGCGCTTCCCTGGTGCTGCCTCTGCTCTCTGTGGTCCTTCACTCTGCTTCTCAGACGGAGCGTGGTGGGCACCTCCACCGCCAGCCTGGGCGCCTGGAAACGCTGTTTCTGCATCCGTTATCCCCATCAGCAGAGGGCCTGAGCTGTGCAGGTGTAGCTGGGGGGGTGTGAGATGGTTAAATGGTGAAACCTCACGGGTTTAAATGCAGGAGCAGTGACCGTGCGTAAAACGGGAGTGTCATTCACCTGCAGACGCACGGACGGAGAATCCTTTTCAGTTGGGGTAAAACACACTACGCCAGAAAGATCCCCTCAGGGGGAACAGGAGAGGGGCCGGAGCCGGGGCGCTCCAAGGGGCACCTGCAAATGATGGGGGCCTGAGAATTCACGACACTGGCGAAAACCGGGACCCAAACTTCCCTTCCAGGGCTTCTCCAGCAGAGTGGGAGTGGAGGGAGACACTTTGCAACTTCCATAGTCTTTGATATAATTTTATCTATTTATTTAATTTTATTTATTTATAATTTTATATATTTTTATATAATCCGAAGAGCCTCCATTGTAATAACCTATAATATGGAGAAGAATCTGAAAAAGAACACAGATGTGTGGGTGCAACCTGCTGTACGCCTGAAACTCACACAAAGTTGGAAATTAACTGTATCTCAATTTTTAAAAAAAGTTAAAAACAAACAAAAAAAAACCCTTTTCAGGAGTTGTCATCTATAGCTTTCCAAATTGGGCAGGCCACACCTAGAATGCACTCCGCCTGGAAGGCCACGTTGCCATGTTTAGTGATAACTTTGCAGGCACAGAATAATAGCAAAAACTGTCATTGTACCAAACGTAGAGAAGGGGGACTAGGAACACGGCGTTCTCTGCAGAACTTTGCCTGAATGTCACTCTCTCTTTGTGCTGCTTCGTATATAGACATAGTCCAAGATTTCCAAATTGTTTAAAAAAAAAATAAGGTGAAGCATAGGAATGCAGGTTTTCTGCTATTTCGATAGACTTAACGCGTTTCGTTGTATTCGACGCAGCCCCTCTCCCTGAGGGAGGCACCAAAGGGGCCTGAGACCAGCTGTCTCCCTCCCAAGTGGCAAATCCCGTCCTTACAGCTGGGATGGGTCATTCTGCCCGGCTGGTGCCATGTGCTCAGTGGGAAGTGGGAGGGCAAGTTAACCCATCACTCTCTGGTCGTTGTCTCTGAAGCAAAGCACCAGATCTCCTGCAGCCACAAAGCCCGCTGGGCACTGAGGAAGAGCAGTCCTCGGGGGGCTGGACCCTCCTGCCCACACACCCACCACGGGGTCCTAGTGGCGGCCGCTCCAGCTTCCAGATGTGGAATTAGCTCCCATTGTGGAATAAGGACTCAACCTTTATGTATTTATCCAATAAACCTTCACTGAGCACCTGCATATCTGAGAAAGGGAAAATCTTCAGGACCCTGTCCTTGAAAACTCATAACATAGCATCAATCAAAACGGACTTGATTAAACCAAGGTGGGGGGGGCAGAGGGGTGCAGATCTAGGTCGCCCCGTCCTGGAAGGACCTGTGGGGTCACAAAGTGGGCTTTCTGAGACTTCCTCTTGCCGTCATGCAAAGTTTAAAGACTTGCCTCTGAAGACGGGGAAAACACAGGAACAGCTGTGCAGAGACGGGCACATTACGTTCTTACAGAATGACGTGTTTGGTTAAGTGCCCGCCATGTGCCAGGTTCCCTTCGAATCCCTTTTGTGCCTGTTTCAGCCTCACAGCCACTCTGACTTAGGCCAGAGTGTGTGCCAGGCGTGTTCTGAAGCGCTTCACAAACACAAATCCATTTAATCATCGAGGATGGAGTGGTGCCAGGATCATCCCCATTTCACAGATGAGGGAACTGAAACAGAGAGGCTAAGTCATTTGCCCAGGGACACACAGCAAGTAAGAGGAAGGGCCGGCATGGGAATTCAGGCGGCCTCACCGTGGACTCCACACTCATATCCACGGTGCCTTATCCCGGGTGGGGAGGCAGCAAGTGTCAGGCACCCGCAGGGGGAAGCAGAAGTGGGGGGAGAGCCTGTCCCCGTTGCCAGACGTACAAACGAGGAGACAGCAGCAGCCGCTTCAGCTGGGCTGCGGGGATGAGGGGGAGCAACGGTGCAAAAAGGGAAGAATCAGCTCGTCCAAGATACATGTGAGTTCAAGTCCTACCTTCACCCTGGCCGGCTGCTCTGAGCCTCAGTGTTACCCGCCTGCCTGCTAGAGGTTTTATGGGAATTCAGTGATGATAAAAGCTGTTCGCACGGTAGCCGATGAGCAGAAAATGCCAATTACTTCTAACCGGGGTCTCTCCTTCACGAATAAAGATTGACCGCGGGGCAGGACCAGGCAGTGCGCCCCCCACAGCGCTCCCAGGGTGCCTGCCGTTCCAGCCTGGTGCTGATCACGGCTTTTACTGAAGACACAAGCCTGCAGGCCACTTGGACCACCGTGATGTAGCTGGACCCCCGAGGTCCCTTTTGACTCCGTCCATGTTTCCAGAGTCGAGATTACCATAATCACAGTCACTGCCAACAAACTGATCGATGCCCGTGGAACGAAAACACATCGGCGTTGGGAAATTAAACAGAGTCCATCCTCGGGCAAACTTTCCTTGCCTGACATACAGGAAGCAACCGTACTGCATGCAATAGATACATATTTAAATGCACGTACGAATTAATTATTCCTTAATTCGAATAGCTTCAGACATAGCACTTTTGGGGAAAAAAAAAAGTTATTGTATGACCTTGGAAGGGAGGGCGAATCCTCTTTGGGGAACTGAAATTTCCACAAGAGTTAAGCAGAAGGTTTGACACATTTTCAGATTGTCCAAATGGGATGTTTTCTCCTTTATCTTTCGTTCTTCTTTTTTTTTTTTTTTTAACTGAAGTTTAGTTGATTTACAATGTTAGTTTCTGGTGTACAGCATAGTGATTCAGTTTATATAGATATACATACATACATACATACATATATATATATATATATATATATATATATATATTGGGGTTTTTTAAAATTTATTTTTCTTTTTTAAACAGAAAATTAAAAAACAGCTACCCACACATTTCCAGTGCCCGGACAGTGACAAACAGCATCTCATGGTAGTACTGAACCTTAGCATTTAAAGAAACTGCTTTAGCAGCCAGTATAGGGGATTACGTACGTGGGATGTTTGGGAGACGGGAAAAATGAAAAAGAAGGGAAAGGTGAGGCAAAGGAGATACATTTTTCTAATCCGACCGTACGGTGGCTCAATTGCTCTCTTTTACACTTCATTTACTCTTTGCCTCTAAGTGTACACAGCTCACAAACCTGGCCCGGCATCCCCTGGAATATCGCCCATCAGGCTCCGAACCTCAAAACTTAACACCCTAACCCTCTCTAAAGGCTGGGCTGATCAATCTCATTAATTGGCCAAAGTAATTTATTTCTCCTCTAATAAACGCTTCTTAATGCAATTAATCTCCTTCCCAGAGCATATGCTGAATTCGGAGATCGTGCTTTTAACTGCAGAGGCACCCATGACGCGGGAACGTGGCTATAAAGCAAATTCATTCTTTCCAGAACATTAGCCCGGAATTCTTAATCACCTCGCAGGAGCAATCCGGTTTGCACGGGAGGACAATGGCCAAGTGTCCGGCCCAATTTATTCTCTTACTCAGATACCCGCTGTAATTCGCAAGCTTGAAAGGTATCCGTTTTAAATTGGGAATTTAGAGGTCTTCTTGATGGAAAGCGGGGGACGTGGCAACGCTCTGATTCCAGGCATGTCTAATGGAAATCTTATTCCTCACGGTTATTTAATTGCTTGGATATTGTGTTCTTGGTTTCTGTAACCCATTAGCTACTGTAACATCTTTATTTAAATGGCATCTCAGACCATCTTTTCAACAACCTATTAAAAAATAACTGAGTTGTCTATAATAAAGGAACTCATTTATTAACAGTTCTAAATTGAATAAATTCCTCTTTCTCTTTTAGGTGGTCAACAAATTAAATAATCAACCAAGGTTCAGAAAGCATCGTAGAGGTGGCGGTGGGATGGGGAGGGGATTGTACGCCTAGAATTGACCGGTCCTGGGCGTCCTTACAAAGATTGATGCAGAAGAACGTAGATCTCTTACGCCTTCTCCTGTTCATTTCTTTATAAATCCAATCCCCAGTTCCTGCATTGTCATCCCCAATACTCGATTTAAAAATCTGATTCGTAGGCATTATTAATACATTCTGAAAATGAGTCGTGTGTGATCTTTATGTATTCGGGAAACGACTGCGTGTATTTTTATGTATTTGTGAGAGAATTTGAAAATGCAACTCTAGCGGAGTTTCCAGGGGGTAAAGAAGGCATTCTAAATTTACAGAGAAGAGAACGTGGCGTCAGAGACACTTGCACGGGGGCAGCCGATGCCTTGAAGAACATTCAGCAAAACGAAGGGTCCAGCTCATCACTACGGAATAAAAGGCGGGCAGAACTTCTTTGGTGTCTTGATAATGGACCAGGATTGCAGATCCTCACGGCGAGGGTCACCGCCTTCCCCACCGCCCCTCTGCACTCTCTTCCTTCTTCTCCGATGCCCAAGGGTCAGATCTTCCCTGTGGAGGAGTTAGCCGGCATAGGTGTGTTTGTTTGGTTAAAAAAAGACACTTCCTTTTCTGAAAAAAAAATTTTAAATCCATTTTCAGATTTTGTTACATGAGAAGAGTCAAAACTTGGGAAACACAATCCTTAAAGTTACATCAGCTGGGAAATGAGTAAGTCAAAAATGATGTAATAATACTATAAATAGTTACATATTTTTTTTTTTACCAGAGTGAAGCAGAACTGAATGCTTGAAGCTGGAGAATTGTTCACGACATCCTCAATTGTTCTTTCTTTTTTTAAAATTTACTTTTTTTTTTTTAAATGGAGGGGCTGGGGATGGAACCCAGGACCTCATGCATGCTAAGCACGTGCTCCACCCCTGAGCTGCACCCTCTCCCTTCAATTTTTCTTAACTGTTGAGTAGATACAATGTTATAAATATACACAAAGAATAAGGAATACCCAACCAACAGCCATGAACTCGCGTGGCACTTCAGGAAGAACAACTATCATCATGACTTTGAGGTCATCTTCTAATTTCATCTCCTTCAGTCCCTGCTCAGCGCAAATCGCAGTCTTGAAATCTGAGTTTATTTCCCTATGTTCCTTAGGAAATGACTCTCATTTCTCAACATCTATTAATAGTATATCTGCTTTTGGACTTCACAGGAATAAAAGTACCCCTGTGACAGTCTTTGTGACTTACTTTTTCCTCCCAAGAATCAGTTCATGACATTCATCCATTTCTTTTTTTATTATTATCAAAGTTCAGTCAGTTACAACGTGTCAATTCCATCCACACTGACCTGTAAGGTATAGTTAGTTCATTTTCGCGCAACGAAGTATCCCGTTGTAAGCATATGCCACAGTTTTTTAAAAAAATATTCACTTGCCAGTGGACCTTCTGGTTTCTTACAGCTTTGTTTTTTGTTTTGTTTTGTTTTTTTCACAGAGAATTGTACTAGTCTCTATGCTCTGAATATTCTGCTTTTTCCAGTCTGGTGATATGACAGCATGGCTTTGATTTGCGGTGACCTAATTACTGGGGAGGCTGAGCACCTTTCCATGGGTTCATAGCCATTTACGTTCCCTTTGGCAGGTGCCTATTCAAGCCTTTTGTCATTTTTCTGTTGCTTCATGATCAACTTTGAAAACCTGATTTGTAGGAGTTACTAACACGTTCTGAAAATGAGTCGTGTGTGTTCTTTATGTATTCGGGAAATGACTATATGTATTTTTATGTATTTGTGAGAGAATTTGAAGCTTGCCTTTTCACTCTCTTTATAGAAGCTTTTAAAAAAAATTTTTTTTTCCTTCTTAAAATGTGTCACAAAAATGTGCTGTTCATGTCAAAACTGTCCTTACCTTAAGATCAAGAAGAGAGTTTTCTGTATTTTCTTCTGAAACAAAAGTGTGATACTTCACAATCTGGTCTTTGCTGGTTTGATTTTATAGGAATGGATTGAGGAAAAGGTTAAATTTCATTTCTTTTCCTTATGTAGGTAACAGGTTATTCCCTCATTATGACTTCTTGAAAAATCTTCCCTTCTCTATTATTTGCAATTTTAGCTCCATTATAAATTTTTCCACTTATGCATAATTCTGTTTCTAGGTTCTATATTCTTTTCCATTGATCAATTCGACTATTTCTGTACTAGTAACAGACCATCTTAATCTCTACATTATTCATAATAATTCTTGTTATCTGACAACAAATATGGTCCCCTATTTTGTATTATTGTCTTGGCTACACTAAACTTTTGGATCCTTTCCACATAAACACTAGAAACATCCTTTCAAATTCTTTAAAAAGGCAGAGCTTTGATTGAATTCCTCAGTCAATCTGGAAAACTGACATCTTTAAAATACTGAGTTATTCAGTCCATGGACATGGTACATCTCTCTGCTTAAATCTATGATGATAAGTTTATCTATTTTTCCTTCCAGGCCTGTGTGTGCATTTATGTTTCTATCTTATGAGGCTGTTTCTTACTTTACAAGTTTAGAATTGTTATATTTTCCTGACGATGATGCAGTAATTTTCTTTTTCTGTCCTAATTCCCTTTACCTTAGAGTCTCTTTTGTTTGATAGGAATATAGCTGCACTTTGTTTTGGTCTCTTTTTGGCTACTGTTATCTTTTCCCACGGTTTCCTTTTCAGTCCTTCGGAAATCTTCTGTCCTGTGTCCACTATAAAAAGCATACACCTTGGTTTATTTTTGAAGGCCACCCTCAAAACCTAGTTTAATCTCAATTAGAGAAGTTAGTCTATTGAAATTTATTTAAAGAAGCGTCATATTCTGATTTCATTCTATCATTTTGCATTTTCTGTGTTCTGCCTTTTTAAAAGTATTTTCTTGTTTCCTTTTAAATTCAGTGCTTTTTTTTTTCTTTACTAATAGTTAGAAAGTTACATACCTTATTCCTATTTCTTTCATGGTCACCATAGAAGTTAAAATATGCACACTTAACACACGAAGTTAATAAATATTTTTACCTCGATTCAGAAACTGTTAGGACCTGAGAACACATCAGCTCCACCCTCTTCCTTCTGGTTTACATGCAGCTGAAGCCCCACAAAACCTGGGGCCAACACTCAGAACTCATCTGGGTGATACTTCTCCTGAAGCTGAAGTTCACTTCCAGTTTTTTCCCCAGTCCCACCACTGTTCTCCCGGGCTCTTCCATCACCAGCTTTGGATGGAGTCGGATTGCTCATCCACAGGCTTTTGTGAAACCAGAGAAAGTGGCAGGAGGAAGCCACTTCACTTGGATGAAAATGACCAAGGAATATTCTCCCTGAATCTCCCCTGCCCCTGGCTAAATCCAGTCCACCTGGGCTCGGCATGCAGCGATCAAGACCTGGGTCTACCAGCTTCTTCTCAGCTTGGGGGCTCCAACTAGCTGTAAGAATATTCTGAAGTCCTTTTCAGAGAGGGGAACTCTGAGGCTCTGAGAGGAAGTGACTGAGGTCACCCGGGAGTCAGTTGGCAGAACCAGAAATAGACATCAGGTCTCACTCAGTTCAGACAAGGCAGCATGCACTGCTTTGATGCTGTCGGAGACAGACGGAGAGAGACGTTCAGCAGGCACCATATTTGTGATACAGATGCAACACAACGATGTCCCTAAGAACGCGTCTCTTTCCTCCCGTCCGCTCAAGCCCATCTGAAAACCCTCTGCTAACTGGGTTTAGCATGAGGACCTTTCCATCTAGAAGGATCCCCGAGGGTGAGATGCACAGCTGCCCTTCCCACAGCGGCTACCCACAGCTTGTGATTTCCGCTGCGCTCGGGCTGCGCCCCTGGGCCGCTCCTTGCCCTGGGTGCTGAGTGTGGGAAAATTCTGCGTGGGAGACTTCTTTCTTGAGCGCTTGGGGACTGTGCCACCGCGGGCCGCTTCCTCCTGAGGATACCAGCCTGCATCTGCCTCTGTGTGAGGGACAGCCCTGATATGAGGTCAAGACGACTTTTGGACACCAGGAGGAGAAGGCACGCTTTTGACCTGCCTCTCCCCCAGCTCTGAAAGCCCTCAGTCAGGGCCTCAGAGATGACAGCAACTGTGGAACATTCGAGAAGAGGTTAGATCGAGAACCTCTGGAGGAGAGGCTGGGCTCTCCTTGGCTCCTTCCCCAGTGGAGCAGCCAGAGACCCTCCACGCTGTCCTCCTGAAGGGGACCAAAGCCCAAGCAATGAGGTACAGTTTCGCCTTCAGATTGTCTCTCTTTCCCAGAAATAAGAGGTTACAGAGAAAACACGAATGGAATCTAAATCTGGTAAGATTTGCAGAACCTCAAGGTTTCGCTGGGTCAGGAACAGAGTAAAAATAGTCTCTCAGGATGAATCCCGGCCAGGGAAGGAGACCAGTGAAGGGCCAGAAAATGCACAGTAAAATTTCACTTTTTCCAACTTCCTACTTGGTTTCATGGTTTTTCTCTGACTCATTTGTTTCTCCCACCATCTTCATGGCATGACCGAGGAGCCAACTAGGACACCAGAATCCAAGGGACTGCAGAGCAGGGAGTTTTCAAAGATCTGCTCATCAAATCTGTGGTGAAGATGGATTCCGAAAGACGACCTTTCACCCACAGAGCCGGCCAGACCAATTCCTATAACGCGGGACCTCACCCCTCGACACCAAATACGGCCACGAAGCAAGCCCAGAGGGCAGACGCAAGAAACCAAGGGGAGGAATGACCCAGGGTCACTTAATTCCCCTGGACTCTTCCAAGTGTCCCAGACAGGCAAGTGGCTTTCTTATTTCTGGAAATCTCCAGGATGGAGACATCCCTTCTTCCCCGGACAGCCACTTCCTCTGTGTGTGGACACTTCTGTTTGTTTCCCTTGGGGTGATCCAGCCTGTTTTCACCCAGTTCCTCATTCTCTCCAGAAGCTTCTACTATATTCTGGGTCATAGACTCAAGCAGAGGGACTTGAAGATTCCATTTATCTGTCTTGATGGCCATAGTCATCTCTTTTGAAAGCACTGTCTGAAGGAAGCCAACTGCTTGAGGTCAGAAACAGGGACAGTAACTCACGCTCGGGAGAGAGTCTCTCTTAGGACCGTAAGTCAAGTTCTCCAGGTTGCCAGGAACAGAGGCCCACTCGAGCTGCCTTATGTAAAACTTTTGCTTCCATTTTCTTTGCTTTCTTTGTTTCTTTCCTACGAAGGCAAGAAGGATGTCTTGCAGTTCCCCAAAGCAGAGAGGTACCCCACATTGAGCCCAGCCGGGAACCTTGGTTTCACCCTCATCCACTCATTATAGAATCATGCAGAGTGGTTTCCCGGCCCTAAAATCCTGTGTGTTTTACCTATTTATCTTTCTCTGCCCCCTCTAAACTTTGATAACTCCAAGGATTTTTTTTAATTGTCTCCATATTTTTGCCTTTTCCAGGATGTCATGTAGTTGGAAATATACAATATGCAGCCTCATCAGATCGGCTTCTTTCGCTTAATAATATACATTTAAGATTCCTCCAAGTCTTTCTGTGGCTCGATGGCTCATCTCTTTTTAGTGCTGAGTAACACCCATGGTCTGGATGGACCACAGTTCACGGGAACACTCGCCTCCTGGAGGGCATCTTGGTTCTTCCAAGTTTTGCCGAATCTGTATAAAGCTGCTGTACCTAAACACGTGCAGGTTGGTGTGGAGTGACGTTCTCAGCTCATTTGGGTGAACACCAAAGGGCACAATTGCTGGGTTACATGATGAGAGTGTGTTTCGTTTTGTAAGAAACTGTCGAGCCGGCTTCCAACGTGGCTGTACCGTTTTGCGATCCCACCCGCCACGAAGGACATTCCTGTGGCTCCACCTCTTCACCAGCGCTTGGTGTTGTCAGTGCTCCAGATTTCGATCATTTAAATATGTATGTTGTTGTCTTGATTTGCAATTCCCTACCGACACATGACGTCGAATGTTTTTTCATATGTTTGTTTGCCATCTGCAGCCCTTCTTCGGTGACACGTCTGTACATCCATGCCTTTGGTTCGAATGAGGTTTCTGACAGCAGACTCGGTAAGGGTGTTCCTGCATGGAATTATTGCAGGCCTTCCTTGTTAGTTCATTTTTATTTTGGATCCGTTTTCTCCAAAACTAAAATTACGTCCCCATTTTACAAAACTAAAACCAAACTGAGCTCAAGGATTGGATTTGTCACTAGTCACAGAGCTTCTGAATTGACATTGTTTAAACTCATTATTATTTTTAGAGGCATTCTGAATCTCTTTTTAAATTTGGAGGCTATGTTTATATTTTTTTCCTCAAAGAATAAGTCACAGATCAATACGTGATGACTTCTAATTTCTTCAGTATTAGAGGATACAAGCCATTGGATCCAGTTGCACTGAATAAAATCATCTTTTACTTTCAAAAGTACTTTTTTAGAAGCTTCCTTTCCAGTTATAGCCTACATTTCATCTTTCTAACATAGAAAGTTTTAGCTTTCAGGTGACAGTTTTTTGTTTTTTTTTTAGGAAGCAAATAAAACCCATGAAAATTTCCCAACTTCTTAATTTTACACTAAAGTTTTATTTTTATCAACTGGATGAAAAGTTTGCTGTTTTTAAACACAATAACAAAAAAATGGTAACAGACATTTTAATATAAAATTGTTTCAGGGAAAGAAAATACATTTAAGTAAATAATCATGGATTATAAAACACACCAGGGTTCCTCTTATGGATAAGTCTGAATATCTCGAAATGCAATGACAATGGCATTAAGATATGACACCAAAAGCGCAACCAATGAAAGAAAAAAACAGATAAGTTGAATTTAGTCAAAATTTTAAAATTTTGTGCATCAAGAAATCAAGATCACTATCCAGAGAGTGCAAAATGGGCCAAAATATTTGCAGATTGTGTATCGGATATGATTCTGGATACTAAAATATATAAAGTCTAGGACATGTGCAGAGTATCTAAAGTATTCAGAATTTATTTATAAAAAAAACACTTTTAACTCCACAACAAAAATACACACAACCCAATTTGAAAATGAATAAAGGACTTGAATAGACCTTTCTCCAAAGAAGATACACAGATGGCCACCAAACATATGAAAAGACGCTCCGTGCCATTAGTCATCAGGGAAATGCAAACAAAAACCACAAGGAGGTATCACCTCACAACCACTAGGGTAGATACAATTCAAAAAATGGAAATGAGTGAGGGTCAGGGAGGGCGTGGAGAAATTGGAACATTTATACAAGACTGGTAGGAATTCAAAATGGTGCGGCTGCTATGGAAAAGGGTTTACCAGTTCCTCAGTTAGTTCCGCATTGATTTGCCATATAAGCCAGCCGTTCTGATGTGGGAGGGGTGGGGACAGAGCTCAACCACTGAAGGAAGGACACAGCCATTGGGGACAAGCTGGTTACAACCAAGATGGCGGGAGACTTGACTTCCAGTTGACCATGAGCCCCGTGGCGCAGCCACGGGCACCATGACAGTTCGTAGGCAGGCTGACCTTAAAAGGTCCAAGAGTGAGTGGGGGCCCGAGTCCTAGAATTCCCTGCCCCTTTCCCCAACATAGTTGGAATAACCTTCCTGCTCATTAGCAAATGAGATTAACACCAAATGGTCCATCACACACACAACAGATGAATAAACAAAATAGCCGTAGGCTGGGATGCTGTTCAGCTATAAAAAAAAGGAACGAACTGGGGGACACGCTACAACCCGGATGAACGTCATTCTCAACACCATGGCGCTAAGGGAAGGTAACCAGACACAAGAGGTTCACACACTGTATGGTTCCGTCCGTAGGAATTATCCGTAATAGACAAATCAGTGCAGAGAGAACAGAGATTCCCAGTTGCCAGGGGTTGGGGGAAGCAGCGAATGGGAGCGACAGCTCAATGGATATGGGGCTTCCTTGGGTGATGAAAAGGTTCCAGAAATGTCTTATGGTGAAAAAGAATATGAAAACGAATATATGTGTGTCCATGTATGTCTGAAGCATCGTGCTGTGTGCCAGACATTGACACCACGTTGGAAACTGACTATACTCCAATAAAAATATATATTTTTTAAAAGTTCTAGAAATAGTGTGATGTTTGCACAACATGGTGAACGTACTTAATGCTCCTGGATTGCACACTTTAAATTGGTTACAATGTAAATTTTACGTTACTTGTATTTGACCACACACACACACACACACAAAAAGCCAAATGCTTCGAAAGCATTATTTAAATGTTTCCTTAGTCAATTTTATTTCAGAAACTAGTAAAAATAGGGCTTTTCTGTGTCTTAAGCTTCTTGTCTACGGAAGTATGGAGTTGGAATGTTTCTGACCTTCATCTCATGTTCTAAAACAGTATTTTATTTATTATAGTGGTTTGAAAAGTATGTCTTTTTTTTTTTTTTAGTTAATTTGGCTTCCATAAGCATGTGTTAAGTCTCGGGGTGCAAAACGTGTCTTAGATTCATCATAAATTCTGTCGGAGATGTATTTATGAGTTCTTCTAAATTTTGCAGGTCAAGGCTTTATTCACCAGCGTGCAAGAAACTGTCTTTCAGTTTTCTGATACAGTTGCTAGTCATGCTATCAAAATGTGTGCCCCTAACTCTCTCGGACTCATGTATGTCTTAGACTCAAATTAATTTTCAAAGCAGCCTTTGCTTCCTATATATTTTTATTTTTCCTTAAGAATGAATCAATTATTATGACCGTTTCCCACATAACTTTGACTCAACCTACGTTCTTCTTGACGCTTTTTTTAATTCTAAGAAGCAAATCAAACGAGCTATCTCAGCTACAAGTTTTAAATGTACAGAGCTTTGTTGATAACATTAAGCATTACTAATGAGGAATAATGCAATGCAGTGGAAGAATACAGAAAATTATCAGGAAGAAACTATAAATTACTCGAGAACCTCCCACCCACAGGTGAGAGCCTTGTGGACGCACGTGTGGAATATCTGTGAACTGCTTACAACTGTGGCAATCTGAGCTTTCGCTCACCTGTGCATTGTGGATGGCTTTGCACCTCAGAAAAGCATTTACACCTACTTTTACGGCTCCAAAGTACTCATGTATGGGAACGTATCAAATTTAATCCTCTCTTGCAATGAGCATTGAGTTTGTTTTCAATTTCTGTTTCTAAAAAACCTCATTTTCCAAGGAACAGCATTACACACACACACACACATACACATTTCTTGAGCATGTGTTCCCTGAAGTTACAAAGTAAACGTACATATTTTACATCTGGATTCACATCATTTGAATGCCACCAAGGAGCCCCAGTTTCTCACCCCCCTTAGCAACAGTCTTTGAGATGCGAGCAACAAAGAGCCGGATCCCACAATTTATTTTAATTTTCAGTTTTTAACCTCTGCTAAAGCTGAATCTTTTCCCTGCATTCAGTGGCCTTTTGAATTTCCTTGGTAAGTTGTATAATTAAGTTCCCTGCCCTTTGTTTACTGAGTTATTTCTTCTTCCTTTCTTATTAATTTGCAAGAGCTCTTTGTATATGAGCAGACGTAACCCTTCGTTCATTATTCATGGCAAATACTATCTCAAAATATCGCTTGTACTTAAATGGTGGTCCCCTTGGCTTCTTTTTCTTTCTTTCTTATGAAACAGTATCACAGAAATTTTCAAATAGATACAAAAATATAATGAACCCCCATAGAGCCATTACCCCTCCATTAACAATGATCAAAGATATTACCAACCTGGTTTCATCTCTCAACTGCTTTTTTTTTTTTAATTTATGATTATTGTTGGTGTTGTTCTGCTGGAGTATTTGAAAGCACAGCTCATTTCATCCAACCACAGATCAGTACACATCTCGAATTTACAAGAACATTTTGCCACGTAGCCACGTGCCGTTCGCCCTGCCTAACCACCTTTCATTCTAAGAAAATTTCACTTACCACGTGAAACCCTCTTGAATGACACAGACCCATGTCAAAACACCATCCCCGGGTCAGTTCCCTGAGGCCATGCCTAATTTTTTTTCCTATCTAAGCAGAGACAATTTCCTCCATGCACTTTGCATCGCTTCTCACACACATTTCTAGCATCCTTATCAGATTCTCCTCTCCTACAAAGGATTCTTGCTTCACTCGGATGGTTCCTACACAGTCATCCCACTCTCTCTTCTGAGCATCAGAGGGCTGTAGACCTTTGAACCTAAAGGCAGGTGCAAGTCGCCTTTTTACTGCCCCCCTTCAGTTTCCGCTCAGCGTTGCCAATTCAAGCGATGGTGTGTGCTGAATTCTCAAGGTCTCCCTGCTACATTTTCCATGTTGTAGGCATTTGCAAAGGCATCTGGGGAAGTCATGGGTTTTCCCCAAAGCATTTGCTAGTCACCAGCTGCCTGTTCAGAATTTCCCCCCGATCGGTATCCTTACTAACTCATCTTCCTTAATTCTTCCTTTGCTTATGCAACAAGCAGCCTTTCCTAAGCAGGCTGGTCGTCCATTTCTGCCTTCTCTTACTAAGAAGGACTTTCCCAGGAAAATCCTGCTGCAGGCGAGAAACATAAAACTTCTCCGTGAGGGCACGGCCTGGACCAAAGGCAGGTGGCTCCTTAACTCCAGGGCACACCTGTTTTATGTCTGCTTCAGGTTAGAGCCCTTCACTTCCTCACTCCCACTCACGCTGTCCTGAAGTCAGACCATCCAGGGTCATTAACAGGTTGGTAGGAGATGGAGGTCGTGGTCGTGTTTGCACCTGTTTAAGGGGTGTCCTGGGTTCTGAGTGCTTTTTGCAGAGTTAGCGCTCAATGCCTGGGGTCTTCTGGGATGGCCGGGCCCTGAAAGACACAGTAGGGTAGACCTAGAGATAACGGGCCAACAGCAAGGCTGTTCTCAGTTGCACGCAAGTCCGTGGAGACACACTGCCAAAGCCAAAGTCAGGCCATGGAGTGTCAGTTCGGCAAGATCACAGTGAGCCTCTCGCCAGCCACCCCAGTCTTAACGACGGAAGAAGACGAAGCTTCAGAAGGTCAACTGAATGACCGCCCAAGGTTGGAGAGGGAAGCGTGACCCAAACCAGGTCTCCTGGCTCTTCTGAGTGACGCTCTCCGTCCTCCAAACCCAACCTGGTTTGAAGGTCCCTGGCTCATCACCTTCACCCTCCACCCGACCTCCACCGATGCTCGGAAGGCCGGCGATGCCCCTCTAAGGCACCTCATCCTGGGACAGAGCCTAACGTCACCTCGGGGGGCGGGGGGTTGACCGCCATTGTCAAACTGATTCCAAGGAGTTGCTCAGCCCTTACAATTCTGCAACCCCTCGTCTCGGCCATCAGGAAGATGGGATTAGGTACGGGCCTACGGGGTGAGCCGAAGTCTACGGACACAGAAGACGATGGCGTGCCTCTGCGAAAAGACACAAAGCGGACGTCACAGGAGACGAGGTTACCGTCCCCGGTGTCCTCAGGCGGGTCCAACCCAAAGCTCCGATTCCACCCTCCCCTCGACCTGCCTGAAGCTCTTTAAGCACTTGGTCCTTTGTCTGTGAAGAGACAACAGGGCTGGGTCTTTAAGAGCAGAAATAAACAGCAAGTGGGTTCCCCGGGTTTTCTGCAGCGGTGTCTCGCCTTTGACGGCCGCACACTCCGCGGCTTGACAGCCTGCTTCCCCTAATCCATATGCATATACGGCGTGCATTACCGCCGCGTCTACGAGACTCACTTAGCCCACGACATCTGTCTGTGAACTGTCACGAAACGCTGGAACGAGTCTTTCTTTTTCGGGGCGTCAATTCCTCCTTCTGTCATCGTTAACCTTGCTATATGCCCTCTCCCCTCCCCTTGTGAAAGGCATGAACTGAGTGCTCAGTTTCAAACCTACCCCCTTAGCGCAGCCCGATGGGAGCGCTATCTGCTTCATCAAACATCTAGTTTTACTCCATCAGCGGGGAGGGGGCCCCTTTGTACGGTTAACAAATGCAAGCAATTTAGCAACTGGGTTAAAATCTTTGTGAAGTACTGCAACAGCATGGGACCTGAAGACACTGGTCCTCTGTCTCAGAACTGGTTAATGGAAGACGTGAAGTCTCAGAACGCGCACAACAGTGGCTTCTTACAGAGCCTCCTAATGCACTGCTGGGAAAACCTTGAGAAGTTTTCCATCACGGCAGGGAGGGGGGGCTGACAGTTTCCACCTTGCCTGTCAATTGCACTGTGGGAGGCTCCTAAATTTATTATATGCAGGAAATCATCCGACTGCAAACCTATCCTGGAGGAAGCAAAGAAGTCAGGCGTGCAGGCTTCTCTTCCAAACGCACCACCCATCGTCCCCGCAAGGCTGTGGCGCCCGAGTCTTGGCGGCTCGGTGGGCAGTGGCCATGGGCACGTCTCCATCTAACTCCACCAAGGAGAGGCAGGGCGAGGATTAGGTCCCATTGGCTCTTCTGCCTCAATCAATTAAACATAAAAGACTCAGAGCACAAACTAGAACCATCACAAGGGCAGGAGTGGGTTCCACTCGGTGTGAGTGTCTCCGGAAAGCCCCACTTCTTCCAAGTGCTCAAAACGCTGCTCACCTCCCCTTGGAAGGTCAGGTGTCAAATGGTACTTGGGGACCATCCAGAAGGAGCCTTTTTGATTTTTTTTGGTTGTTGTTCTCCCCCCTCCTCCCCAGTCTCCTCACTTTGGGAGGCTCCTTCACTGCAGTGTCCTCTTCCACAAAGTGAGAGTGGTGCTGTGGTCCAACTTCCCGGGGAGGAGACAGGTGAGAGCTTTTTGCTGGCGAGCTCAGAAGTCATGCAAATATAAATCACCGAGTCTTGCCCACGCAGCTGGGCTGGCATCCTCACCGAAGCCGACGGGAGGTCCGGGAACCGACGAGAAATCTGTGCTGGGAGAGACGGGTCCAGCGTGCCTTGGTGGTGAGCCCCGAAGCGCTGTTGCCGTGGAGAGGCGATTGCTAAGTGTATGACTATCGACCGCTGAACTTGGACTTGCTCTGGGAATTCTGCTCCGTCAGGCAGTCCGGGTCCAGGCATCAATCACTGGGGGGCAGCGTCCGTGTCTCGCAGGCTTAATGGCGTTGGAATCCACAGCGCCAAAAGCTGCCCTTGGACGCTAACACAGGGCCGCTCACAGGCTGGGGGAGCACGAGTGAGACGGCCCTGACTTTTGCATCACCAAGAATCTCATAACAAAGTAATTAAACCAACATGCAGTGTCTGTGGGTCTAGTGTTGATGGGACGATCCATAAATGTGCATCCACACTCTGCAGCTTTGCCAACAGAGCCAGACCCCTTGGATTTACACACAGGTCACTCAGTTGAGTTGTCCTCTTCCGATGTGTCCCCAGTGGTCATCAACTGTCCTACAAACATGCAAATCCTTCATCTCAACTGGTACCAAGAGATGGGCTCTCGAGTCTGCATATTCTTTCCAACAGGAGCCCCTTGCTGACAGCAAATCCACACCACATTATTCCGTCTCCCCAAATTCAGGCTCATCTGCTGCAACCGACTGCAAACACGCTGCCTGGCGGAGAATGTTCATGAGGTCTAATCGGAGAAAATAAAGGGATATTATGAGAAGTCAACCCTCCAGCTTAATTGCAAGAGGCTGTTTAAGCTGAAGGAAATTGTGTATTTGAGCTCTGAAGTGGAAATAAAGTTGCCAGGGTCTGAGATGCATATCACAGAAAATGAGTTTCTTTTCTTCATTAGAGAAACATGGGCAAGTAACCAGAATATTATGAGGAAATCCCAAAAGGATGCACAGGCGTTGGACGGCGAGGAGCCACCAAAGACACTGTATCTTTAAGTAATTTCTAAATCGCCAACTTTGTAAATTAGTATCTGTGTTCTTATCCCGCAGGAGTTAAAAGGATTACAGTCCCGGACACCCAGGACAGGCTTAGAACCAGTTCATTATAAACCTCAAGGGTCGTGTTTTCAAATTATCCTGTGCCTCTCTTTTGGAAAACAGCTTGAAAATGAACAGAATGATGTGTGCTTAGGACGACGGCATGAACCAAATTGTCAGATTCTCTGTAGACCCAAGAAGTAAAGGAACGTGGAGCTCTCGGGGCTGAACTGGGAACTGGGGACGGTGACACCCCGCCATGTGTGTGCGTTTGGCGCTCCGGGCGGACGGAGGGGCAAAGAGAAACCGGCTGTTGCCGCGCTCGGGCCAGGAAAAAGCAGTCCCTAAAGATGAAACCGGTTTTCGTGAGTTGGAAAAGTCAAACCCTTCGAAAGCAGTTACCGAGAAACGGGAATTCACGTTCGGTGTTCTGGCCGCTGTTCCAGGCGCTGAGAAACAAAACTAGGGAATGCACCTCCGTCTTCCTAGAGGGGAGACAAAATAAATATTAATGGGGCAGCACATTGATGATAAACGGGGCTATGGGGAAAAAAAAACGTAAAGAAAGGAGCATAGGAGACACTTGGATGGGACTCAGGGAGGGCCGTTGTACCTTACAGAGGGTGGTCGTGACAGTGTCTGAGCCAAGGTGACACCTGAGCAAAGATGTGAAGCCAGCAGGGGGCAGGTGGACAGGTACCCAGGGAGCAGTAAACGTGCTGAGCCGGTCCTGACGCTCACGGAAGAGAAAAGCAGACAACAGGTGATGGTAGTTGGGACCAGTGTGGTTGCCATGGAGATGAGAGGACGTGGATTCTGGACACCTGTCGGAGGCAGAGCCAGAGGGAGGTCCTGGTGGATCGAACAGTCGGGCAAGGAGGCATAGACGGTGCCTTCCAGCTTTTTTGACCTCGGCGACTTCCAGCTGCTGTTGGATGAGGCAAAGAAGGCTGCAGTGGAGCAGGCTGGAGGGGAGAGATCAGGAATTCAGCTGGGGACACGGTAAACACGAGATGCTCATTGAACCTCCGGGTGAGATACGTGAATCGTGACTTCAGAGGGAGGTCTGAACTGCACAGGTCAGGAGAGACGTAACATTGAAACCTCCGTCCAGCATCTCAGGAACTGAGCAGGAGCAGGGAAGGCCCCGGCAAAGGGGGCCCCCTGAACACGGTGCTGCCACCGGTACCAACAGGTCCAAAGGAAACGTTTATGGACGTTTTTTGATAAACTTTACAGCCCTGGATAACTGCTGACTGGCTGGTCCTGGAACCAGCCAAGCTCTGTACTAACTGCTTTGAATGAATTCTTCCCAGCTCTGCTCAGATACAGAGACAATCTATTTGTAACTCGGTGAAGTTGCAGCTTAGTTCCAAAGACCTTTCCGGCAGCCCGCTGACTTCCTCAGCTGCTTTCTGATGGATGTCACCTTCCAAGGATCTTCAAGGACCCCTCCAGTCAGGGGGAAGGAAGGAGAGGGAACGAACGCGGATAACCAGGCACCAGGACGGACGGTTTATACCCACCCTGTCATTCAAGCTTTAAGCCAACTCCACGAAGCAGGACTGAATTTCTCCGCTGCAGACGCAGATGGGACCGTGACGCTCAGAGAGGAGCAGTGACTTAACTGAGTTCCTACGGTGGCCCCATACGGGGCTGGGAGACACAGCAAGGCCTTCAGGTTTCCAACCCCCACTTCCTCTAAAGCCTGGATAGAAAAGATTCACGATCTATCCACACTGAAATGAGGAAAGTTGCTGTCACAATGCACAGATAATCAGACTCAATTTCTCCGTGCTTTGCAGACTGCAAAGCCCACTGTCAAACCTCATCCTTCCTCGACAAATTGATCTGATCCCTCAGCCAAGACTGGTGCTGCCAAGGCGGGCGATTTGGCCTTTAGGGGAGATTTTAAAAATTGAAAGGGAACTGGAGAGAAATGGTTTCCACCAAGGGGGGAAGGACGTCTCGAAGGTCATTAATGAGTCCTTGCGGGGAGCTCAGTCCTCTGCTGGGAAAACAGGGCGTGGGGCAGCGGGCTTGGCTGAACGGAGGGATCCAAGGTTTGCAGCCCAGACCAACCACTTAGAAACTGGATACTTCAAAAGAGTGAGCATCCATCCAAGGGCGCCTACCATGCCCCAACTCATTCAGACGGGGAACATTCCTGAGGGAAGCCTTAATAGCCCCATTCTACAGGTGAGGCAGTGGAGGCACGGAGATCTCAAACACAAACAGCCTGGCTCCAGTACCTGTCCCTTCGCCTCCAGCCCCAGGCAAGCCGCCGTCTCTGAACTTAGTGCGCTTGGAGGCACCGTGAGACGGGGATTGATGTCTGGAGATGTCCTCCACAGAGCTGGGCTCAACAGGGATGTGATTCGAATACGACCCTTCGTCTTTGGCCAATTCTGTCTTTGGCGAAAGCTCTTTTAAAGCTCCCGCAGGTAGAGAAGACAGTTTCCTTATGGCCTCTGCCTCCCTCCGCGTGTGCAGAAGGCTTTGTCCACTGAGTGGCGTCACCCTCTGTGCCTGAATTTACCACGTTTCTCATCACAGTGCATTTGTGGCCACGTCTCTGGATTGAGAACGGGAGACCCTTAAGGGCTAAGGTCACATCTTACGCTTTCTGGGGACCGCCTGTCACTCAAATGCCACCTGCAGGGGCAGGCGCTCTGTCAACACCTGGTCACTGAATAATGAGAAAATGCACGCCACCAGGAGGTGTGACACCTCCAGAAATAGCGTTCCAGCCCCGTTCCTAAACCACGGTGCCAACCAGGGCATGACGCCCACCTCTCTGTTTTTCTCGATGTTCGCCTGTTCAGGTCAGACCAGCGTCTACTTTTCTTTCACTCACACAGAACATTTTCCAAACCGTTTCACCCAAAAGCTTTTCGGGTACCTCGATCTTCTTCAGATCACGCTATCTGATTCGGTTTTTCAATTTCTTCTAACCAAACGATACTGATTTTAAAAAAAAAAAAAGGCCACTATTTTTGAGAATCTATGTGTATTCTTCTCACAAACACCGAAGGGAAGACAGTGAAAGTGTTACGATGAAGCGGGAGTGATTTGGTTGTCAACTGCATCACAAAACCTAGCACCAGAGCTGTGAGTGACCAGTGGCCCTGCTGGGTTTCTCCGGAACCTCCAGAGAGGACATGGCGCACCCTGAGGGGTCTCCTTCTGGGACCCCAGGCGTTTCCCGCCCAGGCACCACCAGCTGGACCCGCCCCCGTGTCCCGTCCCTTCTGTGCCCAGGAGCAGGTGGGAGCCAGTGGTTTGAGCCGAGCCCAAGGGGGGGAACTCCGAGAAAGAAGGTCGAGGCCCTCGCCCCAGGCTGGAAACCTGTGGGCTTGCAAAAGCAGAAGCAGCAGAAGCTGGACATCGTGAAAACCAGGAAAAAGAAACTCAAGTGCCAGAGTCCTTCTCGTGGAAGTTGCATCCAGGCCCTCGGTCTTTCTTCTCAAGTCGACGGTCCTTTTCAGGCGAAACCACAAGCATTGCGTATCAAGTTCACACAGCAGGAAGGTGAATAGAATTTTGTTTATTACCCACAAAAAACCCCCACTTTTCCTGTTATTTAAATACACTTGCTCTTTCCCAATTGCTGGGGAAAAAAAAAAAAGAGATGCTCATTGCTTTGCTGTTTAACATTTTATTAATTGAAGGAAAAATGCCATCGTGATAATAGCTTCCTGTGTACATTATCTCATTTAACTCCAGTGAATTCCAGCGACACCACTGGAAAATAGGTATGTTCTTTGTCGGTATACACATGACAAACTCAGAGAGGTCAAGTAAGCTGCCAAGACTCACACAGCTAGGAAGAAACAAAACTATTCACTGTATCTTTTCACCTCACTCGCCCTTTAACCCCATAAAACCCACACTCCTTTAAAACCCTTTGCCGAGGGGACGGTATAGCTCAGTGGTAGAGCGCATGCTTAGCATGCACGACATCCTGGGTCCGATCCCTGGTACCTCCACATACAAAAAAAAAAAAAAAGATTTTAAAATCCCCTGTCATCTCTGCCAGAACAGAAGTGCCAGGAGCTGCCTCCCTGATTATAACAGTAAGCTCTGAATAAATAGCCTTTGATTAATTTTATAGGCATTCTTTATTCTTCTGAAAAGATTACCTAGAAAAGAAAAAAAAAGTGGTAATGTAGCAGTCATTGGCTGAATAAACCAAGCTGTTATTAAACATTCTAACCTTCTGAAAACAGCTAGATACGTATATTGCCGAAGAAAGAAAACAACTTTAGAATTATAATTTTTAAAAGGAGCACCCGGTTTCAATTTCCACTGATACGTTTTCTCCTCCAGTGGGTTTTTATTGCTGTCTCGTTCCTTCTGTTCCACCTGTCTGGAAACTGATTTTTCTCTGTTTGCTCCCCGTCTTGATAAGACCCCCCGGTTAATAATTATATTTATAGACGGGGAGACAGAGGCTCAGAGAGGTTAAGGTCGTCGGTCAAGATCACACAGCCCAAACCATCTGGGCTCCTAGCCCCCTGCTCTTCTGTCTTAGGTAGATCTGCCTTGGCCAGAAGTCCATGTCTGAGTCCTTGACCCCCACTGCTGGGGACCACGGCACCTGTTTAGAGAGAAGCCTGGGGCGGGATGGGGGGGGTGGCTAAGGGAACTGCCCTCATCCAAGAACTGGAGGCGTGTGTCACAACCCCTCCACTGCACCATCAGCGTCCCTTCGGGCCTTGCACCTCATGTTTCTTGCCTAATTTAATCTTGGCAAGGACCCTTAAAGATGGAGTAGCATTGAATTCTTTTGCAGATAAAGAAGACGAGGGTCGGGGAGGTTCAGGAACTTGCCCAAGGCCACAGAGGTAAGGGAAGGTCTAGGAATTAAGTCAGAGAACCTTTTACTAGTCCCGCCTCCTCTGGCCGTAAGCAGGGAGTTAGCTGGCTGGGGCGCAACACAGCGGAATTTCAGGACCAACTGAGGAATCCTATTGCTTAAGTGGTCCAGGGAGAATGTGACGCTGTTTGAAGCTCATGGAGGGGAGAAGAGCCTTCTCCTGGGGCCGGGATGGCAGGGGCTTGGAGGTCACCAGGGTGCCCGGCCCTGCCACCTGCAGCCTCTTCACACAGGCCACCGCCTTTGGCGGTGACACTCAGCTGCCGGGCCCTTGGCTAGTAGGCAGACCAGGGCACTTGGAAGTCCCGCACGCGCTCCCCTTCAAGGCCCACGGCGCCCTGTGTCCCTCTTCCCGGGAACGACCCTGGGTGCAGGTGTGCTGCCCACAGCGATGCTCCGGGCACTTGTCTGTCCCTGCCGGATGCGCCCTGCAAGTCTTACAGGGCAGGGGCCTCGACTCCCGCAGCCCAGTCCCTCCCCCAGAGCTCGCGAGGGCGCGGGGTGCATTTGCAGAATTCGTGGCTCTCCCCTCTTCTGCTCAGATTGAACACCCTTGCCTGACTCCTGCTCGGGTGGGGCCCGCCTAGTCAGAATGATGGATTCCTCGCGGAGGGCGAAGAGGTGCGCCGTCAGAGCCGGCATTCCTGTTTGAACCGACACACGGCGCCGCTTCCACGCGGCTCCGGGGAGCGGGGAGGGGGAGGCCCGAGGTGCACCGAGCCCGCCGGGGACCGGGCTGCAGGTCTGCCCGCCGCACCAGCTGCCCCGCTGCCGCCCTTTCGCACTCGCGTGTGCACACAGGCCAAGATGGAAGGCGCGATCCTAACTTCTGCCTCGAGCAGGTGGGAGGGAAGACGCGAGAGGTATTCCATTGGTTGTCTGGGAAAATGAACTGCACCTTCCCCTGACTTGCCGAGGATCAACTTTGCCCACCCCCCTCGGGTGGGCACTCAGCGCCTGGGGTCGCAGCCGGAGCCTGGAAGCGAAGTGGCCCCGGGGCGAGGGAAGGGGGCCGGGTGGGCAGCGGGCGTCCCCAGACGTTGGGGAAAGTGCTGTTCGGGGTCCCGAGTCCCCCCCACCCGCCGGGGCGAGCAGGCGGGTGCCCAGAGGGACGGCCCGGGACGCGGGGCGGCGGGTCCCCGGGAGCACGCCCGCCCCGCGCGCGTGGTCCGAGGGTTAAGCGCGGTTCCCGTGGCGCGGCGGCCGGCGTCGCCGCCGGGGGCCCCAGCCCGGGAGCGCCGGCCACCGCCGGCCACCGCTGGCCACCGCGACGCGGCGCTGGCATGGGAAAGCGCGGTGGCGCGGGGCGGGGTGGGGGGAGCCGGGCGCGGGCGAGCGGGCGGCAGCGGGCGGAGGGCCAGCAGGTACGGCCCGCGCGCCCCGCCGCCTCGGGGGCCCCGCCGGGGCGGGGGTGCGTGCGACCCGGCCACGCAGTAAAGTTTGTGCGCGCGGCCCCGGAGTTGCGGGCGGGCCGGCGGCGCGCCCCGCTCCGTGCCCGGCTCCATGTGTCGCTCGGTGCCCCGCGCCCCCTCCGAGTCCCTCTCCGATCCACGCGCCCCGCGCCCCGCTCCGGGGGAGTCTCCCATCCCCAAGCCCCGCGCCCCGCGCCGAGGGCTCTCCCATCCCCGCTCCGGTGCAGCCCGGCCGGCGCGGCGGACGCACCCCCGCAGGTGGGGAGCGCGGGCCGGCGGGGGCGCGGCGCGCAGGGGGCCCCGGAGCGCGGCCCGTGGGCGGCGCTGTGCGCGCGGGACGGGCGGCCGGCCGGGAGCGCGGGCGCCGGGTCGGAGCCGGCGGCGGGGAGGGGGGTGGGGTGGGGAGCGCGGCGGAGAAATGGGGAACCGTGCGAGTGAGCAACTTCAGGAAGTCATTGTGAAAGAAAGCCGGGAAGAGCTCGGCGGCCCGGCGAGCCGGGCGCCCTGACAAGTGCCCGCGCGGCCCGCGCCCGGGGCGGCGACTGCGGTGACGGTCCCTGGGGCCCCGCGGGGCGCAGCCGAGACCCGCGCGGGACCCTTGGCCGCGGCGGGGCAGCCGATCGGGCGCGCCCGCGGGGCGGAGGAGCCCGGCTCTGAGGACCCGCTGCGGACCCCCCCGAAGTGCGACGCCCGAGTCCACGTGAGTGCTTTGCGATGGAATTTCAGTAGGAAAACTTGGGGCAGCTGATGGACGGAGAAGGAGAGACAGAGGGAAAGAAAGGAGGCGCAGGTGGGTGCCGCCTGGGTTCGCCCTGGTCAGCTTCTCCTTTCCGGGGACGGGGAGAGCGGCGACCTTCGCCAAAACCTCGGCCACTTCGAGCTGCGTGAAGGTCCAGGCCGGCAGGGGGACACTTCTGAGCCGCCCCGCTGCCACCATGAGGAGGACCTTCTGGCTCCCAGCCGTATTTAAATTGATGCAGGCTTATGCAGTGAGATCGCGGAAGTCAGCCTTTACATAAAGTCATTCCGCTGGAGCTTTCTTGTCTTATTTTTGAGGCGAGGCATTTTTGCTCCGGCTGTAAAATAACTTGATCGAGTCTGAGCTCGCTTTTTGCAAAATAGGAATGATCCCGGTGTGGAAAAGTTGGTGGTACTTTTGCTGAGGGCCATGTCTGGCCCTCGCGGTTAGGAAACCCCTCGGTGAAAAGGCACCGGGTTCCTTGCGACTCTGAAATGTGTTTCTACAAATTTGTCAGGGATCCTGGCTGATTCCTAAGGAAGCTTCCTGAAGCTGTGATTGTATTTTTCCTTCTAACTTGGAGGCACCGAGTGTGGCACAGATGAGACGCAATGAGGGCGAAAGAGAAGGGTCACCATTCCCAGGGTCTGAGCAGACACCGCTTGCAAATGCAGTTTCCATTCTGTCTGGGCAGCAGCGGCCGCCGGAGTGCGTTTCCAGGCCGTGTGTGTATGTGTGTGTGTGTGTGTGTGTGTCTCCCTCTCTCACACACTCACAGGCTCCCACCCTGCTCCCCGAGGAGCTTTGAGATGCCTCGGTTTAAACTTGGAGACACAAACCAGTATTGAAGGCATATCTCCTTACCAGTCAGATCAACTTCTGTTAAAAGTAAAAAAAAAAAAAAATAGAAAATTATGGAAGTTGAAAATATTTATCATGCATAATATTTCAAGTTTGGTGGAAATTTAAAGGCTATTAAGGATTGGTTCACTTTGGTTATGGGTTGATCGGAATCCACAACCTGCAGGAAACACTCTGAGGCCCTTGAATATATTTCTTTGTTTGAAAATGTTTATTTGATCAGGTTGTTTGGATGGATTCACCTTTGATATGGGATTTTTAAAGTAACAGTTCTGGTGTTACTTACAGTGAATGTGCCAGAATCGTTTCAGGGACAAATCAGATTATTTGCTACGTGGCTGAAAATTTAAACAGTCACAAATATCTGTGGCCAGGAGGAATATACTTGCCTGTACCTTAGGACATACAGAGAGAGTTATAAAATAATTTGTCCCCGTGGATATAAACGGTGGTGTCACATTTTAAAATCCTATGCAATTTGGGTTTGATATAATGTATCTGCTATCAGAACTTCCCATGGACATACACATTTATTCCTTTTTTAACGTGGGGGAAAAAAAGTGCTTCTCTGTCTCAAAGTCCACCAGAGCTGAAGACACAAACATATTACAGAGCTGAATGGTCAGGTTTTCTGCCCCTTCTGTTTCGTGGTGATAGTTGAAGGGAGGAGTTTGAGACGCCCCACCCGGCTTATGTCTTCACTTCATCCTTCTTTTAATTAAAGGGCTGCTTCTTGGAAAACTCTGCATCCTCTGGAATTCAGAAGCACCGTAGTAATAACAGCCCTTCATCAGGGTCTCGGGGGATGAGCCCTCAGGTCCGTAAATGAAAGTGTGTGTGTGTGTGTGTGTGTGTGTGTTACGTCTTTTGAGAAGTTTGCCCCGAGGAGAGAGTCTTGTAGCCATTTCTCTTGTAAAAAAAAATTAAGATCACAGCCAACTTCCTGGCCAGGAGGCCTGCCGCCTGCCGAGCTGGGGAGCTCTGTGTCTTCCTCACTCGCCTGGGGACTCAGAGTTTGCCGAGAGGTGCCCTTTGCTTTGGGGACCTCCCCCCTCCACCCCCCACCCCCCCGCCGCGCCCTGGGACTTGGATGTGTGTGTCCCCGTTTGGTTGGCCTGATAGCGTATGGTCAGTGTGAGCGTCAAGCTCTTGAGGTCGGAGAGGACGCAAGGTTTATATACATTGTCTACTACGAGCCACGCTGCGAAAGCCACACCCCACACACACGCCGCTTATGTGCAGCCTGGTGCGTATTAATAGACACAGGAAATAAAGACATTATGCGAGCGTGTGCACAGCCGGCGTGGGAAGAGACGCGTGGGGGGGCCGGGTGCCACGGGCCTTCAGCATCAGACGCACCTGGCCTGAGTCATAACCCCCCCCCCTTTTGGAATTTCTTTCTTTTCACCGTTTGCTAAGACAAGGCGGGTTTTCCGACTTGTGCAACGGTGAGCGTTGGTCCAAGGATGTTAGTCCTTTGAGGGGTGTCTGCCTCAGACGCTGGCAGTTAACCCCGAATGTGTCAAGTGTGGCCGCGCCGAGGGGTATTTTTGTTTTCTTTCCTCTCCCCTAATCTTTGTAATTATGAAGTCGTCTCGCTGTGAAATAAGTAATGGTTTCCTGGCCTTGTTGGAATGGGGAGTCAGGTGCTCCAGGCCCCAGGGAGCGAGAGAGCGAAGACCCTTTTGGGTGATTTCCTTGCTCTTTCTATACGAATTTTTGGGCGCTGTGACTCCTGCTTGTGGCCACGAGACGGTTAACGTCAGTCCCGGTCCCCGGTGGGGCCACTGGTGTGTGCAGGGCCCTCAGACGTGTGGACTGTCCTTCCATTACCGGGGAGCAATCAGCGATGCATCCTTTGAGGCTTACGAGGGGGGACCATTCCGTTTTCGCTCAAAACAGGCACCCGTCCAAGTGGGATCTGGACAAACACATTTCAAGTCCAGCCGAGGAGGGAGCGGGGAGTGGGGCCCCCCAGGGGCCGGATCCCAGGCCAGGGCAGCAGCTCGGACCGTAGTGTGGCCCAGACGCTGACGCTGGCTCCTTCGCGTAGACCCGGGTGACTGGCGTTCCTGGCCGTTGAATAAATGAGTCCCCTCCCCTGCCCCCGTTATCTTTCTGCCTCTCCGGCAATGTCTGTTCACGCCCTTCCACATTCAGGGTGTTTGTTTTACTAGCCTGTGTTTGCCAGGGTTTTGAAATGCTGGGTGCTGTTCTAAAGAACATGTTTGAGACGCTCTGAGACGTTAAGAGGGGAAGGCTGCGGTCAGGGTCACAAGCAAAACAGCAAACCAAAGAGGCTTTGCAGAAGGATCCCAAGTGGAGAGGTGGGCAGGGCCGGCCCTGCGCGGTGTGTGTCGCTGCGGGTCTCTGCCGAGAAGGGTCTGGTGGGGGGGCCTGTTCAGTTGGGTTTTTTTTTTTTTCCTTCTCCAATGTTACTGCAGGGAACAGGTACACATCCTGTGTGCTTCCCATGGCCAAGCTAAACGTGGTGAGGACTCCAAGTCCCGGGCCTGGGGGCCACTGGTCATCCCTGCCCCAGGCCTGGTCCTGTTTCCCTCCTCCCGTGGCCTGCGGGGGAGCTCACGCTGCCTGTTGAGTGAAAGCTCCCTCTCCCGCCCCCCGCGAGCCCATCGGAGCCGCCGACGTCCGCATCATCTCTGAACCCGATTTGGTCAGGACAGGAAACTCAAGCTCCCTTCCTGCCCATGTTTTCCTGAGAGAAAAACACTCTTCCCTCCTTTTTTGCATATTTGGCAAGTCGGTCCACCTTCCTCTCCGCCCCAGTGGAGTGCGGGCCAGGCGCTGGTGACGGAGGGTCCCTTCCAGGTGGCGGAGTCGAGGGGACTCTGGGCAGCCCGGGGTCCGCAGACCCCAGCCCTCAAAGGTAGGATTGGGTGGGAGAGGCAGCCCCCCCACCCTGGGGTCCCTGGGAGGCACAGGCTCCTCGGTGAGTGTCGCTGGTTTCTTTGCTGCCTCAGCCTGGACGGGCCACCTGCCATCTTCCCGGCGGGTGGTGGCCTGGGTCCCAGCACCTGCCGGGCACCCCCACCCCGCGGGGCTGTCTGAGGGTGATGGAGAGCCCATCACGCGCCAGTTGCGCTCTCTCGGCTTTCGGGTGGTCCCACGCGCCACCTCCTGATGGCTGGTGGCCCAGGGCCACTGCGTAACGGATGGCTTCAAGCAGGCCCTCATTAGTGGTGAAGGGCCCGCTTCGTTTTCTCCCATTCAAGTGTGCAATGATTTATGTCTCTTCAGCAGCCGGCTCACTGCTGGAGGAAATCTGACTCCCCTTCCTGCCGGTGTTCGCGCCAAAAGCTGGCTGCCATGGACGGGCAGCCGGGAGCGAGCCTCCAGCGTGTGCTGCGTGGGGGACCCGAGGCTGTTCCTTTGGGGCCCCCCAGCCCTTCCGTCCTCTCTGCCCCTCCGCCTCTGACTCTCCTCCGCCTTTCTTCCAAGTGTGGGGTTTGGGCTGAAACCACTAAGAACAGCTTACAGAATTTTTGAGGGACCCCATCCACGCTGACATGGACGTCTGTGTCCCCGTTTGGGAGGTCACAGACACTCCCAGGCGCTTTTCTGGCAGTCTGAAGCTGTCTGAAATCGAACAGCGTGGTTCGGATCCGAGTCCTTTCCTAAAGCCATGTGTTCCAGTATGAATTTGGATTCCTGAGTTTCGGGCCCATTTTTGGGGTTACATCAGGTTTTCTGGGTGAACTTGGAGCAAATGGAACAGGCCATGAGATCCTTCCCCTCGACCTGATGGGGAAAAAAAAATGTTTCTCTTAGAATCTTGAGGAGGAATGAAAATGAGGGATTCATCTTTCATAAGCTGCCTTCTGAGGCATTCTGAAGTGTCCCCTGGGCTCTTAATGGAAACTGCAAAGTGCCAGTGACCGCCCCCCTCCGGCACGAGCCCACTTTTAGCCTGAAAAAGTGACCTTTTTCCCTCCTCCTTTTGTACTGAGTTTTGTGCAGGGCAGAAAATTAAAGTGTTGTTCGAACAGGTTCACGGTGACAGCGGATTGAGAAATTGTGTACCCTGCTTCGTTAAATTAAAATCCGACTGCTAATGACCTCAGCTTGTTAGAGATAAGGCCAGTAATTACCATTTAAAAATCATGTGATCCCACTGGCACCACCAAAGAAAAAAAAAGAAAAAAGAAAAAAACCATAAAAATAAAATTTAGAAAAATGGTTTGGAAATTCCTAGTGCATTTCTGTGTTTCCTCGCTTCTGCCTAGACTGATAGGTGTTAAACCTGCATTAAAAGACTTTTTTTCAGTTTAATTTGGCGCAGACAGGCTTTTGTAAAAGAAATCCAGTTTGCTGCAAAAAAAAAATAAATTAATAAAATCACTGTAAGTCAAATATTGAAAAGAAAGAATTTAAACTTAAGGGCCGCAGAAGAATTCTGACTGCACTGTTTCAGATGTTTTCCCTGCATGTTGCTCCCGTGAATATTTCTGCCCGATTATAGAGACAGGCTGATTTTTGTAGCCCTGCGAATGAGGAAGTTGTAAGTTTCTGTGAGGTTCCACTGATGACACCCCCCTCCCCCTGGGTTTGCATGAAGACGATGCAGACGAAAGGTTGTGGGTTACAGCCTAGGCCCCGAGCAGTCCTGGTTGGGCCTGCCACCCTCTGGGACATCATTTTCCTCATGGACCCTGTCACGTGTTCTGTGGTGCTGGGTTTGTCCTCAGGGCCGTGCGGGCTTTGGTGCTGAGCTCTGTCCATCACAGACAGAAATGGAAGTCTAGAGCGTGCTTTGCTGGGTTGCTGCACCAGAGAGCCAGCTCAGAATAGCAAATATTCCTGTGTGCATCGCCCGTCGCAATCACTGTGACCAGATCGTGGGTGCCCTGAGCCTCCCCTGACACAGTTTAACCTGACTTCAGCTGAAGCATGTGAAGCTGGGGTGAGTGAAGGAAATCCCCCACGTACTGAAGCTTCTGAGACACTGAGTGATGGTTAAGGAAACCTGCATTTTGAATTTACGTTCTGTAGGCAGTGAAGATCGTTTGGAAAAGCAAACACAGATGGTTTTTTTTTTTTCTAAGCATTTTGAGAAAAAGTTACTTTATTTCAATTTGTTCTAGCCGATAGTATTGTGTGGGTGTTGTAAACAGAACTGAGGTCAGAATGCAAGTCCTTCCGGGAGAATTACCCATGGGCCCGAAAACCATGTGGCCTTAACCTGGGGAGGGTTACGGAGCTGTTCAGGTGTTAGTCCCCACCCCTCTCCGGAGCGCAGACAAAATCCCCCATATTACAGACTGGGCTGGAGCAGCCTTTTATGTTTCGTTGAATAGGAGGTAGATGGAGATTTAAGCTTCAGTGAATCAGATGCTAGTCTAGAATACATTCTCTCTCTCTGTTTGCATCTAGGTTTGCAACTAAGTCACTCAAACAAACAAACAAACAAAAAACAAACGTGACAGCACCTAAGATGATGTCCTCAGTGGGAAAGTCAGCGACAGCTTTTCAATTACTGTTCATAAATAGATACGTATACATTGTAAGCAACCAGATTACCCTGGGAGGGTTAGCATAATTTTACTTCCTTGGGTCTAAAGAACATGTAGCTTTAAAAAGAAGTCTCGTGGCTTAGTGGAAACTTCGTCCTGCAAGTACGTTTTTCGCTTTGGAATGTCACGGATGTGCAACTGGGTTTTGCTGCCTTTAATGTAGAGTTTTTAACGCATCCAGAGAAGATGATACTGGTATGTTAGGACAACGTCCCTGCTGAGAAGTCGAGATGAGAACACTGTGTTCTTTACGACAGCGTCTTTGCCCTGCGAAGTGCAGAACCAAGTTAACGTTGCATTTATTTTTTTTTTTTAATGAAAAAAAATATCTTTGAACCTGATAGAAACACAAGTAATTCCAGGCTCCTGTGTCCCTTCTTGATAATGACGGGAGGTCAGCACTTTGGGGAGATGTTTGTGTAAATCTGTGTATTGGGGGCAGTTTCTGCATTTTTTTTCTTTTTTTAGGATGTAGGTCTCACTTTTGTTTTCCAGTTGCTGGCCATGCATAAAGTCTTCTAAAATCGGGAAGAGGCCGGAAAAAAATTATTCTAAACTTAGATGTTATTTTTTTTTATTTATTTTTTTTTTTTTTACTGGAGTGATGAAGGGCCAAAGGCATTTCTATTTGAGGAAGCTACATAGGAAGTGGCCTGTGATGACAGCCATGATCAGGAAAAGTCCTACAAAAGTGTACGTAAATTGGGGGCACGTCTGCCTCCCTCAGGATTGCTGAAGACGCAGTGGTGGCTGTTAGCGGTTGGAGAGCCCGTGGTTCAGGGACGTGGAGCTCTCTGCAAGGTGCACGCACGAGGTGGGGGAGGGACACACAGCAGGGATGCTGCACCCGGGCCCCTCCTGGACCAACCTGACATCCACCCGTCCTGAGAGCGACCTGTAAACCCAGGAGACTGTCTCCAGCCCCCTTTTCAAATTTCTAATATCTCACATCTTTTTTTTTTTTTCTTCTTTCTTTCTTTTTCCTACCTCACTTTGAGACAGGTGGCCCCATGATGGCTTTGAAAAACACTCTTGTGGTTCATTTTCCTCCTGTATTAAGCACCTTTTCATGCAGGATGTCTTCAGATGGCAGAGTTCTTAGCTCTGTTTTGGAAGGGCCTCCTCAGCTCCCCCCTGCCCCGTCCTCTTTTGCATATCAGTGCCTGCCCCTCGGTGGGGGGAAAAATGTGAGGACAGAATTGCACATCTGAGCTAATTTGCCCTCAGAGAGCTGGTTCACAGCAGAATCAACCGCCAGAGGAGGCGTTTTTTTTCTGCGGCTCAGTTAAATATGGGGGAGGGGTGGGGGGGGAGGGTGAAATTCAAACTGAATTCCCCGCCATCCTGTTTAGATCTTGTTTGCATTGTTCTTGGGGCCAGCCAGCATGTCTGCGGCGGCGTAAAGGTGACAACTGTGTGGATTGGCAGCTCATTTGGGGAACCTGAAAAGAAATCAGCGATGAAATAAGAGTGTTCAGAAGTTGTGAGGGTCTCCTGACCTGTTTTGTTCAGTTGTTAAGGAAAACCCATCCGGTCCCCGCCGCCCGAACCGGACACAAAGACCCCACACGTGCGCCTGCTTTCTCCTGGAACGTTCTCTTTCTTAAGATACAGGGTGGTTCACGGTGATGCGATAGGTTTGCAAAAGAGAAAATCCACCGGTCTGAACATGAGAGGACACAGGCGTAGTGGGTTTTATTAAAGAGATCTGTGATGCAAGGCATGTTAAATAGATTATGGTCTTGGTCCCTGTTCCCCCTTCAAAATAAGCATCATCGGGTGAATGCGGAAATGACCCTGAACGTAACTCTGGGGCAACCTCACTCATCAGGGAGGGGACATAATTAATTAGTAGCCTACCTTTGACCGAATGGCCAGAATGTGACTGCATCGTGGAAGTTTTGTGATGGAGTCTGCCTGAACTGTAGTGTGTTGCAAAGCACATGCCTATTTTTCTATGAAGATGCAGGTAACGCATCCTTGTCCCTTTATTTGAGATTTGGGACCCGTTTCCCGGGGCTGTGAGGTTCCGGCGGGCAGGAATGGTACCGTCCAGTGGTCATGGGTTCAGATCTCAGCTCTGCTGTCTGTGTAGACGTGTGGCCTAGAGCAGGCTACTTCTTTCCTAACCTCAGTTTTCTCATCTGTAAAATGGAGATAAGAATAGAGATCATTGCATGAGAACAGTCCTGATGCAGTCAATTTGCATGGATTAAGGATGCACGCTTAGGAAAACAGGAGTTGAGTGTGAGATCTAATGTGGACACTGCCAGGCGCTGAGATAAAACAGCGGACAAGGTGGGTGATGCTCATGGTCTTGGAATCAGCAGGTAAATGCCAGGTGCACAGTAGTTGCTTCAGGAAAACTATTTAATACCACATCCTTCTGTTTACTGTGATTTTCTGGCATATATTAGGTGCTCAAGAGGTGTTCTGAAATATTACTGGACAGAAAATTGCCTACATGGTATCAGGGGAGGGGAAAGACGTTTGTTTAAAAAAAAATGTAGTTCGTGCTGTTTACATCTCAGAGAAGGAACTTTTGAAAAGCCCATGGAAGGACTCTGTGCCCCCTGTGGCTCACGACAGCACGTCTGGCCTCCTAGCCACTTCATCCTCTCCTCGCCGTGAATTCGTGAATTGGAAAATCATCAGGTTGTGGTTCTCCACAAGCTTTCTGGCTTCATGGATCCAGGCTCAGGTCTGGGGGTAGGGAAAGGCCGTGGCGCTTCAGAGCATGTGCTTGGGGTGGGGAGAGGAGGCGTTCGTGGGAAAGAAACGAGGGGCGCGGCGGGAGGAGGCGGAGGAGGGTCTGAGCACCGCCCCCCGGTCTGTCCCGAGCTCTTCCTGGAGCTCCTGCGCACGGGCGGGGTGGAAAGGAGGACGGTCCTGGACACGTGCCCGGACTCCTCGCTCGGAAGCCTGCACTGCCCAGGGCTGTTGGATGCTTCTGGCCTGCAGATGGCCAGGTTCCAGGCCCCGTGGGGCGGGGGGAGGAGAGGCAGGCGAGGTCAGAGAGGGGGGCCTCTGAATGGTCTCGCTGTCCCCAGGGAAGCGCCAGGTCTCCTGGAGGACACCGGGGTCCTGCAGCTCTGCTCCATCTTGTCCTCGATCCTTACATCCCCTACTGTCCAAACTCAGCCAGGTGCCCGCTCCAGAGAGAGAGGCGGGGGGGAGAGGGGGGAGAGGGGCCGGACCTCAGCTCAGCGGCCCGTCCTCAGTGGGGGCCCAGGGACGCCAGGCTGCGCCCTCCTGGAGGGCCGGCCGTCCACCGCCTCCATCACGTGGCGCGCCCTTATCTCTCCATCCAGTTCCCCTTGCGCGAGGCTCAGAACGGCCCGCTCCGAGGAGACAATAAACGCATTCATGTCTGTAAGAAGTGCGCGGTGACAGTGAGGGACGGACTGGGCTGGGCTCCCTGCGCTCTGGATGCGGCGCTCTGGCCTCCGGCCGTCTGGGCCTCGCAGGTGGAGCAGAAAGTTGCAGTGACCTCGTGAAGTGACCCGCCTCCCTTCCCAGGCCTCCTGGTCTGGGTTTGGGTGCCGGGGAAGGTTCCCAGAAACAAGTTATTAAGTGGCTTTGGGGATGAACCCCTCTTAACTGACTGCAAACTCTTTTACACTGAGATCCGATCAAGCCTGAATTCCGTTTTCCACTTGGCTCTGGGCCTTGCTTCCTTGTGGGGAAGAGAAATGCAGAGCTCGGGCTGGGGGAGCGGGGAGGGGAGTGGGTGTAGCTCAGGGGTAGAGCACATGCTTAGCATGCTTGAGGTCCTGGGTCGATCCCCGGTCCCTCCATTAAAACAATAATAATAAACAAATCGAATTACCTCTCCCTGCAGGGGAAAAAAGAGAATTTGGCTTTAGGGGAGGGTGTGGCTCAGGGCTAGGGCACATGCTTGGCACACAGGAAGTCCTGGGTCCCATCCCCAGCCCCTCCATCGGAAAGAAATGCAGACCTTGGCTTGCAAACGCATTAATGTTATGTCACGTCCCTCTTGAGAGCCTTCAGGGCTGCCCCTGGTCACTCGGTCTTGGAGGAAAAGGAATTTCCTTTCCCTCGGACAGGTTTCCACTGGTGCATTATTCCTCTGGTCTTTGTGCCAAAGCAGAGTCGCTTTGAGAAAAGAAAAAGTCAGTACCCTTTGGTCCCAAGAGATACAAAAATGTAGAGTTTGGGGAAGTTTGTGGGAGTTTGTCAGGCCACCCCTCCACCCCACAGTGTGATGTCAGAACAGACGGGCCAGGTGAGGGCAGGCCCGGGGGTGGGGGGGGCTGGGAGAATGCAGAACGGGGGGACCCCGTAATAGGGTGCAGTGGCCCCGCTGTCAGATAGGGTGGGTAGAGGGTGTGCATGAAAATCGAAGCGAGGCTGATTACCCAACATAGCTGCGTGTGATGGGGGTGGGGGTGGGATGGGGGTGGGGCGGGGTTACGGACATTCAGTGGAAATGGACACAGGCCTGGGGCTCAGATCCAGCGTCCTCTGCTCGCCGTGGTCCGCCTCTCACACCCCCACTGTCCGGAGCACAGAGGGATGCGGGTTCCAGGAAGGCACCCTCGCCCCTGCTCCCTGGGGATGCGTGTGTGCGCACGCTCCCTGCACCCCGCCCCACGGTGCCTGGTCTGCACCCCGTCCACGGGCTCAGAGCATCAGTTTGCTGCTTTGGGACGTGTTCTCACGTCTCCCCGCGTGAACGGAAGGATGCACGGAGCAGGGCTCGGCGAGGGTGGATGGAGTCTGTCCTGCCAGCAAACCCAGAGGGTCCGTGACAAAGGTCTCTGGAAGGAGGGACACCTTCTCCCGCGGGGCTGAGATGGGGCGCCTTCAGCTCGTCTATAGAACACTTTTTTCTTTTCCCTTTTCACTGGAAATTACTTGAATTACAAGAGGATACTGGTGAAGTCAGTCTCTGCCACAGAAAACTTGGATGTTAATGCATATTTGCAAAATAAAAAGATGCATGTAACATGAAATGAAAAAATATCTTACACCAGTTTATTTGGAAAATGTCCAGTGCCCTGCTGTTCCTAAAAAAAAAAAAGTCTTGTGTGTTTATAAATAAATACACACAGAAAAAAAAATGTAGTTCTCTAAGTGGTGGAAATTTGGGGCATTTATTTGCCTTTATTAAAAAATAGAGTCGTGAAAAAATTCTATCACTTCCACAGCCAAAAAGCTCAAAGTCAACATAATAAAAAAGGGGGGTTAACGTAACAGTGGTTGCCGGAAGATCTGAGTTCTGCTCGAAGGCTCTCCAGTCATCATGAGGCTGTTTTAGAGCTGGTTTGTGATATTTGACCATAAAATATTGCATTTGTCTTCAGAAAACCGAATCTCATACTGCATGGCACGGGGAATACAATTTTCCTCATCTGAGTCTGTCTTATTTCTTTAAAATCGTTCTGAGGGTTTCAGAAGAGTCACAGGTTTTTGCCTTTCTTGGTGTCCAAGGAGGTGGGACTTGGGCACACGGGGTTTTGGGGACACTGGTGTTGGTTTCATGTTTGCCTGGCTTTGGCTTGGGTGTGGACCCTCAGTCTTGGGGCTGAAACCCAGGCAGGCCCTGGAACCCTCTTCCCTTGTGGGGTCACGGCTGCCCCCCCGAGGCACACAATTGCCTTGGAAATTGGTGTCATGACTCAGGCTGGTGCAGGGACTTTCAGAAACACAGGGAAACCTTCTGCATCCGGGAATGCACACCTTCTTCATGACAAGGGCTGGTGTTGGTGAAACTGAGGTTGTGTGCCCATGTGCCCCGTGACAGCGGTCACACACACACACACACACACATGCACACACACACGTGGCCTCTGTCTGCTCAGAGCTTTCAACCAGGCTGGAGACGGGAGGGCCCCTGACCCCTCCATCGGTGTCCGGGCTGGAAAGCTCAGATCCACACGTCCGAGCCACCGAGACACACAGGTGGTCCCCCAGGAAAAAGTGACCCGATTCAGACCCAACAGACAGACTCGGTTTTGCTGGTTAGGGAAGGACCTCTCCCGAAGGCTGCCCAGCGGAGGAGAAGTGAGCAGGCTTTGCTCAGGTCACCTTCTGCTGGGCCACACATTTCTTATCCACGGAGCCACCAGCTGCCATGCATCGCGGGCACCTGCGTCCTGGGAGGCGCATGCGGCCACTGCTCCCTGGTGTTCGTGGGGGCTGGACCACAGCCTTGGGGACAGACCAGGGCATCCCCACCCAGGGCAGCTCCTCCGGGCTGGCTGTGTCCTTTTGCAGCCATCTGCCAGCAAAATAAACGGGACGGTCTGGGCGCCCTCCCGGCCGGGTCTGGCCACCGTCCCCCCGGCGTCCATCTGGGAGCTGGCGGAGTCGGAGGCAAGGGCCCTGAAAAAGGGGGACAAAGAGGGAAGCTGGCGCCTGGCCCATCTGCCAGGCCGGAGGTGTATGCATTATTGATGGAAGGAGCGCGGGAGCTGCTCAGATATGCAGCCCTGCCTGGGTAAATGAGACATTCTTCAACAAATTGCTTCGTTTTTTGATTGCTGATTGTACGCGTGTCACCAAGCTGACTCAAGGTTCATCGATGCATGCTCAGTAAATTAGAAAGAACATAACTGTGGATCAGCCAAGAGAATGAATTCTGTGCCTACAATGACCCAGGGCCATTTAATTTTCTGCTTAATTTTGTTGCAGTCAGTTTGCATTTTGGGTTATTATGCAGTTGGAAATTAACAATAAATAACAAATTTGGTCCTCCTGGGCCGGTAATGATATTTTTATAAATCTTTGTAATGCTGTTTTTAAAAGGATCAGGGTCTGCGCCCGTCTGATACTCCAGCGAGGGCTGGAGGAAGAAAGCTCATCATTGTCATGAAGTGGTCCAGGCTTCCTTGTCTCCCATCTTACGCATCGTTTGTTCTCCGCTAAAACCCTTCTTTTCTCTCTCTCTTCAGATAACCTGAGGACGATGGACGCGGATGAGGGTCAAGACATGTCCCAAGTTTCAGGTGAGACCTTGAGGGACCCCTCGCTCCACGGGGTCTCTGGACCTCAGGTGCTCGCTGCGTTCCGGGGCAGGAAGAGGGCTGATTGTGCAGAACGGAAGACCGAGATGGGATTGGGGTCAACGTTCAACGTCAGCTCTTAGACAGGATCCCAGTGTGGGAACCTGGGTGATGACATGAGGACTCCCGTTCAGTCTGAGCGCCGCTGGGCAAGGTTCCAGTGAGGCTGGGTCCTCCTGGGGAGGGAAGATGACTCAGTGGTCGGCCCTAGACCCCCAAACACACGCCAGTGGAGGTGTCCGAAAAAGAGTGAGCGGGTGGGAGGGAGGAGAAGGCAGCCTGAGACACGCATCTCTGTATGTTTACTTCGGACCATGTTGGATGTAGCTCTTCCCATCATGGGAGACCCAGGACCGGGGGCGGCGGTCGTGGGGTGAGCCCCGGGCTGGCCCACAGCCGGTCACATTCGGCGACGCCGAGGAGGGTGGGCCACCAGCCAGTCCAGCCGGGCCTGCCCGGCCCCTGGATTCTCAGGTGTAGGGACCCCAGGGCTGTCAGCAGCCTCGGGGTTTCCAGCATCTCATATGTTAGGGCCTCGGGCTCATGGTCAGTCCCAGGTGGGCCTCTGGGCAAGAATGACCTGTGTTGTCCTCCGGGCGGGGCCGGCCCGTGCCCACGGGTCCCCAGGTTGCTCCTGAGGTCTGCCTCGCGGGCTGAGTCGGTTCTCACGATGGAGACCAGGGCCGCACGTGTGGCGGCTGCCCTGCCTGCCGGCTGCTGATGGGAGGTGTGCAGGAGAGCAGAGGCCAGTCCCCCCAACCTGGAGACCCCAGCCGTCCTCCTCCTCCTCTGCCTCCTGGCCACCCACTCCCATCATTCCGGGCTTTGAAAAGACCAAGCAGAAGCCTGGCTGTTCACGGTGGCATCGAGGCGCTTGGTGGACAGTTGGCAGCAGTGAAGACTGGTCCTCAGGTTTCGCATTATCTGTATCATCTCAAGTCGTGTTGGAGGAACTTGCCCGAGACACACCCTCCCCTCCCACCTGCCCGGGAGTATTTCAACAGACGTTCCCGGCAGCGTTGGGACCGACACTGGAAAATGTCGGTACCTCCATGCCCTCGTCCATACATCTCTTAACAGGGAGGGCGGCGTGAATGTAGTTGTGTGGAAAGACACCCAAAATGTACGTGAGAGTGAAAAAAAAAAACAGGGTGTTTCAGGATGATGTGCAAAGTATGATCTCATTCTATCTTTTTTTCTTTTTTTAAGGACTAATTTTGATTTTTCGAGGGGGAGGTTTATTTATATATACATTTTTAAGTTTATTTTTTCAGTGGAGGTGCTGGGGATGGAACCCAGGACCTCGTGCATGCTAAGCACGTGCTGTACCGCTGAGCTCCACCCTCCCCCTCGTGTGATCCTATTTAAAATGGAAACGAATCGTGCACACACACAGAGACGCTTTGCACACGCCTGCACATACATGTCAGAAACACGGGCTGCTAACAGTTGCTTAGGAAAATTCTGGGGTGCTATTTATTTAATCTGGACCTCCTCTCGGAAGACGGGATGGAAGGAAAGCATGGCTTACGGCAGGAGGGAGGGACACTGGCTTTTTGTCTTCTGCTTTTCAGCATGATTTGAATTTATTTCCCTTAAGCGCATCCTTTTTAGAAGTACAAGAACTTCAAACTGTCGAACTCGAAAACAAAAACAAAAGATCTTTGGCTCTTTGAAGCCCCTCCTTTGGCTTGGCCGGGACCTTGTAGCCACTGGCAGGTGAAGTCTACACTGGGGGGAGACCTGGTCATGCCCCGGGGAAGTGGGTTCCAACCCCCGGGATTGCAGACTACGGCGCACGGTGATTGGAGTGTCAGAAACACGGGGTGTGAACCATTGCAAAGGTGAAGAGAGACCCCATCATGGTTTCTGTTCTCCTGCGTGCACTTTGCTTCCTCCTGGGCAGCTTCTAAGCTGGCATCTTGCACGTTGCCCGTAAGAGGAGACCCTTAATCGGTTTGCGAAAAAAAAATAGATTTTTCTAGGTGGGACCCTATAAATTTTGCAGCCACCGCAGCTGAAGGATTTTTCCAGCGTCAGCAGTGTCGTGGCGGTCCACCTGCTCCATGTGAAATAGTCACTCGAGAAACAGAGAAATACTTTGTATCTGACTTTTTTATTCAATCTACCGGGTTCTGTCTTCCCTGGGGTTTGCCCTGCGAGTGGACTGAGCCCTCATCTTGCAGATAATAGACACTCGATAAACATTTACCGCTCTGTCCCCTCCAGTGTTGGGACAATGCTATGAAATAGGCTCGGAGGGGAGACGAGACACGCTTTCCTTTAGGGCACATCTTGTTCTTTCTTTTGGTAAGTTTTTCTTTCTTTCTCAGAACTTTATCCAAATAATTTATTCCACGAGTGCGTGATATTTTTGGCGGGGTTTCTCAGGGAAGAGCCGACCTGTGGGAAAATGGGATCTGAGATGTGAGTCAGTGCCCCATGCCTGCCTCTGCCTTGGACCCGAGAGCGTTTGCCTGGCCTCCTGGACCACGGTGGTGGCACCTGGAAAAGGAGGGGCTGGAGCCAGTTCATCTTAGAGGGTCCTCGGGCCCCCGTGGCCCTAAAGCTGGGACGTTTTCTGAATGGCAGTTTGCTGTGTTTGTTGGAAGCAGGAGACAAGAGATGCTGTGTGTAGCCCTGTGCCATCCAACAAGGGACGTGGTGGAGTGAGTCACGTTGACTGCAAGCGTCCTGTTGACCAAACGCTGCCCTCGGCGTTTGACTCCTTCCGGCTTTTCAAGACCCCAGTGAGGGAGATGCTGGTCCCAGCTTCAGTTCGCAGGGCGCTGGGCCTCGGAGAGTTTCAGTAACTGAGCAGAAGCCCCCGGTGGGGGCGCGGGGGGGGCAGACAGGGTGCCCTGGGCAGGCTCCCCGCCTCTTCTCTGGAGCTGAGAGTCTATTTTCCAAACATTTTTATCCACCCCCCCAGGAATTGCGTTAACCTGGGTGATTGTAGACTAAAACCTCACACGCTAGGGACACAGGAGCGACAGGTGCGTTATAGTCTCCGTGAGAAATTAGCTGTTGGCTGTTGATGAGATAACTAGACAACTTTCTCCTCTGATTTCTCCAAAACACGTCTCATCGGTAAGGCTGTCTGTGACACGTGGGTAGCAGGGGAAGTAAATATAAACCGGCAAGAAGTTCCTTTCATTTTTCTAAGAAGTCAAAAGATACCGTGCTTCGTAAGTGAGTGGCTCTACCTGCTCGGCGCCTTGCCGTCTGCAGTTCTGTGCGTCTCGTGGCGGTGCACGTGTCCCTGGGGAAAATGTGTCTGATTTTGCAGGACGTTACAGTTTACAGAATCATCCCATGAGCTGCCTGGGTATATCAGCACTCACACATCATGGTTTTTTATTCGCACAACCGCCCTGTGAGCGAAGAGCCAAAATCACGTTCTTCAGCCTCATTTTATTCTTGAGGACAGAGTCTTAAAGAGGCAAGTGATTCCATGTTTCCACCAGAGCCAGCTTGCAGCTATACCCCAGGTCAGCTAATTTCTAGTCACAGTGTTTATTTGTTTTTGTTTTTGTTTTAATAGACTTTTTTTTTTTGCTGTTGGCTTCTTTTTTTTTTTTTAATTTTTAAAATTTTTTTTCCTAGTCACACTGTTGGGTTTTTTAAATAGATTTTTTTTTTTTTTTTGCCACTTGGTTCTTTTTTAAACATTTTTTTCTAGTCACAGTGTTTTGGTTTTTTTTTTTAATAGACTTTTTTCTTTTTTTTCTGCCATTGGCTTTTTTTTTTTTTTTTTTTTGAGGAGGGGAGGTGATTAGGTTTTTTTAATTTATCTTTATTTTAATGGAGGGACTGGGGATTGAACCCAGGCCCTCGCGCATGCCAAGCCCACGCCCTGCCCCTGAGCTACGCCCTCCCGCTCTAGTCACACTGTTTCACTATCTGGAATGGGTCAACTTGATTTAATAACTTGACTTTTTTTATCTTTTCTCATCTCCCTGTGGTTTTGCATTGTAAGCATTTAAGTGGGTAAATTTGTTTAAAAGCAAGAAATACATCTGCTTCTCGTGAAGGTTTTGACTAAGTGGCCGACATTCACCGTGGAAATCTCTAGCCATTAAAGGGTCCCAGGGTCACTGGGTACAAAAGCCATTCGTGTCTCAGCAAACGATGCTCAGACTCTGGGGCTTTTAGGCAAATCAGAGGACCTGCTAGAAGGCATCACGGAGTGGCGGCGAGGTGGGTGCCAGCGGGGCGCATGGTGGGCACCTGGCTTTTTGTGACACGTGAGAAGCAGGAGAGGTAAATATAAACTGGGAAGAAGTTTCCTTCATTTTCCTAAGAGGTAAAAAGATACCGCACTTCCTAAATTAGTGGCTTTAACTGCCTTCTCCAGTTCTGACTTTCTGCTGGGTGCGCGGCACACCTGTGCCAAGACGGACAGTCCTGTTCCTCCTCGTCCCTGGGCGCTGCTCCCGCACAGGGAGCCCCGATCGATGAGCCCGACCTGGGGCCTCTTAGAATCATTGTCCCTTCTCCTACCCCATGGGCAGGAGAGCCCTGAGGTCCCACAGGAGCGGCTGGGCTGAGCTGGCACCTCGTTCCGCGCGGGATCCCCTCCAGGCTGAAAAGCACGTCCAGCACCCTCGACACGCTGTCGCTGGTCTTGTTCGTAAACAGCGGGTCAGCTCAATTTGCAGGAAGGTTCTTGGGCTGGATTTGCACACGCACGGAGCTGAGAGATGGCACTCCTTGCCTGGATGAGTGCCGGTTCTCTCTGCTCAACCCTTGGCTCCTGCAGGCTTTCGTATCCGAGCTGACCCCAGAGTTCTCCAGAGTCATCACCCATCGAAAGACCGCGATAAAGAAACACAGTCACGCCACTGAGTGCCTGCACCTGTGGCTCCCACCCACCTGTAATAATGACACTGGTTCGTCATAAAGGCACATGTGCGCACCCCACACTCTGCACATTGAGTCATCGGATCCGTTTGTTAGGCTGGCGTGGGTCTCCAAGGCCAGTGTTGGGGAGGGGTCTTCATGGAAGTGAGTGGCCTGGGTCTTGGCTGTTCCAGCCTCTCCAGCTTGAGATGCCCCCACCGTGCACAGAAAACTAGTTTCATATACTGAACTTTAGTGTGAGATTATTCCTATCCCGAAAAGAAAGAAGGAAAGAAGGAAGAAAAAGAAAGAAGGAAGGAAGGAAAAGAAGGAAGGAAGGAAGGAAAAGAAGGAAGGAAGGAAGGAAGGAAGGAAGAATGAAAAAAAAAGAAGGAAGGAAGGGAAGGAAGAGAGAAAGAAAAAAAGTTTCATATATTGAACTTCTGTGTAAGATTATTCTTACCCAAGAAAAGCAAAAAGAAATCTTCAAAGTAGGAAAACCCTTCCTCTAGGAAATTATTGGAAAAAAAGAGTTGGCAGGTGGCTCACGTGCGTCCCTCATTCTCGTATTCAGAGCTCTCTTTTCCCCATTTTTGAAATGGGTGAAAAGTAAGGACAAGACTTCAGCCATTGCTACGTAAGAAAAAAAATTTCTTTTTATTGAGGTGTAGTTGATTTACAATGTTACGTTCAGGCGTCCAGCAAAGTGATCCCGTTAGACGCAGACACAAATGTGTATTTTCTTTCCAGAAAATTAGCTATTTCTGCTTTTAAAGTCGTCTGTTCAGGGCAATGACGGTATTATCATGCAGCGCGCATTTACGGGGCGTGAGCGTAACACGGGAACTTTCGATCAATTCCTCTCTGGCCTCTGGTTTTCCCTCGGAAGGAGCTCAGAGCCCGGCCCCGTCTTTAACAATTCATCTTGCATCGGCCATCCAAATGCCCCCAATGATGCTGTCCCTGAAAAGATGCCAGTTGAGGTAACGACCGTGGAGCTGGAATGTGCAAGTGTGACGTGCATTTGCTAGGCAACGCGATGCCATCCCACAAAGCATCGCCTTGGTGCCTGGCGGGTCCTGTTTTAAATGATTCCCGGCAGGGGCGTCTCCTGGGCTGGGGACCCTCGCCTGGGTCCCGCCTGTCCTCTGATGGGTTGATCCTGGTCTTGCGGGCAGTTTAGTCAAACACACGGGAACGGCTCCCTCTGCCTCGCCGTGTCTGCTGGGCATCATTTGTGTGCCGTCCTGCAGGAACGGGTGTCCGTGTGGAAAGCGCCTTTTGTGCATGAAGCCACGTGGCCAGCCCAGCCATCAGACACGTGGTCCCCGCCTGTCACTTCGTACGGACCTTCCTCTGGAAACGTCATGTCAACCCGCCTTCCCCAGCGGCCCCAATGGGCTGTTTCGTACCCACCTGGGCTCCACTCCAGCTCCTCCCTTGCCCGTGGTTTATGTCTCCCAACTCGATTTTAGGTTCCATCTAGGTTAGAAGATGCCGGAGGCTCAGTTTCGAAGGAAGCAGGTTATTTTGTACCAAGTCTCCAGTTCCCGGGAGTGGGAGTGAGGTTCCCATTTGGGGAGCTTCTGCAGACACGTTTTCTAATTCAGGCATTTTGCATTTGGCAAAATCCTGCCGGCGAAGGATAAGCCACTTCCCTGTGGGTTCTGTTTTGTTTTCGTGTTTCGTGGACTTTCTGTGCAGGTGGAGGGGAGATCGTGTTCTGGGAGGCGTGGGGTTCCCTGGACTTGATCCTGTCCCCCCAAGTTCATGGAATTAGGCAGCTGGCAAAATGCTCCCCAGCTCTTGGGGGAAAAAAAGGGGTGTGGACCCAGAACGTGGAGCCCTGAGCAGGACGCGTGGAAAGCAAGCTAATGTGAGGATGTAGGGGCAGGTCTGCAGGAGGGGGAAAGTCGGCCAAACTTCCAAAGATGCTTTGCACCCAGGCGTAAACCTTCCAGGATTCACACGACGGTGATTACTCAGCCAGCAAAGGCCGGCTGAGGGGATGTCCACTGCAGTGCTATCTCCCCCCCCCAAAAAAAGATGTAAAAACAATCGAAGGTCAAAAGCAGAGAAAAGATTTATATAAAGGATTCCACCGACATGGGCAATACAGTTGTGGTCACGGGCACAGGAGGGTGTTGATGAGAATGTCTGAAAAACAACATTCATTGTACGAATTCAATACATCCCTGAGCATCTTCGTTGATGTGGAATTACACGTGTGTGTGTGCACACGTACACACGCACCAGAATTGCAAGCGTGGTCATCGTGCCGGGGTCACAGCGGATTTAGCCGGTTTTCGCGTCTGTGTTCTCTTGTCTGGGGGCTCGGCAATGATACTGTTTTATGAAAAGGAGAATGGATGCTGATCCCCAAGGGGAGGCATTCACTCCATCCAGCAGTTCATGCCGTCCCCTCGAACCCGGGGTCTCCCTGCCGGTCCGTGCGCAGTGACCACCACCCTCCGGGGTGACCGCTTCCCCCAGAACTCAAGCTCTTCCTTGTGTCCACAGGGAAGGAGAGCCCTGCTGTCAGTGACACTGCAGACGACGGTGAGGAACCCATGCCGGTCCCCGAGGACCTGTCCACCACGTCCGGAGGGCAGCATAACTCCAAGAGTGAGAGAGGCATGGGTAAGTGGCCCGTCCGCGTCCCCTGAGCTGCGGACCCTTTACATCCTCCCAGAGAGAGTGGTCAGGTGGCATGAGGCACCTGACTTGGAGCTTCCCCTCAAACCCCGAAATACAGATCAGCAGGACGGGAGACACGGCTCAGTGTGTCCCCGAGCAAAGAGACCGAGTCGGAGAGCCCCACCCCCCCTCGCTGGGGTCGTCTGTCCCCTGTTCTCTGCAGGAAGACATGGGCGGTAGACTGTGGAAAGTGCACATTGCAAGTGTCCTGGCAAGAGAGCTTTCATTTTGGGAGCTTTGGTTTTAGAAGCAGCCGGATCTGGCCACCTGATGTTAACCTCTCTCATCCTTGTTTCTTCAATGTCCAGTTGAACCAAAACCAGAAAATCTGATAAGCAGACATTTCTTAATGTGAAAAACAGGCCCAGATAATCTCGGCGAGCAGACACTTATGTCTCTTTTCTGTATTTGCCATCTCGCCCACTGCTCCCCGCCGTTAACTCACCTGTGCTCCGTGTTTAGAAATCTTAGAAGAAAACAGAGGCCCAGAGAGGTTGAGCGAATTCACCAAGGTCAAACAGCAGAGCCAGAATCAGACTCAGCTTCTGACTCAAAGACCAGTTTTCATTCCATTATACCGCATTCTCCTCAGCTCATGAGTCAACAGTTCCTTGAAATATCTGTTGTTTTTTTTTTTTTTAAGAGAGAAAAAAAACACTGTCGGGGAGGGCCTAGCTCAGCGGTAGAGCGCATGCTTAGCATGCACGAGGTCCTGGGTTCCATCCCCCGGCACTGCCTCCAAAAATAAATAAATAAACCTAATTCCTTCCCTCCAAAAAAATAAATAAATAAAATAGAGCAGGGGTCAGCAAGTGTTTAAAAAAAAAAAAAAGATTGAAAAAACTGCGATATTGGGAGCCATTTATTTGCAGAAAAGAGTGTCCTGAAGGGTTCACAGGTGGAACCGAGGCAGAACAGACCATGTGTGGATCGGCCGCGTAAGACCCACAGCCAAGCGGGGTGGCACATGGGACGTCCTCAGGGTTATGATCACCACCAGAGTGCTTTTCCGACGCGACAGGCTGATGCAATAACCAAGAAACAGATTTTGTAGGTTTTCATGTGTCTTAGAAACCACGTAGGTTTTATGCACAACGGTTCTTTTTTTTTTTTTTTGAAGTTAGCTCTATAATTAACTGTACAAACGGGCGAGGCTGATGGCTAAAGCCACTGGGTGTAGCTGAATTAAGTAAATAGGTGCCTTTGCAAATCGATTTTCCCTGTTCCAAGTGGCTGCTGCAGGTGGGAGGGTCGGTGGGAGAAAGAATTGGGAGGAGGGCGTGGCCTTCTGCTCTGTTCCGCGCACATCATTTCAGGGACACGGAAGGCCAAGTTTTGTTGTAACTGATGCACTTATTTCTAAGACTGTCTTCTGTCAATTCCGAGAGAGGCTGGTTTTTATGACGGCTACAAAGTTTCCCGTCAAAATCCATTTACATAAATTCAAAAGTCAAATGTAAAGAGAGGGATGGTGGTGCGTGTTCGTGAAACATTTGCAAAGGCGGCTGGTGTTCAGTGCCTGAGACGACTGGTGAGGTGGGTCCCTCCCTGTGTCCTTGCACATCGGGCAGCAGACACGCACCCCTAACCCCGGACAGACAGAGGGGCCGGGGGACCAGAAGCCGGGAGAGATCGTGTGCACACGTAGCCATGAACCCTTTAAAGGAACCAAAGCCGAGGCGTCAGAGGCAGGGCTCCAGGGGTCATTAGGGAGAAACTGGGGTGCCCCACCCCAAAATCCCCGCAGGGCTTGGGCATCCTTTAGAGAACTGAAAGTCGGGCCGATTCCTGGAGAGTGAACGGCGCGCGCTCGCTCACCATCCTTGCGATCACCCGCGGTGCATCGCCCCGTGCGGACTTCAGCTTGTGGGCGCTTTGCCCGGTAAGAGGCCGTCAGGCCCCTGGTGGGCGCTTCTGCGGGTCCCCAGGCCGCGCTCTCACGGTGACACTCCGGCCAGGTCCTTCCTAACGCGCACCCAGCGCCCGTGTGGCCGTGGGGCTGGGGCTGGCCTGTGATGGCCGGCGGTCCCTTTCCCAGTGCCCCCCACCCCGGCCCCGCGTGACCTGTCCCCACGCACGTCTCCGGTCAGCGCCAAGTTCATGCAGAAGGAACTTCAGGGTGGCAAAGCTCCAAACACCCGAGAAATCTCTTTTCTTGGCTTGTAAGGAGCGGTTGCCAGAGCCACGTGGACGGGCAGGGAAAGCCCTTTGACAGATTCAGGGTGGGGGGGGGGGCAGGTGCCAAAGGAGAGATGGACCACTGCCTGGAGACAGAAAGCACAGAAGCCCAGAGGACGCCCCGCAGCAGAGAGCGGAGGTGTTTGCGGGGACAAGCCAGTGAGGGAGGGCATTGCAGAGAACTGGCGTGTGAGAAACCATCCTTTGCAGGAAGTCAGCTAACTCCTGCACGTGGTGATGGGTTGGTTGTTAAGGTGCTGCGTGAGCCGGAGCGCTGAACAAACTGATGCATGAGGCTCCAGGACGCAGTTTTTAGAGCTCGAGGGGTTAGTAGATTGAAGGAAAAGGAAGTGTGCTTGCAGCTGGGTTTCGTCAGCTCCACGGGGAGCAGGCAGAAGGCGAGAGGGGTGTCAGAGGACAGAGCACAGGAAGCAGAAACTCCTCCCTGCGGAGGAGCAAAGAGGAAGGACTGGGAAGGAGGCAGGGTGTGTGCAGGGGCGGGGAGGGCGGAGGGAAGATGGAGCTGACAGTCCCCTCCCACTGAGCCTCCCCCCGCCCTCATTTTAAACCAGCAGCGGGATCCAAACACATCTCACAGAGTGGCTTAAATGGAAAAAAAAATGCAAACCTGCTTTGCTGGAGATGGAATACCAGACAGCCAGGAAAAAGGACAACAAAGGGCAGAAAAAGATCTTTCAAAGATTTGTGAGCATCGTAGCCTCACAGGAGAGATGGGAAAGAGGGTGGGTGACCAGCAGCCCTAAGGAGAGGAATTCAGCTGCTAAGAAAATCTGAGCCACAGAAGAAGCAAACCGAAAACAGAGACAGGGAGCTAGACTAGGGTAAGACCAGGAGAGAGATGACGGGGCCGGCCGGCCCCAGACCCAGGTTCAGGTCACGGATGCCCACTATTCCAGGAGAAATTTCCACCGGAATGTCCCCGGAACGGCGAGAGGCCAAACGCTGGTAAAAGGTGGGGAAGCATTTGGTGACGGTAGAACGAGCAAAGAGATGTTTTCGAAAGGCGAGGAGCCCTCGTTATCCATTTTACACCAATCTAATCTTAACCAGGAGAACAGACCAGAGAGTCAGGAGCAAGATGTCAGGAAAACAGTGGGAATCAGCCCTTTAAGATTGTGGGGCGGGGGTGGGCGCGTCTTAGGGAGGGTGGGCCATTCCTAGAATGAGGAAGGTGATGGTTTTGCACCTCAAGGCTTCCCCCGGTGTTGAAGCAATTAAAAAAAAGATATGGGAGAAAAGAGGTGAGAGAAATAAGGCCAGGCCAAGGCCAAGGCTGCACCCTCGCGGGGCTCCAGTTTCTTCCAGTAAGAGAAGCAAGGATCTGAACTGCAGCATGAATACTTTGAGTTAGACACGGGGGAGAACTTCCCGGCAGGGAGGGCGTTAGTCATCGGGGCAGTCTGCTTCGTGAGACGATGGCTTGTTCCTCTGAAGTGGTCTCTTTAGGAATGAGAGAAATCTCACCTCTCTGAAGTGGTCGTGCGTGACTCTGGTGGCAGCTGGGGATGTCCGTGGTGGCCTCTCAAGGCAACCCCAGCTTTGCTCTGGCAGGCGTGCTTGAGGAGGGGAAAATGGGTTCAGATTTCTTCTGCCAGGCAGTGACCAGGGGCTCTTCAAATCATCTCGAGCACTAATCATGTCCGGGCTGGCGTCCGGTAGAGCAGATAAACGTTTTGAGCAAACAGTAAACCCTTAGTGATTTTCTTCCTCAGCCAATAGCCCTTATATTTCTTTCTTCTGCATTGCATACATTTTTGCCCGTTACTGCCTTCATCTCCCTTTTTCTTGTTTTTACCTTTTTTTTTATTTTAATTTTTTTAATGGAGGGACTGGGGATGGAACCTAGGACCTCGTGCATGCCAAGCACGCGCTCCACCCCTGAGCTGCACCCTCCCCTCTCCCTTTGCTTGTATGGGTTTCCAGGTCTTAAAATTGAGCAAGGCTCCCCACACCCCGGCTCCCCGGTGTCATCGGGGAGCACACAGACCTGCAGAGGAGGCTGTGGGCTGGCTGGTTCCAAACCCAAGTCAGGACGTGGATAATGTGGCAGCTCCCCCCTCCCCTAGGACTGTAGACAGCAGGCCGGGCTGGGGGGCTGGGTGGGCAGCAGCAGAGGAGCCAGGGAGAGGCCAGACGTGGAGAAGGGAGATGAGAGGCCGGAAAGCCGGATGGCCACCCTGAGAGAGAAGACGGGCAAGGTGCGGACTGGGGGTGGATTTAAAGGGAGGACCCGGGGGCGGAGGCTGTTTAGTGCCGTGGGTCTGAGTGGGAAAGATGGTTCACACCGGCACCGAGGGGCAGCTGATTAGCAGGAGGCCAAAGACTGAGGCTGATCTGGGGTCGAACGAGGCTCCCCATGTGGCTTGGCTACACAGATGGATACTTGAGATGAGCTGGTGCAGAGGGACGCGTGAGGGTCGGCTTGAGTTTGAATGCAGGGGGTATATCGTCCATTTGTCCATGCCTGTCACCTTCTGGAGCATCCTTGGTGCCTCTGCTCACGGACGTGCCCTGTCCCAGAGTGGGGAGGGGACCCCCGTCGTTTCTCCGGGCTTTGCTGTGGGACCTGATTCTGCAGGTCGCATCCCCCAGCGTGGTGTCCAGGGCCCGGCTCCGCACTCCTGAGCATTCTTGAAGCTGAATTAGCACATCTCAGCTCCTTCCCTTCGAAGGGTGCCGTTCACCCTGGCAGACATGCTAAGAAAAAAAAAAAAAGAAAGGAAAAAAATCTGGATTTTTCTAACTTCCCCCCACCGACCCCCAGAATCCAGGAAAATGATTAAATGTGTAAAAAAAAAAAATACATTTTCTCTTTTGGTCCATTCACTTGAAGTAAAAAAAAAACCCTTCATTCGGTCATGACTTTGAGGACTGAAGTGTGAATTTTGCATTCTTATTGATTTACTTTTAACATTATTTTATTGAGTCATAGTCAGTTGGCAATGCTGTGCCAATTGCCAGCGCATTTTCAATCGGTGATTCTGATGCCAGATTTCACTTGCCTCTTAAAGCTCCAGGCCGGATACGGAGACAGTTCCGAGGGCCGTAAGGCTCCTCCGCGGCCCGGGGAGCGGGGGACGCTGGAGAGGTTTTCACGATGGAAAACAGCGGGCTTTGGTCTCACGGGAGACGGGGCGGCTGGCTTTTGAGCACGGATGCTGGGCTGGCTTATCTCATCAGCAGTTAGAGGAAGCTGTCCTTATCTGTGCGGCGCATCTCCTCTGAACCGACAAACCCCGTGTGAGCTCGGGAGGAGCATTATCTTGCAACATCTGAGCGCTGGCTGCAGCTGAGTTAGACACGGGGAAGAGGGCGTCTCCCGGACCTTCATCCAGCGCTTGGGCATCCTGGCGCCCAGCGTTCCATTTCCCTTTGAGGGATCCCTGCAAGAGTGTCGCTTAGACACCAGTGCGCCTCCCTGTGTCAGTCCCTGGGTCCTCCTAGTTGAAGACTTCTGCGGTGGATTTGATGAGTAGGTCTGAAAACCTGTGTGCTGTTCATCCTGCGCTGCCCTCATCCCGGGACGTCACCACGGCAGGGCCAAACCAACACGATCCCCGTTGCAAATATCTGCCGTTGCTTAAAAAAAAAAAAAAAAAAAAAAAAAAAAGAGATACAGAGTAGCTTTCTTGTTTCCCATTCGAAAGTAAATGTTACAGGTTTTTGCGACCCCTGTTTTGTAGGTTAGTGCAGAACGTTTGGAAAGCATCGTCTTTGCAGAACATGGTGACTTGTGGGTACACTCAAAATAAGTGACTGTGGGCTGGGTCAGGTGCCGTCCTGTCCTAGGATTCGGTGTAGACAGGTGGCACCGGGCAGCCGAGGCTTAGAAACATTCCTTGCAGAAAAATGAAACTGACGTGTGCATGTGTGTGTGTGCGTGTGTGTGTAGTAGTTGACAAGGGATGGCAGTTGGTCCCTTACAGGGGTACCTCTGTGCCTGGGACCCAGCGGTGGGGACGGTCAGTCCCTGGTTCTGCTGTCCCCCGCCTCGCCGGCCCCGCCGGGCTCCTTCCCTGCTCAGTGACAGAGGCACCTTGTCCGTCACCTTGAAATAGGAAAAGCGCCAAGCGGGCGGGTCACAAGGTAGACGGTCGTTCACGGAGGCCTCCACGGAGGTGAGCGTCACCTCCAGCCGGCGACTGGCTCCCAGAGAGGCTGCAGCATTTGGAGAGATGGATGCCTGCCCGTAACACCTCCTGGCGGGTGACTTGTGGTGACCCCACAAAACGCCTACATTTCCTAAGAAAGCAAACACGGGCAGCAGCCGCGGGCAGTGTGGCAAGGCCCCTGCAGGGTCTCAGCCGACATCAGGTGCTTCCCAGCGGCTGGAGGGACTGGGACACAGGGCAGGACCTGGCTGGAGGACCAGGAGGGGTGCGCAGGGCCGGGGGACCTACGCCCGGCTCTGTTCTGTCGTCCCAGGGCCAGCATGTCCCAGCCTGCCTGTACCTGGAGGGCAGGGACCACCCTGATGAAGGCCAGGCTGCTCTGAGCCCCGCTCCCCTCACTCCCCGAGCTGAGTTCACTGTGCAGATACAGTTTGTGTCGGCTTAGCGTTTGGTCCACACTGTGGCTTCTCCGGCCCTTAAGAAACGAGGACATCCTACTGATTGGGCCCTTTGCTGTGCCTTGTGGCCCCGGGCAGGTGAAGCCTGGGGACAGATGTCCAGGCCGCTGTCCTGCACAGCAGGGCGGGAACGCACCTCCTTGCTCTCGGGGACTCAGAGGTTCCTCTGAAGCATGTGGACAGGAAAGGCTCAGACCTCGCTGGGCTGGGGAGTCGGGGGAGGATGGGGGGGGTCGGGGGCCGGGGGACTTAGGGGGCTGAAGTTTGAGCCAGGGCGGAGGAGGTGAGTCACATTCTGACCTCAGGAAGCCAGAGGTGGGTGGGCGGAAGGGCAGGGGGGTGGGTGGAGGCTGCAGCCGGCCCTGGCGGGGCTCATAGGGGACCCCTCAAAATGTTTCCTCTGGGGAACAACCCTTCACACTTGCCGGCTGGAAAGATCGCGCTGGTGACCGCTGGCCAGGAGGCCGCGGCACAGAGGGCTCTCCCAGCAGTGGCCGTGGCGCGTGTCCACGCTGTCAGTGTGGGCGCGGGAGGGACACGGCTGAAACTCCCCCGGTGGTGGCGGGGGCGGCCGCGATCGGCTTGAGCAGAACCAGAAATGTACAGGGGCTTGGGGTGACCTGGAAGTCGGGGGACGGTTTATAGCCAAGGAGCTGTCTGGAAGGCAGGATGTGCGTGCTGGGGGTGGGGAGCCCCTTCTATCTGTGCCAGGAGGTCAGCGGGAGGGACGGGCGCACCAGGGCCTTGGGGACGGTTGCATGTGATTGTCTGGAAGAAAAAGCAAGGAAGGAGGCAGAGGGGGAGTGGATTCCGGTGCAGTTTCTGGACAGAAATGCTGCGTGGAAGTCACGGGGACAGAGAGTTCAGGGAAGGCGAGAAGACAGGGTGGGTGGAGGGTGCTGGACAAAGGTGCTGGCAGGAGATGGGTGGTGATGGATGTCCCAGACGCAGCCAGGTCTAAACGTAGGGGAGCCTAGCCTGGGGGGGGGGGTGGAGCACAGACAGGCAGAAGGTGACCTTAGGGACGAGGACATGAAGGGACGAGAGGTGGGAGCAGGCTGAGGGGCGTGGCTGGGGCAGGGGGATGTTTTCGGGGTGACCTGTGTGAGAGGGCACCATTGAAAGATGCTGGAGGTTCCAACAGGAGCAGGGGCTGGGGACCTCACCTTGTCCCAGCCTGGCCTGTGTCCCCAGCTGTCCCCCTGAGCCTCTCCCTCCTGCCTTCAGTCTCATTCCGGAGTCGCAGGGAGCAGGGGCCCCCCGACCCAAACTGGTGGGGCCCCCGTGTCCCTCCTGCCCAGCTGCGTGTCTGCCCAGGGTGGCCCTCGCAGAGACAGCGCCCCTCCGGGGTTTGCTCAGAGCGTCCCGGCCACCTGGGCAGCCCAGTGTCCGGAACTTAAACTGCATTTAAGGTCCCTCCAGGGGACGATTCCAGGCCCCTGTTTCTCAATGGGCCCAGTTGGTATCTGGGCAGAGGGACCTTCATTGGTTGAGACTGTCCCTCCCACTGGGGGGGGGCTGTCACCACCCATGTCACCCCCCCACCCAGGTCATCCTGACTCCCCGAGGCCCCCACACACTTCCCAGCAGAGAACCCAGATTACAGCCCTCCCCTCCCCCCACCGAACCCAAACACCCCATCGTCACGTGGTTCCGCGTGTCCCCCGCACGGGAGCGTCACACTCTGTGGCTCACGGTCGAAGATTTTTTAATACAGTCAGTTGTATCCCAGAATCTGAAGAATGGATTTTTTTTTTTTTTAAAAAATGGGCCCAGGAAAAAAAATCAAAACACTTGCCGCCTGGCCTTCCCAGCCCGGCTCCAAGGGAGCACGTTAACTGCGAAAAGTTGCCCATTTTGACAAACAGAAACCAGAAACCAGAAACGTTAAACCTAGTTGTTGTACTGAGGCCAAGAAAGACGGATTCTGAGCTACGCGAGCCGAGAAGACACACGGTGTTTTCTGTCCTAGGTTTTTGGTCCCCATTTTATTTTCGGCTGTGTTCCATCTGTGTTGAAAGAATGTTGAGGTCTGTGTGTTAAACAGCCAACCGACATTTCGGTAACCTTCCTTCTACATGGGGTTTCAGAAAGAAATGGAAAAAAAAAAAAAAAAAAGAGAGAGAGAGAGAGAGAAAGATTCTACACTGTGGTTGCCAGTTGCCACCTGTCCTCCTGGCTGGTTAGAACATTTTCTGATTTGGGAAGTGTGACTATAACCCAGAAAAAAAAAAAAAAAAGAAAGAAAAGAAAAAGAAAAAAAAAAGCTTCCCCTCCTTTTATGCAAAAGCCAAGAGGTTTGAGCAGGCAGGGCTGAGCCCTAACCATCACCCTGTGAAGTTTCCACGGCCCTAGTTTGGTGCGATGAAAACAGTGGGCCGGGGCCGCCGTGCCCCCAGGAAGTGACCTTCCTGGATTCACAGCCACCCCCCGGGTTGGGGAAGGTGGAGGCCGGGCCGCTGTTCCCGCCAGATACGCCCAGCACCCTGCACGGTCTTCGCAGGAACTGCGGTTACTGCAGATCTGCGCAAAATTGTGACCCCTTGGCCTGCTAGGGTTTGGGGGGCCGGGCGGCGGGGAGGCCGGAGCTCACAGGAAACTCAGGAGGGAGCGTGTCAGGCCCTTGAGCCGGAGCAGGGGGACGTGCCCACTGTTAGACAACCTGCCAGGCTCCCGTCCACCTCTCGGTAGCCTGGAACCCTCTGAGGGTGAAAGGCTTGACAGCACGGAATATGGGCAAATGCCATCAGTTAGGGATTTTATATATTTTATTTTATTTTATTTTATTTTATTTTATTTTGAGAGCTGGTTTATCTGCGTGTACAGTGGCTCAACGATGGTTTTCATGTCTCGACAGCTCCAAGGGGAAGCTGGCATTCCTTTGCGGGTGGCTGGGTGGGGGTGGGGGGGAGGGGGCAGGGGGAGAGACTGTCTGTCCAGCGAGAGTTGGTTCCAAGTGACTCTGGACCGACAAGACTGTCCGGATTCATAAGGAAGGCGCCGCCTTAAGGCACGTCACTTTTGTGGCTGGGGGAGTGTGACCAGGAAAGGCTCCTGTGTCTCATTCATGAGACGTGATGATTATTCCTATTGTGGTTCTTCGGGTTTGAAGAATTTTAAAGGCAAAGCAAGGCTGGTCTGCATTCCCTTAAGATGTTGCTAAATCACAATGATATTTTTTCCGGGAAAACCCTGGCCTCGCGCTGTCCTTTGAAACGTGGCCTTGAACTCAGTCTTCTCCAAAATATTTCTGTATCGAGATCCTTGGGTGAGACATGTGCACGGATCTGGGGGGCGACCTCGTCCGTGTCCCTGAGTGTGCAGTGGTTTTGCCACGACACGTTTTCTGCAAAGACTCAGAGACACGTGAGGGGCTCACTGCCACTGAGGGACCCGCCTCAAAGCACCTGACCCTGACCTTGGGGCAGCTGGGTTCAGTGGAGAATCCAGTGCCCTGTTTCCAGGAGGGAGTCCAGCTCGCTGCAGGGACCTTCGGGCGCCCCGTCTAGGGTGTGGCCCCTCCAGGCCCCCAGAGAGTAATTTCCCTGCAGGGGATGCGGCCGCAGGCTGCTCATTTCCATGGAAACCACGCGGGACTGATTCCCGGAAAGCCTGGAACAGCCGGTGTCGGCGGGGGCGACGGATGGACGGCCCCCAGCCTGGGGTCCCCACTGTGCCGAACAGCGCGTGGGGCCGAAGTGGCCTTTCTCATTTTCCAGGATGAAGGACTGTCACACTCGAGGTGGAGTCCCGCAGAAATGAGAAAGGGACTTTTACGAACGCCCTGCAGGCCAGCGCTGTGATGGTCTGGGTTATGATTCTTGGAATCAGGCAGAAGTTGGCAGCTTTCGCAATTTCACTGCGCTCTCCAGTTAAACAGGGTAACCATACAAACGCGACCTCGCCGGTGGCCCCAGAGCGCTTTCCGATGGCTTCTGTCCCCTCTCATGGTAAATCAGGGCTGTTTACTATTACCCGGTGTGGCCCCACTTTAGTTAATCTGAGCATCATAGTCCAAGAAGTCTCGGGGACGCTTGTCATCAGCAGACGGTGCTGTGGTTTTAAGTGAAGTGGTTTTAATCCCAGAAGATAACCGGGTCGTTGGGCCGTTCTAAACCCTGCACTCACAATCGTACAGCAGTATTGTTATTACTAACGTGTGGGCTTTTGATGTTTCAGTGTAGCTGTAGGTGCGAAAAATTCTGTTCAGGGCCGTGTGTGCGTTCACTTGTCTGGTTTCCCCATTTCTACATCTATTTCTTGTTACGGATGGAGCACCTCCATTGAAAATAATAGTAACATGGGGAGAGTGGAGCCCGGTGGTGGAACAGGGGCTTGGCACGCACGGCGTCCCAGGTTCGATCCCCAGCACCTCCGTTTAAATAAATAAATATACTTAATTACTTCTCTCCCCACCAAAAAAACTGGAAAAAAAAAAAAGACAATAGAAAAATCTTCAAATACTTACATGCTGAGCAACACACCTGTTTAAGAAAAAAAGAAAGAAAAATGATACCGGGTGGAATTAATTTGTATATGTTTTATTTAACTCAGTATTCCCCAAATATGATCTATTTTTTAAAATATTTTTTATTATTTATAATCATTTTACAATGTTGTGTCAAACTCCAGTGTTCCCCAAATATGATTTAAACATGCACTCAATATAGACAATCGTTAATGAGTATTTTACACCCTTTTTTTTTTTTTTTTGTACTGAGTCTTTGCAACTCAGTGTGTCTTTCGTGCTGACACACATCTCAGTTTGGAACGGCCGCGTTTCGAGTCCTCAGAGGCCACGCGTGTCTGGGGCACCCTGTTGGATGGGGTGGACCCGCGGTTGTGTAGACAAGTGTGCCATGATGTCCCAGACAAACTTTTCAGATGAATCCTTGCCGACACTTAGCCAGAAACTGGTTACTGGTCGGCTCCCTAACGTAGTTTTAAAATCGGCTTCGTCTTCAGAACACATTCTCAACGCACCCCAAACGGATGTGAAATTGGGCCTTCAAGTTCTGGCTTTGGCCATCTCTGATTTATGGAAAAATCTCGTTCCAGCCTGACTGTGTCCGTCGTTTGGATTTATTTGCTGTCGCTCTTTGAAACCAACCTCAGTTTTGTAGACACCTGATTGAGTACAAAGTCTCGAGAATAGAGCAAAATGTAACACCCGGGAAACGATTCTGTTTCCCGGGGCCTAGAAGCTGAATTGCGCCCAGAAACATGTTGTTTTTAGTTTTTGTTTTCATCCCTTCAGCTTATCCTGCTGCACCTGCCATGGTGGTTTAGGGGAGTGGGAGGTCCCTGTGAATTTTTTTGAAACCAGGCAATGGTTTTATGGACACAAAGCAGGTCCCACCAGAGGGGCACCGAGTGACCAGGTCTCCGAAAACGGGCACCCTCCCCTCTGCGCCATCGTTTGCAGCAACTGTGGGGATTGCAGCTTCTCGATCACATCCCAAAATATGCTTCCGTGTCCTGAGGAAGCCATGAAGCCGAGGTGGTAAAGCAGAGGCTTTTTTTCTCTTTTTCTTTTTCTTTTTGTTCATTTTAATGGGGGAGAGGGAAGTGGCCAGCCTCCTGCACCGCATCCTGAGAAACCCAGCCTGGTGTTCCGTCTCGGCACACGGGTCCTGATGCCCATGCATGGGCCCCCCCTCCCTGCACCCGACCGAGCTGAGCTGGGGGCCCAGGACCCCAGCCTTCCTGTGCAAGGCTGCCCTGTACCTGCTGACCGGGGGACAGCGTGCGCTCCTGTGGCCGCGGGCTTCCTGGGCGTGCCGCGGCCCACGGCCGCAGGCCAGGCGCTGGGCTCTGGTTGCGCCGCTCTCAGTGTCTTTGCATCTTTTTTTCCCCTCTCGTTTTCACCATCTTTCTTTCTTCTTTCATCTTTCCCTCTCTCTCTCCTTCCCCCTCCCTCCCCTTTCTCCCTCCCTCCCCCTTTCCTTCCATTCCTGCCTGTATTTCTTCCCTCCTTTCTTTTAACATTGACTTTGGAAACAATTTCACCAAGATTCTCTTACTTGGGGCCAAGGACCGATGATGGAGACCTTTTAGCTCAGGAACAAACTAAAAAGGCTTCAAGGAAAGAGTGCTCGGGCGCCCTGGGGCACCGCACACCCGCGCGATGGGGACCCCAAAGTGGGAGTGTGGACGGCGGTGCAGGGAAGACGGCGCCGCCTGGGTCTCCAGGTCACTGCTCTGGCCTTTTGCTGCTTGTAAAGATGGGGGGGGGGTGTCCCCTGGTTGCTTGGCAACAAGAACTACCTGTCCGCACAAGACGGCTGTACCAGGGAGGCAACGTCGTGGTGACAGGGTGCACACCTGGCTCAGCTGAGTGTTGGTGGAGGGAGGCTGGGCGGCAGGCGGGGCTGGGGGCCAGGACGGTGCCCCTCGGGCCCACGTGCCCGGAACGCGCCCTTGGGGGGATCCAGGCTTTCCCATCACCCACACTCACTTTGCAGTCCCCACCCCCCACCCCTGTCATGCCCCTCGGAGCCCCAAACACGGTACTTGAATATTTGAGGCAAGGCCTGTTTTTCCTTTTAGAAACAGTCCAGAGTCCGTTTGGACCCTCAGACCTTTGCACACGGTGTGGAATGAATCCGGGAAAGGCTATTGCTTTGTCCGAAAACGAGGTTTAATGGTAGAGTAGTAAGAATTGTTTTCTGGGTCGACGTCTCAGTTCACCCTAAAAAGCAACCTTGCGGATGACGGTGGGTCCAGCTCGCTGCAGGGTTTGGGGCAGCTGTGATGAGGGCAGGCGTCCCCGGCCTCCGCAGCCATCATCCGCAGATGCGCTGACCTTGTCCTCGAGCGCGTGCTGTGCGGGGTGGTGCTGGGAACGCCCCTTAACCCACTGGCTGGGTTGGAACGATGACCATCTTGCTTCCCCTGCTCCATCAGCGCTCCACGTGCAAAGGATGCCGCGGGGCCCGTGGGTGACGCCTCCATGTAACCCACACGAGGGCACCGGGCTCTCTGTGCCCGGACCTTGTGTGCAGCTGGACTGCTCGGCCCCTGCAGGCAGCTCCTCTGAGATGGCTTTCCCACCCTGGTACCACCGTGGGGAAAAGCCAGAGCCCTGATGACCTCAGATCACACCAGATCCAGTGGATTATGAAAATCCTCTTTCTCGGGTCTGCTCGTGAGACTGGCTGGAGGGGTAGAAAATCGTCTCTGGGGAGAGCTGAGAGTTCAAAGTCAACCTTTTCGCCATCAAATAGCAGTAATTAACACACAGGGAAGGAAGCAGTGCTTACACAGTTGAGGGGGGAAATAAAATGCCACCTCGAAATGTAAATCGAATATACACGGGAAGGAAGAGGGAAACGAATGTTTCCAGTTGTGCTGTGGAATTACGCTTTGCTTTGCAGAGTCTGGCCTTCTCCCGGCCCTTAAGAGACAAATAATCTGGATTAAGAGCATCGCAGGGATCTCAGAGACCATTAGTGTGCCCTCCGGTGACGCACCATCTTATTCAAGTGTGTACAGGTGTAGATTCTGAATTCATTTTTCCCTCTTCAGTCTTGAACGTTGGAAAGGAATCGCAAAGTTAATTGGCACGTTAGTGAAAACGGTAGTAGCTTCAGAGCGCCATCCCTGAATCGGTTCCCAGCTTCCAGCCGCTGTCATGGGGAGTCAAGTGCGTGAGAAGTGGGGTCCCCAAGGGGTGGGCCAGACGGCAGACCCCTGCAGAGGACCTTGCACGCCGTCTGTGGCGGGTGTGCAGCCAAGGGACCGGCCCAGCTTCTGAGCAGGGTCAGCATTCCGGAGCGCAGGGGAGCAAGCCGGGCGTGGGGACCAAGCCAGCTTTGGAGGGTCGGTTAATGAGGAAAATGCTTTGTAAGTATCCCCTTTGTCCCAGGCACCCTGCAAGAAACAGGGGCGACCGAGAAAGGTCGGATTCAGGGGCTCCAAGGGTCTACCTGCTGGTGGGAGGGAGGAAGGGTGCAGCTGAGCGGAGAGGGGAAAAAGTAAAAAGGGCAAATACACAGATATACTGTGTTCTTGACCCTCAGGCAGTTCTGCCGGGTGTGGGGTCTGCTCCGTAACCATGAGCATGTTTGCCCGGTTGCACTGAAGTTCACGGCCCCTTTTATTAACTGCAATAGGTCCGTTCCCCAGGTGAAAAGACGGATCTGTGTGCATGTGAATGAAACGAGGAAAATTTAGGGAAGGTTCTGATTTAGGGAGGACCCCTTCCTCCACCCCCCACACCCACAGAAGCAGCCATGCACACAGATTTTTTTTTTTTCATATAATTTTTAAGGTTTATTTTCCATTAAAACGTTGGCCATATTTCCCGTGGTGGGCAATACATTTTTTTAAATTGAAGTGGAGTTGATTTACGATGTGGCGTTAGTCTCAGGTGCACAGCAGGGTGATTCCGTTATGCATTTATATATATATCGTTCTTTTTCAGACTTTTTTCCATGATACATTATCACAAGCCATTGTGTGTTGTTCCCTGTGCTGTAGTCGGTCCATGTTGTTTGCCTCTTTTATATGCGGTAGTTGTGCCTGTCAGTTTGATCCATGCTCTGTTGCACGGACGGATTCCCATTCTCACAAGCCCCCTCAGATAGAAGCCCCCTGGGTGTCATGAGTGCGGCCTCCAGCATCCTCGCCAGACACCCCGTGAGACGGCCGGTGTGCGGTTTAGGGAGACGCTGGTTATTAGAAAGGCCTTGAACGGATCTGCTTGTGTCCGGAGCCGTCCCTGCAGCAAATGCAGCATCAGTAATTTCTCCGGAGCACGAGGGTCCTTCCAGCCACTGGGGACAGTGGAACTAGCCCCCCTTCTCCTGGCCCTTTCCTGGTTCCCTCGCGTGGGATGCAATAAACACGGGACCACGTCTGCTTTGCTTCCCCGTGTTCTCACACTCCCCTGGGCATCGCTCAGTGTGCCCGCGTCTCCCGGAACCCAGCCTGGAAGGACCTGGCTGGCCTTGGACGAGGAACCCTTTGTCCTGGTGTCTCCCTGCCAAGAGGGTGTGAGGGAAGGCGGCTTGCCGAAGCCAGGCGTGTGATCCAGCAGGGCGCGCCGCTCTTGGTTTACAAGCACGTGGGCCTCAAACGCATCTTCTGTGCTTTTGAAAGTTCCTAGTCCAGCTCCGAAGGGCAGGGAGCCGCATGGAGATAGAACCTTCCAGGCTGAGACGCCGACTGCTCCTCGCGCAGAGTGTGCGTGCACGCGAGCTTCGTGCAGCCCAGACCCAGGTAGGCGGCCGATCTGGGCATCGTTCTCTCAGGGACAGCTCTGAAGACACCTGCGCCCCTCATCTTGCCTCTCTGCCTCTGGTGTTTGGATTCTCAGGTCCTGTTTGGTGCAGCGTCCGGGTCTTTTTGGAATGCACGTCTGTGCCCAACGCAGGCTTGGTTGCGAATGAGACCATGCCTCCTCTTTCCATGCTTGGCTCCACTGCACCTTGACGCAATGCCCGCTGAAAATGGAGCCTTTAAAAAAAATTCAGATGATTTTTTTGAAGATGAAATTAGCATACTTGGGCTGCCAAGGACGCCACTCTGTCCCATCCCTGGCCCTGCTGTCAGGACAGGCTCGTATAAAAGAAATCGGTCCATGGCGGTTTGTCGGCCAACCACGCCTGAGGTCAAAAAGCCTTACTTTTAAACCGTTGAAAACAGAGTTTTTGCAAGTTTTTTAAAAGAGGCAAAGCTCACACCGTGCATCGAAGAGAGCGCAGAAAAATGCACCCTTGGAGCACGCCTTCCGCCCGCCTCTATCCCCGGTAAAGATAGTCTTAAAAGCCACCGAGTCTGTCAGACCTTCAGTTGAGTTGAATTTTGACTTTTGTAAATGGAAATGCTGCCTTTGAGCAAATGGATCGATCAGCTCCTGCGATCCCGAATCTCCGCAGCTCAGATGAAATGCTTGGGGTCATTATCATGTCGTTTTGCAAATCATGTGCGCGCAGGAGATGCACCATCGCGACAGAAGGATTTCTTCGAAAGCTTAAGGGAAAGGGAGATAAGGTGGGAGGTGTGCTTTACGGCACCAGGTGTGTGGACGGTCCTGCTTGTGACGGTTCGTGCAGGCGTCACCGGTGGGACCACTGCCCGTTGCCACTTCCCGACGCTGTGGGTCAGGAAGGCTCACGTACGAAGACCCGCAGAGGAGCAGGGAGGGGAGGGACGGAGACATGTCTCCCTGCCACTGAAGAATGCGATTCATTTAGGAAGAACAGAGAAAATAAAGGCTAGAGACCAGCCTCCAGGATTTCGCTGTGAAATGCCAGCGGCGTTTGCAAGAGAATTCCCATCTCAGAGGGACGTATCTGTCCATTTGCCCACCCACCTGGGCTGCCGCCCCCCAGACTGTTAAACAGGGAAAGAAATTCATTTGTTGAGTTTGTCAGAAAAAAAAATTAATAATAACTTATTTGACGTCTTCGAATGGCTGTTCGGGGTCCACGGAAGGGACTCAGGGGGGTCCTCACAGGACAAAGGAAACGAAGAGGAAGGAGTGGCTGAGCGCCCCGCACTTTGGCTAGGGGCAAAAATTCTTTCCTTAAAAAAAGAAAAAAGAGAGTGGGACGTGTACATTAAGAAACAGGTACTCGGGGCACCTTCTTGGAGGTGAAACACCTCTGTAAGGTGTTGCTTGCCCGATCCCACAGCGCCACGGACAGGACAGTTGTGCGGTGGTTTTGAAGCCTTGCGCATCATTCACAGCGGCGGCGGGGGGGCTCTGCGCACGTGGCGGGGGGCCCGGCCACCGTCCGGATGCGGGCAGGAGCGGGCAAGGAAAACGAGAAAAGAAGAAAGCAGGGCTGGGGCTGGCCAGGGCAGAGCAGCCTCAGAAGGGAGTCGCCACGTGCCGCGGTGACGGTACCCACCCGCGGGGAGAAATGCACCCGCGTCGCGCTCTGCGGATGCTGGCTTTGCTCCTGGATAACGTCCGGTCGGCTGGAGGGAGGCAGGGGGCACGGTGGTGGGGACAGGTGGGCGGGGGCATCTGCCTCTGCTTCCCTGGATGGCCGCGTTCCCAGCACGTGCGCGGACCCTAACCGCGCCTCGAGGGGGCGGGCAGTGCCCAGAGTCATCCCGCCTCCCCAGGCCCGGGGGACAGGGTTGCTTATACAGGTAACGAGGTTGAGTGACTGATTTCAGATCACACAGCTTCAACCTTTCAGTCTTTTGACTCTCGGTTTTACCGTTTCAGTTTAAGCCTGTGTGTTTGTGAGCTAGGCCACCAGGCGAAACTCAGGGTTACCAGCTGAGTGGCACCTTGGACAGCCCTGTCCTGCCGTCCAAGTGGGGCTCGGAGGCAGGAAGGAGACCACAACAGGCGAGGGGCAGAGTCAGCTTTGGTGGAAAGCGTGTAGGCTTTTTGGAAGACGTGACACATGGCTCTGTTCCCCCAAGAATGGGCAGACTTCCAAGAGGCTGATGGAGAGAGGACCGGGTCGGGGGACAGAACCGTGGGCCGGGAAGTGTCCCCGCGGCTCCAGGCTCTGCGTGGTCTGGCCTCAGACACAGCTTCCCGGAGACGTGTTCCTGAGACAGTCACAGCCGTGGGGGTGACGGCGAGTGGGCTGGGGTGGGGGTGTCCCTGGCTTTGCCTCCCCCACCAGTGACTGCCAGTTTAAGCCAGCGAATCTCTCGCCTTTCCTCAAGACATCTTGTGGCCTGTGTCCCCTGGACTGGAACCCTATCCCATCGGGGGCGTTCATGCTTCTATTTTAAGTCATGTTGTGGGATCGTGTGCAGTAACTTTGGGGTGCATGGACCCTCCGGGCAAAGTTTGAGTCGAGACTTTGGAAACAAGGCGGCTTGTCTTGTTAATTTTGGAAATTCATCCAGAAAGAAGGTTTGGAAATACGAAATTTGGGGACAAGGCTCCACGTGAGAAGCAAACAGTCCCCAGGTCAAATTGAGGCATTGGGCAGAGCAGACACTGGGTAATGGATGCAAATGGCAGTGATGGGGGGACCCTGGGGGGGCTGAGTCCCTGGGGCAAGCACGTGGCTTTGAGGCCGCTGCCTCTTCTCCCCGAGCGTCCCGGGGGCGCCTTCCTGGGGTCCCAGCTGTCACGGCCACGCTCTGTTTCTCAGGAAGGCCGTGCAGACCTCCCCTTGTCACCGCTGTGGCCACCTCCGTTGGTTTTCACGGTGGAGATGCCCATGTGACTTTCAGGGTGCATCTGGGGACTCAGAGACGTGAGCAGGTGGCACTTCTGAGCCCCCAGGCCGGGGACCCTCCCCGCCGACCACCAGAGAGCACCTGCTTCCAGGTGACTCTGCAGCAGGAGAGAGACCCCGCCACGGGACTGGGGGGCTGGCAGCCGGGAGGGCAAGGGGGCTGCTGAGAGCCACCACACCCACCCACCCCCGACGCGGCCTTCCCATCACGCGCAGATGACTGCCTGCTTCTCGGCCGTTAGAAACGTGCCAGTGAAGTGCAAAACACTTGTGCTGTTGGATTTCCCATCATTTTCTGTTCTTTCATTTCCTCTCGCTTTTGCATCATTTACTCATAAGTGGAGATCTTTGGGGCGATGGCACAACCGCCGTGTGTCAAGCTGGGAGAAGAAATCTTGGGGCCACTGGTGTCACATCGTCCCCGGGGCCCGGCAGGTCACAGCGGGCCCGGCCCGGACAGCGCGCTGGCCACCGGCAGCTGGAGAGCGGCAGGTCTGTGGTTGGCTCACTGGCTGTTAAGGACCTGCTTTTAAAAATACCAGCTGCCTTTCTAGCACGAGGGGCTGGTGCTCTCACACGACGGCTAGCTGATCCATTCAGGCTGTGCGTGCATCTCCGAACAAAACCAGCCAATCGGAAACTTGCTGAGTTCTGATTTGAGAGGCTTAAAATTCCCAGCACATCACAGTTGTCCGTTAGCCACCTTCCCTTTTTTGTCTCTTAGTGGAAAAGACCCAAGCTTCTTTTTTTTTTTTTTTTTTTGTCTCTTAGTAGAAAAGCCTCAAGCCTTTAGCACCTTCTGGTTTGATGACGAGAGAGGGGTGAATTTAACCGCGTTAGGAGCTGCTATGGCTCATTTTTAAAAGTCACTTTATGGCCAGGAGGAGTCGTGTGTCTTCATAACCTTGATAAACTCAGTTTTGCATGGTTACACCTTCAGGTTGAAACACATTTCATTTCATCATTTCCCAGAAGGGGCACTGAATTCACCCATTTCCTGTTTTTAATCTCAGAATGTTCTGGGTTTCCTCCATGTCTGCTTTCCTGGCAGCAGGACCCTGGAGGTGAGCGACATCAACCCCTGTGGTGCTTCTGTAAGACCGTGCATGCTTTGCACGGAGCTGTAGTCGCGCCTGCGGGCTCTTTGCACAGGACTGGACGTGCGAGGAGAGCGGGCTGTCCCAGCCGCGCGTGAGACGGGGCAGCGAGCTGCTGCAGAAGTTTCTGGAACCCCTGTGATGGCTGGGCCTGATCCCACATCTGACACTCCTATTCGTGGTCCCGGGCCCCCTCGGCCAACATCCCCTTCCTCTAGAATTTTCGGGGAAGGAGCGTTCCTTTGTGACCAGATTTTTCAACTTACTCAAGCCCTCTGCATGAGAAATCTTTCTAGAAACTGCTGGACACCCTGTTATAAGAATATCTTGAAAATACTCTCACCTTTTCTTATTAATTCAAGCTTCCTTTCTTTTTTGCTAAGAATAATCTTTTTAAATTATTTTTGAAGTGCAGTCAGTTACCATGCGTCCATTTCTGGTGTGTATCACCATGTCCCCGTCATGCACATACACACATACATTCCTTTTCATCTTCTTTTTCATTAAAGGTTATTGCAAGATATTGAACATAGTTCTCTGTGCTCTACAGAAGACTCCTTTTTTTTTAAAAAAAAATCTATTTATGTATTTAGTGGCTAACGTTTGCAAATCCCAAACTCCCAAGCTTACCCCTTCCCACCCCTTTTCCCTGGTAACCATCAAATTGTTTACTGTGTCTGTGAATCTGTTTCTGTTTCTGTTTCATAGGTGAGTCCATGAGTGTCCTCGTTCTTTGCAGCCTTGGCTCTGATGTTGCAGAGCGACCACTGGCGTGCACGCACTTTGCAAACTGTAACCCCGTGAGCCGGGGGGGGGGTGGTTCTGTTACCAGTTACTCCCCCAGCAAACATTCCTCAGGCCTGCCTGCCTGCAGTGTCGTGGGTGATGGCTTCCAGGTTTCCGTAACGGTGCAGGTGGCAAATGTGTAGTCCTCTTGGGGCCAGAAAGTTCCCGATGCCCTGGTCTGACCAGGTCGGTCCCGAATGTCGCTTCAGAACCTGTCGTTGTGTGCAAAGAGCTTATCGCTGGTCTCTACGTGACCCTGGCTTTGGATTCCCTTAACTGTTGGGTGACCATTTTTGGCTTCTTCCTCTACCTGCTAATTTGCAACTTCTAATCTGCTGGGTGTTAAGATAAGGAAGAACCATCTCCTCGTTGCCACAACCGTGCAGGAGGTGAGGGGACAGACGCCCCCGGGGAGGGCGGAGGGACTCACCGAGGAGTAAACACATGCATTGGAGTTCAGAGGTTTTTTGGGTTTTTTTTTTTTTTTTTTTTTTGTATTATAGTCGGTTACAACGTTGCATTGATGTCTGCTGCACAGCATCGTGTTTCAGTCACACTCGCATGCACATATATGTTCCTTTTCACATTCTTTTCCATTACAGGTGACTGCAAGGCATTGCATACACTTCCATGCGCTCTACAGAAGACACGTGTTGTGTCTCTGCTGTATGCGCAGTAGTGTGTGTCTGCGGGCCAGGGAGCGGGAGATGCTCGAGTTCCCACGGTTGCATTTTTGAGTTTTTCGCCCTCCTTGGTCTTCATTCAGACCCTTTCCATTTAAGTTTTCATCGTGCATCTGTCGCTTAGACCTGAAGCCCCCACGTCGAAATGAAAGGCTGGCGATCATTCTTTATCTGATGGGCAAATACGTCTTCTTATGACCTTATTAGAAACTTCATTATTCTTGGCCCTCAGCTTGACAGATCTTGGGTAAAACTTTCCGTGAATTTCACGCCGTGTCTGTTTTTCCTTCTTATCGACGTTTAGACTTGTGAATACCTGTGTTTCCTGAAAATAAAGCGTTGCCCCTCAGGCAGGCTGTGGCTTCCCCAATCCCTCCTCCCTGCAGAGAAGGTAGAATCTCGCTGTAAAAGGCCCCGGCTGGGGGAGCTGGGGGTGGGGAGTCCGCGGGAGTCGTGGGGTCACCGGACAGGCACGGGGCCGTCCTCTGCCGTCTTTGGAAGCTGCAGTCCCGCATTCCCAGGCGTCCAGGCCTCCTGAGAGAGGACCTCGACTCTCTTTCCCTCAGCTCCACCATCCCACGCCGTGCTAGCCTTCAGGCCCTCGGCCACCCCTGCCCCTCCGCAGGGCGGGCCTGGAGCTGGTCACCCACCCGCCTGCACACATCCGTCTGGCCTTGAACTCTGGCTGGGTTTCTGCGCCGTCTGCACTGCCCCTTGGTGGGGAGAAGAGAAGGAAGTCTGTCCAGCCGTCACGCGCGGGGCTCTCTGATGTCACCAAACGCAGCAACTGACATGGAAGCCGGTCCTCTAATGGGGACACCGAGGCCAAAGTGTGGGGGCCTCAGCCTGAGACGGGGTCTCTCTGGCCCCAGTGGCTCCGTGATGGGTCAATGAGTCTCCAAACCTGAACATGTCAGCCCTCCTTTGTGTTTTTCTCCGTCTGTTACAAGGAGGGACAGCCGCTCCCGCCAGGGACCCAGCCTGACCCAGAGCCAGGATAAAGGGGGTCGCATTAAAAGTCTGAGTGACAAGGAGGCAGGGCAGGCGGAATTCCTTCCGGGAGCATCTCCCGTGGACGGATGGCGCTGCCCCGTGTTTCTCTGAAACTCAGGCTTCAGAACACCAGGTCTGTCCTTCGTGCCTGCGAAGACCTCCTTCTCGGATGTCCCGGCCCCGGGAAGAGATCGGTGGTCCTCCCGGCCCGGTGCCCTCCAGAGCGGCCGGATGTGAGTGCTCTGAGCCGACAGCTCACTTCACTGAAGGGATGAGCCTGGGGAGGGTGCAAGGGGCTGGGCGGGAAGGAGGGAGGGAGGCAGTGCAGACCCCTGCTGTGGGCGGGCCCCCACGCCTGCAGGGCCCCTGGGCGCCAGGCTGAGCGCGGTGCCCCGCCCTGGCCGAGGGCTGCCCGGCGGAGGGCCAGCATCCCCGGTGTCCGAGATGTGGAACCAACTGACCAAAACCCAAGGGACCCTCTCGAGCACGCCTGCTCCTTGTCCTGGGACTGGAAAGGACGCTAAGAGGAAACAGTGCCCTGGGGAGAGACCGTTGTCCCAAGGGTGCGTGTGGCCGCCTCCACGGTGCAGAGAGATGTTGGATAAACTGAAGTGTGCCTGGGGTGGGAGACGCTGTGTCTTGGTTTTAGGTGGCGTGCTTGGGCTGGCCGTGTCCAAAGCGTCCTGGGGGGATGGGACTGGTGTGCGGTGCACAGTTCAGCCAGGAAGCCTGGAGGATGGGGTCCTGGGGTGTGGAGGGGGCCAGGCCAGGCCGGGCCTTGGGTGGGGATGGAGACAGGGGCCTCGCCCCTTCCAGAGCTCTCCTTCCCCCCCTCCAGGGAGAGACTCACGTGGGGACATGCAGCTGAGACGACTCTGGGCCATGGCAGCCGGGTGTTCAAGGCTGTCGGGGGTGGTCAGGGCACGACCGCCCGCCGGCTGGGAGGCCGGCCCGCAGGACAGAGGGTGATGCGCAGGACAGCCACCCCCAGGCCCGCATCGCCGCGCCGGCCCCGTCAGCATCCCCAGCAGCCCGTCCAGGGTGCGGTCCAGCAGCCCCCAGGCTGAGGGGGTGCCCCGGGTCCCCTCGGGACCCTGTCCCTCTCGTGCTGGATGCACGGCAATGCAACGTGTTAACTTGCAGAGAGAACTCGAAAGGACCGGCCCTGGGAGGGGACCAGTCCGTGGAAAGTCTCGAGAGATAACCAGTGGGTTTCCACCAGAACAACAGTAGTTCGTGGAGAATAAGGACGAGGGAACGCGGTGCGTTCGTTTTCGAACCCGCCCCGCCAGGGAGCTTTCCGTCTGAGCTCGGGGGGCAGGAGAGGCTGAGGGGCCCCGCCGGCCCGCACCCCCTCGCCACGTGGCCCCTGGAAATGCCAGATAAGGATTTTTGTCTGAGCAGCCTCCAAGCTCCTCCGGCGGGAATGGCACGTTATCTCCAGGGACAGAAGATGCCGCAAACGGGTTCACTCGGTTTCTGGCCTGTTTCTCCCTAGATTTCAAGTTTTTCCCTCTTTGCCTGTTTTCGTTTTGAAAAGTCATCCTTGGAGGCCCAAGCAGGGTCCACCTGAATACACCTACACTTTCTGAAGTTGCTTTGGCTCCCAGCTCCAGAATTAAATGTGTGGTCACGGGGCAGGGCCGTCCCGCCGTGTTGTCACGCTGCCTTCTGCACACGAGAGGAGGTGGCAGAGCGGCCTCTGAACTCGGAGGGGCTTCCGGGTCTAGGACCGTGTAGGGCCGACACGCAGGTGACCTGGGACGGCGTCCCCAGCCGGCCGACTGAGAGCAGGCCTGTCACTGTCCGGCCGGGCCACCAGCCGGGAGATGGTGCTCACGTGGGAGCTGGAGTGAGGGCTTCGCTGCAGGGGAGGGTGTGTGAGTGTGTGTCTGTGTGTATGTGTGTGTGCGTGTGTGTACGTAGGTGTGTATATGTGAGTGTGTGTGCCTGTGAGTGTGACTGCGTGTGTATGTATGTGTGAGTGTAAGGGTGAGTCTCTGTGTGTACGTGTGAGTGCACGTGTTTGTGTATATGTGTGTATGTCAGTGAGTGTGCATATGGTTTCTGTGTATATGTGAGTGTATATATGTGTGTATGTGTGTACGTGCGGGTGCCCGTGTGTATGTGCAGGTGTGTATGTGTGTGTATGTATATGTGAGTGTGTGCATGTGTCCGTGTGTGTCCATGTGTATGAGCATGTCTCCGTGTGTGCATGTGTCTGTGCATGAAAGTGTGTGTCTGTATGTATGTGTATGTGTGTCTGTGTGTGTGCATGTGCGTGTGTCCGTGCGTCTGTGCATAGGTGTGTTTATGTGCATGTGCGTCTGTGCGTGTGTCCGTGCGTGTGCGTGCGTTGAGTGTGCACACGCACGCCCCGCGGAGCGCCAGCTGCAATTCCTGCCGGGCTGCGGCCGTCACTGCTCCGGCGCCTCGGCGTTTGGCGGGGCTGCCGCCGGCTTCCTCTTTCCCGCATCCCTGTATTTCGTTATTCGCCTGCTTCCCCTTCTGGGCTGTTACAGCGCAGCCAGGAGGATGTGGAAACGCAGTTACGCTATGACACAGGCCGCAGTGTCACAATCGGGCCGGCGGCCTGCATCCCGGAGGTTTCTGGATGAGGCGGGAGGAGGGAAGGGGGCAGAATGCAGAAGTGGGGCTCTGGAAACCCAGGTTCTGGCGAAAGCTGGAATGCTTTTCCCCTAAAGCCCAGAGTTTCCCATTAGCGGCCTCCCCAGGCGGCTGCGGAAAGCTGCAGGCGTGTGTTTCTGCTTCAGGACCTGGGGCCCCTCGGAGGGGGCTTCCCGAGCCAGAACCCACGACCCCCTGTCCCCCAGGCCGCCCCGCAGGCTCCCGGCTTCCTTCTGTCTGTCTGCGGGGCGTTGGCCTCGTCTGCATCCCCTCTGCCTGCCTCCCCTCCCACAGCGTCTCATCCTGACGCCTGCCCAGTGCCCACCACGAGGTGCCCTGAGCCTCGACGGCTCCCTGTGGCCTGGGGACCCCATCTCAGCTTCCAGAGACCTCCGGAGCCCGGGTCCCTCTCCCCCTCCACATCCTGAGCCCCTGGGAGGACCCCTGCACCCACACTCCTGCCCTGCGTGCCCACTGGGCCTCCTTCTTGCCTCTCGTGTTGAACGCTGTCCTGCTTGGGGTCCAGGCAGGGTCGCCCGTCCCTCCAGGCTCTCCCCACGCTGGACACGACCCTGCTCCCGAGGAGGGCCCTCTGGGGCTGGTCGGAGCCCTGCCCGCTCCCCCGGGCTCTGCGCCCACCCTGTGTGATGCTGGAACACAGGTCACCCGTCGAAGGCTGGGGGCCGTCACGGCTCACGGGCGGCAAAAGCCAGGTCAGCCCTCGAGGTGCAGCAGAGGAAGGTGACCCGTTCGCTCCCTCTGGGACAGCCCTCTCATCTGCGCCCTCACGTCCAGTGGGTGCACGTGGCGCCCTGGACTGGCCCAGGCGAGCCGGGGGTCGCAGCCATCCGGGAGGGAGGGGCGCACCTGCGAGCCTCACGATCGGGGTCCCCACTCTGCCCCGGTGCCAGCAGGCGGCCTGTCTGAGCCCCGTTTCTCCGCTTGCAAAGTGGGGTCCGGGTGTCCTCATGGGGCTGCTCCAGGGAGGGAAGAAGAGGGGGTCCGGATGGCACTGCTCGCAGTGACCGCGCCCGGTGACAGCTCACCGAGGGTGGGGGACAGCTGGGTGTGGGGGCCAGGTCGCCCTGCCCCGAGACGTGGCGCGCTCGGTGTGCCGCGGACTTGAAATGGGAAGAATGCATGACCTAAACCGGCCCTGCTCACGTGTTTCTCAGTAAACACAGTTGAATCATAAAGCTGGGTGGGCGGGGGCGGGCAGGCCAGGGAGAAGGGGGGGACCTTCCTTATTTCAAAGAAGTGTGGCCTGAGGGGAGGACCGGGCTTCTGGAGAGACCCTGATCCTAGGAAACAGCTGACACCTACCAGGAACAGCGTGACGCCTCAGGTTCTTCCCGAGAGGCGCGGGGTTTTGGCAAAGTCCCGGCCGCCGAGGGATGAGGGAGGCCTGTGACGCGTCCGTGGCCCGTGGCCGCCGGGCCCTCCTCGCCCCTCCGAGCGCACGGAGACCTGGGCCAACCTGTGTGCCGGGGCCATGTCCGAGGGGACCGGGCCTGTGGCCGGGTGACTGTCTGGGGTCGCAGAGCTTCCGGGAGGTGGAGGGAGGCGGGGCCAGGGGCGCCTTCTCCACGTCCATCTCATCGTGCTGGGGGTGGGTGGTCAGCGCCCTGCCCTGGACCGGCGCGCTGCAGGCGAACAGTGCTTGTTGGACGTGGCTCTGAAAGTCAGCCCATGATGAGAAGCGGGGAGGCAGGAGAGGAGAAAAGAAAGGGGCGAGCGCGAAAGACTTCCTTCGGGGAAGAGCAGAAAGTGCGAAGTGCTCGCCTCTGGCTCCCCAGGTTTGCAGCTGTTCCCACCGGATCCTGGAGAGCTTCACGCTGCCCCGTGCCTGGCTTTGTGTCTCCCCACTGTGTGCAGGATGCTCCCCGGTTTAGAAGCGGGGGGAGCAGGGGCTTCACTGCCGGGCTGGGCTGGGGGCAGTGTGACCGGCGTGGGGAGGGGGAGGCCCGCCGGTGCTCAGACCCCGGCACTGCTGTCCTGTGAGGGTGCGAGTCCCCGTGAGAGCAGGATCGTTACGCTGGAGACTTGCACTGAGCTGCCTTGCTAGATCTGCACGACGTTTGCCATTGGCACGTGCACACACGTGCGTGGACGCTCGCATGGGCGCGCACACGGGTGAGCCCTGGTGCACAGCCCGAGGCGCCCACCCCACCGCGCGCAGGCTGGGTCCTGGCCACTGTCCCGGCCTCCCCCGGGACCTCCTCCTCGTCTGCTGAGTCACCTTTTGCTTGGAATTCTGGCAGGGACCCCCTCCGAGCTTCTGGAAGGGAGGGCCAGCAGGGGACCCGCCCTCCGTGTGTCCTGAGGGAGATTACTTTATCTCTGGCCTCCCTGACGCAGGGCCCGGGCTCCTGGGATCTTGGGGCCTTGACGGCGTGCCAGCCGCGGGGACAGGAGGGCATGGCCAGGGGTGCTTGCGGGGCCCGGAGGGCAGCCTGGAGGAGGCGGCAGTGGGGGTTACCGCCGGCGGCCCTGCTCGGGCCCCTTCTACAGCCGAGGGCAGCCCACCGTGTGCCTCCTCCGTGTGTGAAAGGCTCACACGGCGACCGTGCAGGAGGCCGGGCGTGTTTGACAGCCAGAGCATCCCCTTTCGTCAGCAGGGCTTGATCTCAGCCTGAGCGCTCCAAGAGCCAGCACGGGAAAGCCACATCTGCCACGTGTGCACAGTCACGCTCACTGACGCGCGTGCCCGCAGGGCCCACGCACCCCGCAGACACCCAGACGGCCGCGCGCCACCCGTCCCCCATCCCTCTCTCCGTGTGGCCGGGGAACCCCAGCCCCACGGCCGTGGGGAGCACGCCTGGTCCCTCCTGTCCTCGACATTGAAAGGCGGTGCCCACTCTCCTCCGCCGGGCCCCCCACCCGGCCACACCGGCCACGCTCCTGCGTGCGGCCTTGGTTGGCTGGTACAGGTTCCCTCCCTCGCTCTTCCGGCCTGTCTGATCCACTGTGTTTTTATTACTCCCTCCCTAGAGCAAGATTTGGAACGGAAAAACAAAATAAAACTCGAATTTTCACCTGTCCCCAGGCCCTCATGGGGCCTCCACGTCCCCTGGTTCTTGGTAAGACCTTTGTGGCTTCTCATTACTTCTCCAGAACCTCGATGTCCAACAGCCCCTGTGTGTTGCCTGAAAATGTCCTTTTCTTCTCTCTTTTCAGAGCACTCGGTTTCCTTCCTCTGGTTTTTTAATTTTTTTTTCCATTTTCTCCTTTTTCTGGTTTTCTCTAAATTGTAGAAGCTGGGGGTCAGTTTTAGACCCTTCATCTCGGTGTTTCCGTAGACTGGCTCTCTTTGAATAGGTAAATGCTGTTTTTACCCTCCCCTCCCCCAAAAAGAAATTTTTCTTCAAAAAATTAAAGGAAGAGGCAGGAAGAGTGTAAGATTCAGAACATATCCCTGAATCTGTTCTTTCACCTGCAGATGCTTCCCCCTGAGCAGTGGTGGGCTGTGTCTAAGCAGGTGGTGAAGGGAAGGTTCCTGAGGGTGTCCACGCCGTGACTTACGAGACCGTCCCCTGAACAGAGCATCCTTAGCGAATCTGCCGTCTTCCTTTTCAGAAGGAGAGTCTTTGCTTGTCGGTGCCCCCCCTTCTAACTTAGAGATTTATCATTCAGAGCTTGTCCATGTTCGCTGTGCACAATTAGAAGTGCGCTGATAAAACACAGACAGAACAGGACGGGTGCCCAGCTGGGCTGTATCGAGACGGAGGATGGAGGTTGGCTCATCCCCATCGTCTGCCCATCAGGGCCCCGTTCAGTCCCGTGTGTGTTGCCTGCTCTGGACCGCAGACCCGACAGCTGTAATTTGAAGTAAAGCGAAGTTGACCTGGGCCATTTTGTTCCGTTCCACTTGAAGCCACCCAGCTCGTTCCTCCTCCTGGCGGTCAGCCTGAGACCCCTGTGCGGGTGGGTGAAGGCCTTGAAAAGGTCCACTCGGCCCCTCTCCCCCGAGGGAGGCGAGGACCCACCAGGGTGTTTGGGGGTCGGAGGGGAGCCCTGCGTCTGAGGGCACGGCCGCCCCTCCCTCCCGGAAGCTGATGAGGGTCCAGGTTCAGAGACGGCTGGGATGCGGTGGGCCCCCGGCAGAGGCATCCAGGGGGGCGTGTCAGAGCACAAGCGCGTGCACACGCAGGCCACGTGTGCTGGGATGTGCACACCCGAGTGCCGGTGGCCGCTGGCCGCTGGCCGGAGCGCTGGCGAGAGTGACTCCCTGTTACTGGCTTGACCGGGCGCCCTGGGAGCCGCACCCAGAGGAAATCAGATGCTTTCGGCCTCACCCCTTGCAAGCCCTGCTCTAATGCACACGGATTTCTGAAAATGTTCCGGAACAGTGGCTGTCTTCCGAGGTCACAGTAAGGAGTTCGCCGATTCGATGACCCCGGGGTGAGCCCCGTCTCCTGTGCAGGAGCAGGGGAAGTGGGGAGAAAGGAGCCAGTGCCTGGAGCCTCTTCATCTGAGCCCAGAACTGGGCTGCAGACACAGCCGGTCCAGAACCGGGCACGACGCGGGGGAAGGAAGGACGCGGGGCGGGTTGGAGCCCAGCACATCCCCGCAGTCGGGGACACCGGTGCGTCACTGCCTCCTTCCTCACGAGCACCCAGCGGTGCCCCGTGGTGCTGGGGCCGTGCAGGACCCCGGGCCGGCTCGGACGCCGGGGCCCCTGGAGTCTCAAGGAAGGGGCTGGCCGAGCGGGAATCGGGGTGTAACCGGTCCAGCTCAAGAGTCACGCCGCACCCCGGGGCTCCGTGTCTGGGGGTCAGGCTGCAGCTCCCTCTTCTGTGAGTCTGGAAGGACACCCGCTCCTGCTGCGAGCGGTCAGGAGGCGTTCGCGCTCTCCTTGGACAAAGCCCGGAGCTCCCCAGCGCAGAGGGTGCCTTAAGGACCAGTACCCGCCACCCCCCACCCCCAGCAAAGTCCAGGGGTCTGGACCTGGACCTCTCCTTTGCCGCCTTCTCACCTGGGGACCCTCTCGCTGGGGCTGTGACGGGGGAGGGCGCCAGTCCCTGCAGTGCTAGGCCTGCAGGCGTTCCAAGGGTCCCGGCGGACGGAACTTCACAGCCTAACGGGAGGCTAGCGATCTGACCGTGACCGCCGGGCTCACCCGCCTTAACGAGTGCGTGCGGGAGTCAGAGCGCCTTTCTGCCTTCTCCCAAATTCACATCTGCGTGTGTTTTCCCCCCGATCGCCAGCGTCTTGAATGTGGGACAAACCTCCTCTCTCCCATTTTGAGAACAGCAAATGCTTCGGCAGGAGATCTGGACTTGTAAGCCGGGCTGTGATGCGGGGCGCATCAGGCCCGCCCCGGCCAGGGCTCCCCGCCCCGCGTGAGCGAGCAGAGGGGCAGTGCGGCCGATTCGAGGGCTCAGCAGGCATGCGGGCACCGCCCGGGCCAGGGCACTGGGGCCAGCGGCTCCGGGAGAGCGCGTGGCGGGTGACCTAGAGGTGGCCCCCCTCGCAGGACCGTGGTGAGCGCTGCAGGGAGTTTAGGGAGAGTGCTCCCGGAGTCCCTGATATTTGCAAAACCCCAGGCCAGTGCCTGCCTCCCAGCAGGTGCCGGGCTGACAAGACAGAGTGACGCAGGATGGGGAGGGACGGGGCGGACAGGACAGGATGGGGTGGCTCGTCGCGTCCTTCTGCACTGCGTGGAGGGAGCACGAGCCAGAGGGACTGGCTCAGTTCGCCTTTCCCCCGGGATGTGCCGCGACCTGATGGTTACAGCTGTGTCTTGTGTTTTTTATTTAAGCTCTTTGTAATTTTAACAGCATCAGCTCTTGAGGGCAACAACTTTCCATTTAATGCCAGGTCTCCCAAACCAAACAACTGATTCTCTTGGAAAAACAAAATAACAATTCGCATTCAGCGTCTAAGGATGTCCTGCAATGCTATTTATATTAAACAGCAGTGGGGGGAAGGGAAGGCGTTCCGACCGAATTCTGTGTGTTCAGCGCTGTGACTTGGCCCCCCAAGACCTCTGCCTTGAACGCTTTCGAGAAAGGCACCTTTTGTTTATTTTTTAAATGTATATTTTACTCATTCATTTTATTTTTAGGTGGGAGAGGTACTTAGGTTTTGGGTTTTTTTTTTTCACGGAGGGGCTGGGGATTGAACGCAGGGCCTCGTGCACGCTAAGCACATGCTCCACCCTCCCCCTAATGCAGCTTTGAGATGAACGGTGTTCACGTCTCGCCCCGTTGCTCCTTCACTCGTCCGACGGTGGGCCAGTGACCAGAACGCCTCCCTGCGTTGTTCCCCGTCACCAGCACGCGTGGCCCGTCGCTGAGGGGCTCCTTGGAAGTTGCCCGAGTCCCCCGTCAGGGATCTCGGTGGTGTCCCAGGGAAGTGGGGCTGTTCCGTCACCTAACTGGGGAATTTTATATTCTGCCGTGTGTTGTGACGGCCCTGATTTCGAAAGGTCAGTGCCTCCCTTTGCCTCCCCACCCTTGTCTGCGATGGCTTGGTGCCCCCATGACCCAGAGCGACCGAGATGCCAAAAGTTGATACAAAAGGCTGCAGCTCAGTGAGGACAGAAGTGCAAAGGTCGCTGTGAAGTCAGCACCACCTGGACCGCAGGTGCACCCAGGGGGGCCCCGGACGATGGCTCTGTGGACGGGACACAGGGTAGTGGCGGTGTCATTCTGATGATCTCAGAACAAGGCTTTGTTAGCAAATAATCGAGGTTCTTCAGGGAATAGCTTTGGAAGTGTAGCCCAGACTGTGCTTCTCCATTACCTTAATATTTTGATAAATTCTTCACGGTTAAAAAAAAAAATGGTGGGGGAGGATCTTTGGCCAGAGAAGTTTGAAAAAGACTGGTTTTAAGCAAATCTGAGTAGGTCTGTGTCCTGCAGGAAACTCTTAATACAGTGGGTCATACAATGCGTTTAATTGAGCAGCTACTCTGTGCACGTAACTCAGTCGCTGGGGTGTCACTTCTGCAGGGAAGATGGCATGTGTGCACGCGTGCGCGTGCGTGTGTGCAGCTCTGTTAAGTCTCAGGACACAGGCACACACAGGAAAGCTCTGACCTATAAAACGGAGCAAAAACTTGGAGATCTGAGGTGATGATTGCATTTAAGAGGGCAGCTGATAAAGACGACCCGCGGAAATCGGTATTTCGTTTTGAGGGGGACGGAGACACTCATGGTTCCCCCACTCAATATGTGGCCTGAACGTTTTCTAAATTTCCTGCAAACACCTTCTAAGAAAAAGCTCCGTGGGGAACCCCGGCTGTGCAGACAGCCCGTGACGGTTCACACAGCTTTTGGGAAGGCAGGTGCCTCCCGGGAGCAGCTCAGGTGTGATGCTGGGATCTGGGGCCCACCTGTCCCAGGTTGGCTGGCGGGTCTCCCAGTGTTCTAGAATGTTCCGGGTTGGCGGCCCCAAGACCCCCAGTGCACCAGAGGGGGCTCGCCATCTGCGTGATTTAATGCCGTGGGCACGGCCCTCCGGGAAGTCCAGCCCTGTTCCTGAGTAATAACACGTTCCTTTCAAATAATAATAATAACGCTTTCTTTTAAACTCTTGCTCTGCCTCTCGGACGCTGCTACAGCCCAGCTTTCTCTTTTCCTTCTTTATTGCAGCTGCCTATGCGGCTGACGGCTTTGGGGATTTTCGTGCAATAATTCCCAATTCTTTGTGTCGTAAGTATACACTTTGCTTCTGGAAAACGGTCACGTGTATTCATCTCATACTCGTTTCCATCCTGTAAATATTGTGAATGCATGCTTTTCCATCACCCTCCTTCATACTTGATAAAAAAAAATGAGATAAATTAAATACTGACCATGCTATTCACTAAAACGTCTCCTGTCAGGAGCATGACAACACAAGGAGGTACGTATGCAAAGTTCTAGACTATTAAAAGCAAAGTGAATTCTAGTCAGTATGTTGTAATAACCTTTAATGAAAAAGAATATATAAACGAATATATGTGTGTATGTGCATGACGGGGACATGACACTGTGCACCAGAAGTTACATAACTGTGCACCAAAAGTTGACACATTGTAACTGATGATCCTTCAATTAAAAAAAAAAATGATGGTTGTAGAAAGCATGCCTTTTGTGGCGGCAGGGTGGTCATAGTGAGGGCAGAAGTAACAATAGTATTAACAGAATTACTGCTCTGCAAATGCTGTTAAACCATCTTGTTATTAATGTTCTGATTCTCTGCTTTTTTGTGGATGGAGTGCGGTGGTGAGGGCCGGACTTCCTGACACCCTTAAGCAACACAACATGCTTTCAAGATGCGTTTTACATGCTTGTAGGACGGGAGGCAGAGACACACCCTCCCTCTGTGGCTCTTCAGTGCTCATTTCAGAAGTGACAAGGGACACGTCGCGGGGCTTCGAGGCCGTTAGCCCGTGGTCCCCGCCTCCTGAGCAGCGGCCGGTGGGACCTTCCTGATCTGAGCTGTCGGACCAAAAGCAGATGTTGCTTTCATTTTTCCTTTTTAGGTTTGAGAGAGGGCGATAAACACATTTGGGCAACATCCCTAAAGGAGTATTTGAAGGAGTGAGGAGTGCTTTCTCTAAAAGGTGCAGGGAGCCGGATGCTTAAAGCAATGCAAGCGGGTTGCCCCCTTTAGGACTGCAGACTCTGCATCAGGGAATTTTGCATTATTATAAGGCAGCGTGAGAAGGCACATGGTGCTTGGTATACCATTCACAGTACACACTGTCCTAAAAGATGTCAGTAACAGTTAAGACAGGTCTGTGACATCCTGGTGATCAGAAACTCTTTGGTACCTACAAGGTTTTGCACTGTCAGCCTGAGCCGTCTCCTTTTCTCATAACCTCGATTGGCTGCTTTTCCAGTCTGTAAAATTTGCAGAAATCTTTCTCTTGCTCATGTCTCCGTGAGTTCGCTTAAAAACAACAGCTTGATGTTTACTGTGAGACGTACGCGTAAGTCTGTATAAGTGTGCGTGTGTCTGCGTATACGTGCGTGTGTGCTTATACGGTGACATGAAACACCACGCTACCAGGGCGGGGAGGGTGCCGCTCACGGGCAGAGCGCGTGCTTAGCACGCACGCGGTCCTGGGTTCCATCCCCAGCCCCCCCACTGAAAAAAACGAGCAAAAAATTGATTTAAAAAAATACATAAAGAAGCCTAATTACCTCCCCGCTGCAAACATCATCATCATAATAATAAAAGAGCAAGGCGATAGCTTCTAAGACGTGTTTGCAGTAAGTCTGAGGAAGGCTCGGGCATCTGGTACCGTCGAAGCCGACCCTCTGGTGAAGACCTCAGACCCCACTCACGGTGTGGACAGAGATACAGGGTTTGGAGGCGTTCCAGGTGACCATGTTATGATTCACTGCCTGTCTCTATATTACACAGTTGGGTTCACAGGCTATAAGCACCCCTTTGTCTCCTTCTTCTCCATCCCCTCCCGGGTACCCTAATTGTAACCCTCCCCCTCCGCACTCCCCACCCCCACCCCCACCCCACCTCCCGCCCCCAAACAGCAACCCAGCTGTTCTGGGGCCAACATCACCACCTAGAGGTCACGGTGGAGAATTACCCTCCTCACCCCTCGTCTCTTTTTTCTTATTTCTTGAAAATTAAAAACACAAACTGGCCACCTTTTTTCGCTCCCCCCTGATTTCATTCCACTTCAAAGCCTAAAACATCAAAGAAGGGTGAACATCTTTTTTTTCAGCAGCCAAACGTATCTTTTATTTTATTTTTATTGAAGTATCATCAGTTGGCTGTGCTGTGTCAGTTTCTGGTGCCCAGCGTCATGTCCCCGTCATACCTGCACATACATATATTTTTATATTCTTTTTCATTACAGGTTACTACAGGGTGTTGACTAGAGTTCCCTGTGCTTTGCAGGAGGACCTGGTTGATCTGTTTTATACATAGCAGTTAGTGTCTGCAAGCTGTAAATTCCCAATTTATCCCTTCCCAAGCTAGCAGTTCTCCAATGAATAGGAAAAAAATATTTTTAAAAGATGGAGAAGGTATTTGCAAAAGAAGAAACTGACAAGGGTGGGATTTCCAGGATATATAAACAGCTCATATGGCTTAATAAGAAAAAAAAAAAAACAAAAACCCAGTCCAAAAATGGGCAGAAGACCTAAACAAGCAATTCTCCAATGAAGACATACAAATGGGCAACAGGCACATGAAAAAATGCTCAGTATCGCGAATTGTCAGAGAAATGCAGATCAAAACTGCAGCAAGGTGCCACCTCCCACCGGTCGGAGCGGCCATCCTTCAAAAGGATAAACGTACTTCTAATCATGCATCTTTGCAAGGAGAAAGGACCCTACATTTCATTAGTTAGAATAATGGTTTTATTAGCCTTAAAAATGCTTAAAAGTCTTCCTAAATCCGTTAGAGGCAGCATAGAAACATGTCTTCATCTGAAAGTTTCATTCTGTTACCCTCATTCAGGCTACACCTTAAATATTGTTATTGCCTTCGATTTGTTGCTAGGTGCTCGCCGGTGGCAGGAATATTTCTGTTTCTTGTTCTGCTGTTGAAAATACTGAGCAGTTCAGGTTCACATGGCCTCAACTCGTACTGTAGTGTACCCATTGGGGAATGTCTTTTCAATGGCAAAATGCAGTCTGAGTTCCAAATATTTACCTGAGCAATTAAGTCTAAAGGTACATTCTAAAAGGAAAAAGAGAATGAAGGGGAGACACCATCCATTTGTAAGGCGGGGGCTGCCCTTTGCATTAAAACGTTTTAATCGTTCATGAGTGCATGCGATGCTTGGTGGTAAATCTGGGCCTCTGGCCCCACTGACCCAGAATCACCCAGATTCTGCAGAATCTTCAGTGCCAAACTTGCCTATGTGCTGAGGTTCCGGGGCCGGGGGCGGGGAGGGTGCCCTTAAGACCGTCCTGTTACTAACACCATCACTGTGAACGCGGCCTCTGAAACATACACCAGCGGGACTTTAATTTTTCCTAATTCTGAATTGCTTCTGTGAAGGAACGTGGCTTTGGCTCAGGGTTTGAAGACATCCAGTCTTCGCGTGATTAAATAGTGACACGGGGCCCTGTCCATCAGCTCTCGGGAGTCAGAGGGAGAGCTGCCGGGTTAGACGCGAGCCAGAGTGGTCCAGAGGTCTCCGAAACGTGTTCTGTGTTTAATCGGTTCGATTCAGCATCTTACCGAGTCGGACATTTTTCTAAGCGGTGGGGGATGAAGTTATAAAAGATTTAAAAGTATGACCCTTCTATTCATGGAGAGTGTAACATTTCACAGATGCTAAGCAGCTTGGGGTCCAAGGAGATGGGGCGGAGGGAGGGGTCTGGGAATTCGGAGGAGGCTGACATCAGCCCTGGCCACTTCCCATGGGGACAGCCGCCGTGGGGTGGACCCAAGTTGGAGGGGACTGACTCGTTCCTGAAACTGACACCTCCTCCCCAAGGCGGGTCTGAAGGGAGAAGACTGAAGGCCTGGTCACGTGGCCTTCTCAAGCGAGGGGAGTCAGAAGCCAGCCTGTCCCTTTGGCTGGGCCCCAGGGAGTCTGCTTATGACAGTGCAGGGGCGGGCAGCTTAAGTAAGTGCCCCGTGTTGCCTCGGGCATCCGTCCCCTCTCCCCCTTCCCTGGTCCGGGCAGCCACTGGTGCCTGACTTCTGCAGCTTGTGTGCCTCAAAATCATGGGTCCCCCCGGCACCCAGAGCCACACAAGTCACACGCAGGGACAGGGACCAGCCCTCTGCACACGAGCGCCAGTCCCTTCTGCGGCTCCTTGAGTGACAAGCTGCCCGCAGAGGGAGCCTGCCAGCCAGGCTTGCGCAAAGCCACTGCCCTGCAGAGGCCACCCCTCCTTCACCCCACCTCCTCCCTCCCTCCTGGAGCCTGTTTGCTCGAGATGCTCGGGGTCTCACCGCTCTTAGCGCGAGGCGTGTTTCTCCGAGCCCCGCACATCCCGTCCCCTCGACGTCCCTGGGGACCGGCTTCTGTGCCCCTCTGACGTCCTTCCTTCCCGCTGACCCGCCCGGGCCGTGCTCGCCCGTCTTGAAGGAGGCGTCCTGCCTGGCCAGTGCAGGGGACCCGGTTGTCCACTAACCCAGGCCCCCAGATGGCATCTTCCACCCTCTTTTCTCGGACCACACCTCTGCCCTAGTTCTCTGTCCCCTAAAACCCTCAAAGCCATTTTCACACGGACATAAGTGAAGCCAAGAGACCCCTGTCCCGAGCTCGCGTGTCCAGCGTGTGCACTGTAACGCAGGTGGACCTGGCTCGTGCGTCTGTGAAGTTCACCTTTCGAGGCCTGGACTGTGTCTGCCTCGTGTTAGGGTAGTTTTATGCCCGGATGTCTGTCAGCTCCAAAATAATAAGCCCGTGGCCCGTTTGCTCCTGCTCGTTGGATGAGAGACCCCGTTTTTGCGGACACCCTCCCCGATGGGCAGAATCAGGGCCCGGTTTGCATTTGTCCACAAAGACGGACACATCTCTCCCCACATGGAGGGAAAACTCGCACGTGCTTGAAGCGGAAATGCCCGCAGCCATGTGCTCCTCACCTGTAACCCCCGCAGGCGCCCTGTCCCCTCTCTCACCGGCCACAGAGCTGCCCCATCGTGCCCTGGCGTGGCGTCTCTTGTAAGGAGCCCTCGGGCCAGCCCCTCTTATTTATGGTTCCGTGATCTGGGGGTCCACGCTGTGGGGGTCGGTTGGCACGCTTCATCTCAGAAACCCAGAACATCACAGCATCCTCAACTTTATTCTTCGAACCTTGCCTGTTCCTGCAATTTACAACCAGCTCCCCCCACGCCTTTCCATCTCCTAGCTTCTTTTTGGTTCTATTAATATAGTTTTCTCGGAGAAGACGTCGCCTGGCGTGGTTAATGGCAAAGACCCGCCTTCAAGAACCACTGGTCAAATGAGTGACGGGTGTCAAGCCTTCTGGCTGGAGGGCCCCTGGGATATTTAAGGCCACTTCTGTCCTGCCCTTGGCCGTCTCTGTCCTCGTCCCCTTCCCTCCTGACACCCGTGCCCTCCTCTGCCAGCGTGGGAGATGTCAGAACTCAAAGCCCCCTGCTGCATCCCTGCTCCCTTCTGCTCCCTTCTGCTCCCCCTGAAGGCGCCACACCGTCCCCAACGGCACAGGCCACAGGGCGCCCTGTCTGTCTGAATAAGGCAGGGCCAGCGGGGGTCTCTGGCAGGTGAGCCTGTGCAGATGTGCGTTTTGGGGAAAGCAGGGGCCGGCTCTGTGCGGAGCCGAGCGGAGGACCATCCCGAGGGAGCTGTCCGGGCTCTCGTCCACCTGCCTGGGCCCCGTCCCCCAGCTGCAGCCCCGCATCTCGGCTCCGGTAACTCGCTCCACTGGGCTCTGCGAAGCCCCCATCTCATCTTTAAAAGCCAGCCGACGGACTGATTAAACGTACTCCTGGGCTAAGGGGTGCAGAGGTCTTTTAGGTGTAGAATTAGCCTCCACCTGAAACGCTAACCAGCACGTGGCGGAGAACGCGAGTCCGAAGAGCTCAGAGCTCAGACCGAGGCCGGGAGCATCCTTGGCTGCCTGGTCTCCTGTCCCCGCCGTGTCTGCAGGACTCGGTCCCTTGTCTCTGGAGGCCGGGGGAGCCCAGCAGTGGCCGCTGAGAAGCAGGCCGCTCCTGGGAATCTTGGACGTCTCAGGACAGTCTGACGGGATGCAGGGATCGCATGGAAACAGGTGGCCCTTCAGTTCTGGAATCTTCTTGTCCACAGTGAGGGCTGTGGTCCAGCTCATTGGTTCCACTCACGTATTTGTCGACAAGTCTTCTCTCCAGAGAGCTCAGGGGGAATCCTGGGTGGGAGAGCAGATGGGAATGCGGGCGCGGGAGCCGTTCCCAGCTCCGCTGCTTGCCAGCTGTGTGACCCCAGGCAAGTTGCTCGACGTCTCTGTGCTGGAGCTCCTCCAGCTGTGAAATGCGGTAACAGTGCCTCGCTTATAGGGCTGTTGTTAAATATTACAGGGTTCAATATTACAGTGCGGTGGCCATTCCTGGGGTGAGGCAGACGCCCCTTCTGTGGAAACGTGACGTCACGTGCCGTGCCGGTCAGTGTCCTAAGCTCACTCGGCATCTCTTCACCCACTATGTCCTCTCAGTGCTCCCACTGGACCAGGGCTGACAGTTCCCCCATTGTTTTTACAGATGAGGAAACCGAGGTATAGAGAAGATGCGAGGCTTACCCAAGATCCCAGAGCTTATGAAGAGTGGAGCTGGGAGGAGGGTGTAGCTCAGGGGCAGAGCCCGTGCCTTGCGTACATGAGGTCCTGGGTTCCATTCCCAGCACTGCCCTTAAGATAAATTAAAATATAAGCCTAATTACCCATCCTCTACACCCTCTGCCAAAAAAAAAAAAAAAAATAGAGAGGAGCTGAGATTCCAAGCCAGAAACTGTGGCTTCAGAGTCTGGGCTCTGGACCTCCCCAGCATGAGGCATGTGTTGACTGAAATGAACCTGGGGGGGTTACTAGCACAGGTTCCCTCCCATCTGAGTGTCCGTTGGAATCCTCTGGGGGGTTCGTGGCAACACCAGGGCGGGGCCCACCCCTGGGGTTTCTGGTTCAGTGGGTCTGGGGTGGACCCGAGAGTCTTCCCCCCTTGGCAGGTTCTCAGGAGATGCTGGTGGTGGTGCCCGGGGACCACGCTCGGAGAACCCCATGATTCACAACGTTGGGCAAAGGTTTTGTCGCCGTGGTTCCTGTCGGTCTCGTTGGTTACTTTACTTGGCAGAGTTTACTTACTTCCTCTTACTAATCTTACTAACTCTGATGGAAATGACGGCTTTCAGCGTGACTGCAGGTTATCCCAACCAACATTGGATTCAGCCATGCATCAGCGTTTCAGAAGAATGCAAATCAAATGTCTTGTTTCCTTTACCAAGAAAAATACGTGAATGATGTCAGTCATGACCCTGATTGTGATGCTGGGGAAACAGAGCAGGGTGGACGGTGGTTACTATACTCGGTAGCAGGAACCCTTCACCCCACACGTGCACAAGTCTTTCTTGTTGAAAAGCTAGCCGAGACCTCTTAACGTTCACAAACCATCCCCGTCAACCCTTCAGGAGCTGGAAGAAAACCTAAGAAATCATGGATCTGCTTTAGGACACATGGCTTATTGTCATTATGTGGTGAAAGGGATGGAGAATGATGGTGCACCCAAAAAACAAACGCACGGAAGTCTTTCAGGAATCCACGGTCAGAAATCTGAGTATGCGTTTACTGGGTTGTGTCCCTACGTTTATCAACCCATGAAACAAACAAAAAAGGTAGCAGCGGAAAGTGAGGGTTTTTTCCAGGCTTGATAAGCACTTTCTAGGGATTTTTGCCAAACAAGGTCACACACACCTCAGGGACGCTGTCACCCCATATGGGCCACGCGGCTCACCCTTAAGAAAACAGAACCAAACGGAACGGGAAGAGACTGATACGCTGAAATCTACTCCTCAGACCTTTCCACTGAGAAGTCATGAGTCACGTGATCAGTCCTCACCTGTTGATGGGAGGGGTGCTTTTGGCTCACAGAACTTGGCCTCAGGTCACTCCGGAGGTGCTACAAGGTTGTCCCTGTGCACCCGGTGACCTTAATGTGTTCAGAGGCCCCCCAACTTGAAAGCGAGAATTGATAAAAAGGCTTTTTGTGCATTTGCACACCCTGCCATTCAGCCCTTTGGAAAGGACAGGCGAGTGGTCCCGAACCCATGACATCTCCCGGTGGGTCGATACGCCCGGAGCTCGGGGCCACGGTCGCACGGTTGCACGGTCACCGCTGCTGTACGTTTAGAAGCCCTCTGCTTCCACTGGGTTGTTCCTTTCGCTGTTGTGCTGTTTTGCCTTGTTCCTGCGATGACACTGAGCGGCACCCTGTGTTGTCTCTTTCAGCCGGTAATGTTAAAGTAGAGACTCAGAGTGATGAAGAGAATGGGCGTGCCTGTGAAATGAATGGTGAAGAGTGTGCAGAGGACTTACGAATGCTTGATGCCTCGGGAGAGAAAATGAATGGCTCCCACAGTGCCCAAGGCCACAAAGCTTTGTCAGGAGCCGGAGGCATTCGACTTCCGAACGGCAAACTAAAGTGTGATGTCTGTGGGATAATTTGCATCGGCCCCAATGTTCTCATGGTCCACAAGAGAAGCCACACGGGTAAGGCCTGGCGTAGACCCTCCGTTGGCGACCTGGAGAGGTCCGTGGGGTGTAGCAGAGGAAATGCCCTTTTGAGCAAAGTGTTCTGATCCTGTTGCCAACTGACTGGCAGCGTGGCAGTGGCTCCCAGTCAGAGTGAGGCGTAGCTTTCTTATCCTGCATGAGCAATCCGAACCTGAAATCCACCCTCCCTGGAACCATACCCAAAAAGAGACCTGGGTTGTTGATTTCTTGGGTTTTTTTCTTTTTTTCTTTTTTCTTTTTCTTTCTTTTTTTTTTTTTTTGTTTCTGTTTTCCATTATTTTAATATGATCTCCATCCCATAAAATTATACTGCGAACTGGATGGTGGTCGAGTTTTTTAAATTTGATGAGGCTTTCTGGCAGCCAGTTCTGTTTAATGTTTCACTCCTGGCTCTGTTCGGGGAGCTGGGAGTCACCAATCTGGCAGGCCAGGGAGGCGGCCTGGGGGGCAAGACTGGCTACTTCAGCCCACTTTTTCCTTTTGTGTTCACATGCTGCTTTGAGGTGACAAAAAAAAAATACTGACTTCAATTTGATCAGAACAAAAAAAAATCTTCAATTCGATCCTATAAAGTTAAAGCCATAAAACAGAACAGAAAAGGTAACAGCCTCACGCGAGTTCTGTCGAGGGCCGTGAGGTTAAACCCGCTGGACAGGGACAAGGACGCTGTCACCCCACATGTGCCAAATGGCTCACCCTTAAGAAAACAAAACCAGATGAAACGGGAGGAGACTGACACGCTGAAATCTACTCCTCAGACTTCTCCACTGAGGAGTCATGAGTCATTTTGGGGAGGGGTGCAAACGAACAGGGCTTGAGTTTTAGAAGCAAGAGTTGAATGAAGGAATAGCTGCAAAATTCAGTCTTTCAGGAAGTGCTCAGTTTCTCCGATGGCTTATCCTGCAGCGGGTGAGACTTCCAACGAGATTGCTTGCTTGCCATCGCTTTTCACCTCAGATTGGTAAAGAACTTAACAGCCAACCCCCCCCCCCCATCTAGTAGATGATGTGATGGAGGGTTTGGACTTAACAGAGAATACAGTATTCTGTGTCCAGAAATGAAGGAGGGAGAGAGCCTCGTGTCTGATGGCTGCGCCCAGGCTCCTGAGAGGTTCTCACATTGGGGGCTGGAGAACCAGGGTCTTGGTTCTGTCCCCTCCTCGTCCCCAGTGTGCAGTCCTGGTGGCTGGCCTGTCACATTCTTTTCCACCGGGACTGTCAGGTCATCCCTGATGGCACCGGAAAGTCTTCAAAATACAGTATCAACAGGTCACCTTCTCACCTCTTACCTTTAACTGCCTGCACGAGGTGTCTTTTGAGTCGAACAGAAACGTTGCCCTTCTGCCCTAAACCTTTTAAAGGGGGCAAAACACAATCAATTCGCCAAGTCCAGTGGTCACTGAAAGCTGGAACATAAAACATGCCCTGATACATTGCTGCCTACTGGGTGGCATCGCAGGTCAGCACAAAGCCGGTGTCTACCACTGTTCTCCACAAGAGAAGGGCAAAAAAAAAAAAAAAAAACAGATTAAAAAGCAGACTTTAGAGGCAAAACAAACTTTATAAGGTGTCCCAGGGACGTGACGAGGAAGACTTGAAAATCACAGCTTCATGCAAGTCTTATGTGGGGATAGACAGGTTTCTGATTATCAAGAAATGAAGCAGAAATTCAGAAAATCCATTGAGCCCAAATACCAATTTGTCCAGAAATGCAGATCATTTTTTAATTTGAATCAGGAGGTTCCCTCAGATGACGGCCTTCTGGCTGTCGTGCAGCTGGAAAACCTGTAAAATACATTTATTTTCAATAAACATTCATTTTCAATAAAAATTTAAGTTCTACAGCTAAGCAAGCCCGACTTTCCCTAATGTGCCCCTTAACCCTCCAATTACCCAGTGAAGTAGCCCCGTCATGTCCAGCCCCACGTGACGCTCCCACGAGCGTGGTCAGGCTCCCCCCCACCCACCCTGCTTTGTAATGAGGCGGAAATTAGGGTGAAGGTGGGTTTCCCGGTGATGGACACTTAACAGAATACACCGGGAGCCGCGCTAATACACTCCTGATGGAGGAATAGCCTTCACAAATGAATTACTTTCCTGCTAATTCATGTAAAGCCTGGCTGTACAGCGAAAATTCTCTTAAATAAATATTTGATAAATGAATGAAATCCTGGCGTACGAAATGGCCAGAATATAATGACTGCCTGCCCGGATTAAAAAAAAGAAGAAGAAGAATTGCATTTAATGAATTAACCTGCCAAGTACGGATATGCAGAGAAGCATCAGCTGCTTGCTGCCGTCTCCTCCCCAGGTGGCAGCTAAGTGGCAAGGACAGGCCGACACATGGAGTCCTTCCTTTACGGGACCAGTAAATCCCAGAAACAGGGACATAGACAACAGTTTTATGGTTCTTGCCTTGATTTCTGGGTTAAAAAAAAAAAAACTGAAACAGAGAACCTCTAAATTGTCTTCCCAGTGTTTTTCCCCCTCACGTAATTACAGAGTCAAAGTGTAGAGATAACTTGGCCAAACTTGGTTTGAATAAACAGATGTGCTAGAAAGCTTTCCGTTTTCCTGGCACCTGCGTGGAAGACACGAGAAGCACATGCTTTGCTCATCAGCGACTCCGCCCTGGCCCCTCTAAGCCTAAAAGCACCCCCAGAGCAGCGCTTCTCAAAGCTTCAAGTCCACAGAAGCCCCCCGGGGGCTCTGTGGAAACGCAGACTCTGATGCAACCCCAGAGGATGCCGGGGTGCACAGGCTCGGAGCACCCGTGGGCGGCGGGGCACGCACTTGGGTAACGGACCATGCACAGCGTGAGTTCAGGGGGCTCTTCGTCTGGGAGTTTAGGGGCCACCTTACTTCCCCCCCCCGAAGCCGGGACCTGCACCTGCCGGTCCCCGGGTGTCCTTCCCGGATGCCGGGGCGGTGTCCCATGTCGCCAGCTCCGTGAGGGTCCGCTGGTGCCACCATTTCACTTCCCCAGGCTGGCGGCTCAGTTTTAATTTTTTTGAAACCCAAGCATAATCGTAACTCCTGCCCCCCAGCCTCTTGGGGTTAGTGGGAGAACCAGAGGCCAGAGAGGTAGGAAGCAGCTTGCAGGGCAGGGGAAACCCTGCCAGGCGGAGATGCAAACTTAATTTCCTAAATGACTTGAGTTTTAATAATAAACGCCAAGGAAAGTGTCCGAATTATGGTTAGTCTGGGCTGCCCGGAGCCCCCTCGGTCCCCATCTATAAGGCGACAGGGCGCAGTCACCATGATTTATAAACACAGCATTGGACTGGGATGCTGCTCCGAGGTGTGGCTGCGTTAGACCCAAGCGAATTCTTGCAGTTCCGTGTACTTTGTTCAATTCACCTTCTTCTCATACACACCCAGAAATCCCACGATGACTGTATTTTTTGACCCCGTGAAGTTATTTGCAGGACCTGAACCATCCTTACAGAGAGTCCCCGCCACTTGGCAGCTCTGTGTAGGGTCCCTGGGGTGAAAAACTGAATTTTGAATTCATGCTATGGAAGTCCTCATCCCATGTAAATAAAACGGAATACAGCCTTGGAGAAACTGGATGTAACTTGGCTGCCATGAGCAAGCTGGCCACTTGCAGGAGGGAGGCGGCTGGCCAACGAGAGCAGGAAAAACGGGGCTGCGTTCTGCCCTCGGGCTCCAGGGCCCGGCTCCCTTTTCCTGCTTGCACCTGCAAAGGGAAACCCCCTCGGGAGTTTGTCATTTCGGGGAAGGCTCCCTTCAGGAGTCCCCGAGCCTCATGTAGGGATTCAGGCCAGCACAGGCAATCAGAAACAGATTTCCAGGAAAGCTTGCCAGGCAAGGCACCAGTTACAGACTGACTCAAATCAGAAGACAGATTTCACTCTCGAAGAGACGGTCCCCTCTGTCTTTCCTTCCCGCCCTGTTCTGCAGAAGGGGCACCCGGCTGTCACGCCCTGTCCTTCCTGTCCCCGCTGACTCTCTGTCTTGCACTGACCCCGGCTGCACTGCAGGGTGTCCCTCCAGCCATTAAGCCAGGCGCCCAGCACGGAGGGAGCCCTCGACGGTGCGTGCGGGTCATGCCACGCCACGCTGGCCACCAGGAGTGTCCCCCATCCTTAGCATCAGCATTTTCGTGGCATGGGGTCTCCTAACACCCCAGCCCCCCCCCCCAGAGTGAGTGGTTGGAGGATCCATCAATTTTCCCGTGACTCAGCTCCCCAGCTCGCTTGAAAGTAAAAATGAGGCTAAACATGAAATTCAGGCACCAAAACAGACTGTTAAATTTAACCTGGCACCTGTCTTAATAGTACCAGTATCCCTCTGCTTAAATTGCTTTGGATGGGTTCTGTCTTGTTCCCCAAAACCATATACGTTAATTGGGAAAATGGCTAAATACACATTTTAACACATTCTTCCCCCCCCCCCCCCGAAGGAGAAACTGTCCTAGGGAAATGCCTTTTCATGGAATCTCAACACCAGATAGTGTGGTCCTGCAGACAGCTCTTCTTCTAAAAAGGAAAAAAAAAAATACATTTGGTTTTGAAAGAGCTTTGGTGTTGACTGACTGAGGACCAGCGTGCCTCTGTCTTCAGTGAGAGTTAACAGAAACACTCACCGATTCAGATTCCAAGAGCTGACTCCTTTGCAGCATCCTTTCCTGTTTGCAGACACACGTTTACCACTTTGTTACCGTGCAGGGTTTGGGGACCCGAGATTCCAGTGGGTTGTGTCTTTTTGCTTTTGGGGGGGTTTTGTATTTTTTTATTTTATTTTTTATTTTTTTTTGGTCCCCACTCCAGTGGTGTCACCCCTGCGAGGACTCTGAACCAGTAAATCGCATCTCTTAGAAATGCATTCTGAAAATGCAACTGTCCTCAGTGGCTATAGGTGGACCCATGAGACCTTAAAGGTTTGGGGGACCCCGAAGGAAGCAAAAAGCCAGGCATGTCCATGCAGCTGGGGTTTAAACGCACCTTCGTGGGGAGACGAGGGACATTTCTTTGGACGATGCAGAGCCTCCCGGCTCCTCAGCTTCTCGTTTCATTCTCTCTCTCTCCCTCTCTGTCTCTTTCCTGTTCGCCCGCGTAGGGACAGACAGGTAATGGAGGAGAAATTGAAAGGGAAAAAACAGGGAAAATGTAAATGAATTGAAGTTATTATAACTGCTATAATGAAGTGGCTTTCATTTAAATATAAGAATGTAACGCTGAAATGAACTTCTGATCCTGAAATGCATTTTTAATGAGTTCCCTTTTTATTTCGATGCTTCAGTGGCATATTTTAAAGACCCTTTGAAAAAAGCCGCATTAAAAAAAACCCCACCAAATGCCACAACACGCAGAATTGGATATTGGTTTATTCCAAAACTGCTGATCAGGAAGAGTGCCTCTTCATCACAAAACGTAGCAGTCACTTTATTTAAATGAGTTTGAATTTGCATTGTGATGTGCTATTCTGATTTAGGGGGGAAAAAAAATTAGATTTTCAGATCAAATTGACCCAACCAGTGAAGCGTTAAGGAGCTGCTGGCAGGTTGAGTCTGAAAGCCGCGTGTCCCATCAAACCCGCGGCTGGTGGAAGTCACCGGGCCCGTGGGAAGCAGCGTCCTCGCCGCGCCGAGCTCTGTCCTCACCGGCTGTCCCTCCCGTCCCCCCCCCTCCCCAGGAGAGCGGCCTTTCCAGTGCAACCAGTGCGGGGCCTCCTTCACCCAGAAAGGCAACCTTCTCCGGCACATCAAACTCCACTCGGGGGAGAAGCCCTTCAAGTGCCACCTGTGCAACTACGCGTGTCGCCGGCGGGACGCCCTCACCGGCCACCTGAGGACGCACTCCGGTAGGTCCTCGGGGCGCAGCGGCCACCCAGCCATCGCCCAGCCTGGTCCAGGACGCAGCCCCCCACAGCACAGCACTGGCTGCCCGTCCCCGGTCCCCCGACCTCCCGGGGAACCAGAGGAAACAGGTGGGGGGGGGGAGCTCACACTCACACACACGTGCACGTGCACACGCATGAGTCTTACCTCAGAGAAGAGGCCTCGTCCTTCTCAGGTGAGTGGATTTCCCTTGCAAAGGCTTTTTTCCCGGCTCCGCTTTTGTGGCCCAGGCCCCCAGAGTTCCCAAACACAGCCCTGGACGTCCAGCATCAAGCCACCGTCAGTGCTTTTCACACGGAGTCATCACCAGGGTCATTTTCGCCGCAGAGGTGACGGAGACGAGGGCTGGGGGCCGCCTGGTACCTGAGGGCCCGCCCCACCTGGGCCCGAGTCTCATTGTCACACCGGAGGCCGGCGGGGACTTCAGCAGGAGAGGCCAGTTGGGGGGGGCTGTTACCAGATTTTAGGAAACGCATCTGGAAAAATCAGAGCCTCAGCGAGGTCACAGGAAGGCCCCACAATTTTCAAAGCACCCCAGCCTGTGAGCACAAAGCCACCGCTGAGCAGATGCGATCATGTCACCCCCCCGACACACACACACACACACACACACACACACACACACACACACACACTCCGGGGATATTTGACATCACCGCCTTCGGGCAGCCCTGGGAGCAGGGGGTGGCGGGTCCTTGGGGAAGGTTTGTCCCCCAAACATGATGAGAGTCACAGTGCCAGGTTTGGGGGCCCCTCCCCGGGCTCCACTTCCTTGTCACCTTGACCGAGCTCCCCACGGAGCTTTCGGGCACCACGATGCGCACACGTGTCAGAGAGGACAGCGGGAGCACGGGGAGGGGACAGCCGGTCTTGGGCGGGAGGCATCCGGGGAGACGTCCGCTAGAAAGAGGGGCCTGAGTCCATGCCCACAGGTGAGTTTCTAAAGCTGGCCTTCGGGAAAGTTCCAGACGGTTATGGATTCTGTGAGTGAGCCTGGAGGTGATGGTGCTCGTCAGTGCTAGACAGTGGGTGGCGGGCACTTAACGGGCATCATGGAAACGAGATCTTCCTCCCATGAGTGGTGCCTGCAGGGGGTCATCGGGGGCTTTGCTGCCCCCCCCCAAAGGGGGACAATTTGCAAATGCGCACGTGTGGGCAGGGAGGAGCGTGCCTGCTGTCCTGCCGGAGGTGAGGGGGTGCAGAGAGCTAAGTGACAGACAGGCCCAGAGAGGCCACAGATGTGACAGTCACGTGGTCTGTGTGTGGAGCCTAGCGGGCGATTCTGGGACTAGAATGTCACACGGACCACTCACACGGAGTCACGTCGACACCCTCGCAGGGGACGGTAACTCCACACTGGAGGTGGCAGGAAGCACGCACCCCCGCCACCTTTGGGAGAAAACCCAATGGCATCTGGGTTACCCCGCTTTGCAACAGGAATCTCTCCTGCGTATCAGTCCTGCCCCCTTAACGCAATGCCTCCCCCTTCCCTGTCCTGCTGTGACGCTGGAAAGTGTTGTGGGCCATCCTGGCTCCCTCACGTCGTCCGGGCAGGCCGGCCTCGCGCCCCGGGTGTGGCCAGTTTCTGGAGCTGTCACACGAAGCAGCGGTCGGCCTCGGACCGTTTACTTCTATCATGCATCCACGGATGAGATGATAACTGTGGAGCCAGGGCTGCTGGCGAGCCTGCCGTCTGAGTGGACCACTGGCACACTACACGATGCTTCCTCTAGAATGAAGTGGGGACTCCAGCCTTTGTCTGCAGAGCCAGACGGGGTCGTTTTCTGTTCCGTTCTGCACTGGCCGCACCCCCGTTCCGCTACAAACCGCGACCAGCCGGGCCGCTTTTCCCCCAGCAACCGGTGGTGGCCTGAGATCCCCACGCCCGTAACAAGAGGGGCCTGGGTGGCCTGGAAGGGTGGAGTTGCAAGCTTAGCTAAAGACTTTCTTTCCTGCAGAAGAGTGGATATACTTTGGTTACTGCAGTTCAGTTGCTTCCAGTGAACGTCTTATGTTCCAGAGTTGAAATCAATCATATAATCAGGAAAAAAAAATGTGCCTTTAGACACCAGGCCATGTGTACAGGAGTTTGCTAAAGTTACAGCCTTTCTAGGAAAGGACGTTGAGTGGGTTAGTTAATAGTCAGTTAGTGTCCAAAGGCCGCGCTCAAAAAATTGTACAATTTTAGGCAACATTGTTTATTTCAACGCTGTTTCTCTGACGTTTGGGATGAAGTGCTTTCTCCAGATAAAGAAGAATCCGTTTTTCCTTCTCTTAAATGTTCCAGATTTTGGGTTTTGTCTCAGTCGGCTTAAACCAGAGCTTCTGTCCACCTAAGGAAGCAATTTAACGAAACAAGCTTTGGTTAATCCATTTTACCAAACGTTCCCCATTTGGGGGGCATTGATTTTTACATAACGCTCTCAAACATGTGACATCTAACAATAGGAGAAGGAAGTAAAAGATGCTGGTTTCGGATGGAAATGTGTGTCTTATAAGTAATGGAAGGTGCTTTAAAACCCTGTCCTGGCACTGCTCAGTACCGTGGCCGCTACCAGATGTGGTGTTTAAATTTACATTTTAATCAATTAAAATGAACGAGAATGTAAACTTCAGTTCTCAGGGACACCAGCCATCCTTGGAACGCACGGCAGCCACGGCTGGCTGGCGGCCACATCTTGGCGTCTTGGATGGTGCAGGGAGAGGACACGGCCATCCACAGAGTACATCCTGTTGCACAGCACTGATCCAGAAGCCACACCATCCTGAAGTTCTTTGGGGAGCAAAAAAAAAAAAAAAAAAAAAAACAGAGTGTTTCCAAGATAGGAAAAGAAAAATACATTTGGAAGCCAAATGCTCATGTCATTAAGGCGTGTTTGTCCACCGAGGGTTTCTTGGAGAGAGACCTGAACGCCTCGGAGTTGAAGTCACCTTGGGTGCGTTAGATCCGGCACCAGTGTCACGCCAGACCTGGCCCAGGACGGGAGTCTGACTCTGGGGGACACCCGTGCATCCGGCCGAGGCGGGGGGTGGTCCTGGCGTCTCTGCCCTGTTGCCCAGCACCCCGGGGCCAACCCCGCGTTTGCTTCCCCCACGTACAGAGTGACCGGGTCGGACAGTGGGCAAGGATCATGGCAGTGCTTGGTACAATCGGGGGCCCCCTGGGTACTGACATTTTTAAATTCAGTAATTCTGACCGAATCCTTCATGCTTTGAGCAATCAAGAGCAGAGTTAGTTCTGTTTTGCTGTATTTTGCGGACTTTTTAGTGGTCACTGTATGGCGTGCCTTGCCCGTGACCCATGACGCCGACCCTTAACGGGACTCCTAAACGCACTTGTGTCTCCCGCAGTCGGCAAGCCCCACAAGTGTGGATACTGTGGCCGAAGCTACAAGCAGCGGAGCTCTTTGGAGGAGCACAAGGAGCGTTGCCACAACTACCTGCAGAGCATGGGCCTCCCGGGCACGCTGTACCCAGGTAAGCGGGCGGCGGGGACGGGGACGGCCCCCCGCACGCAGCCGGGGGCAGGGCGTGTGGCCCAAAAACCCCGCCCTCTGGAAATCTGCGGAAGCCTCTTGGAAGTTTGGGAATTTTTTTTTCTGATTTTCTTTAATGTTATTTATTTCTTTTTGGTGGGGGGGAGGTAATCAGGTTTATTCATTTATTTATTTTAATGGGATGCTGGGGGATGGAGCCCAGGACCTCGTGCACGCGAGGCATGCGCTCTACCACTGAGCTAGACCCTCCCTCCTCGGTTTTTATATTTTTTTAAACCTGGAGTAGAAATTGCTTCTTTGTGCTTTGTCCTCAAAATAAGGTCTGAAGTCTTGTTTTGAAGACTGTTTTTCTCATGAGGTGGATCGCATGAGAGCTTTCGGGCTGTCTTTTCACGCGTCGGTACGGAACGTGGGGTGCACGTGTTGGGGGACCCTGAGCATCTGCAGGGTTGTGGCTGTCGCAGGGGGCAGGTTGCCTTGTCCCCCTGGGCACGAATGCTTCTGTGTGTTGCATCACCAGATGACACTCTGCTCTCATCTTAGACGATGGAAACTGAAAGATGTCGAGGGAGAGAGCTGAAGGAGGCTGGATTTACTCAGAAGGGTGGCAGATGTCCTCAAAGACACCTTCCTAACTTCCTAAGATGTAAGAATCTTCTGAGCAGGTCAGGGGAAGCTAACCTCTTTCAAGTCACGATTCATTTAGCCCGACTCCTGGAAAAGCCATCCTTGGACCGAGGGGTGGACGTTCAGTCAACAGCGGAGAATTTATCTCGTCTTATTCCAACATTCCGACTTGAAAAAGAAAAAAAAAAATGACTCAGAAAGGAAAATCCACCAGGCAGCTCTTGGAGGATTCTTTTTAAATTTCAAATTTTATTTCATTTTGTTCTTCAGTAAAATACACATAACATAAACTTACTATCCTCACCGTTTTTAAAGTCTACTTCAATGCTCTGAAGTACATTCAGGGATGCTCGGATTACCAACAGCAGACAGGAGTGGACGGAAAGAATGGTCAGAATCAGAATGAGTTGTAAAAATCGAAGTCCTGGCCTCTCGAGGGGACTGTGATCCTGGCGCTGTCCCCCCCTGCTGATCTGCCAGAGACCTGGGGCTAACAGGTTTCTCTGGGCCTTGATCTTCTTACCTGTAAAATGGGCAGGTTCCATTACGTTACCATTTAGCTTCCTTCAGAGTCTCAGGTCTATTTCTGGAATGGAAAGCTGCTGAGGGTTTAGCTGAAGAGGAAATGCTAGACATTAAAATCATCAGCATCCCTGGAATAATGTGTGGCCAGATCGTAGGGCTGGAGGCTGAGGGATGAGGGACTAATTACGTTCCTTTCAAATAAAATGTGAACAGTCAGATATTGTCTTTGTAAAAAATAAGTTAATGGGTCTTGCGAGTAAATGTTTAAATAAGCCATTTACGTACTCAACAGAAATTCACTGAGGACTTATTACCGAAAATACCAAGTCCTAGTGAATACAATAATCTGAATTTCCCCCTAAAACTGTACATGTGGACTTGAGGAGAGAAAGTGACCCCGAGGCCCAGAGGGGGTTGGCGTTCTCCATCGTTCTCGTTACCCAGGTGACAAGCCATGACCTCACAGCAGGTTGGAGAGGTTCCCCCAGAGGAGAAGCAGAGTCGGCTTCACCGAGACCCAGATTCGAGGTCCGCCTTGGAATCTGCTTCTGACCACCGTGACCCGGGGCTCATCCCTTAGGAGGATGACAGTTCCCGCCTGGGCCAGCCCCACAGAAAGGCTGTGAGAGGGGTGTGGGGGCAGAGGCTTGTACCATGCACCTGTCTGAGTGTTCACGCTGAGGCTGCCGGAAGGACCCTGAAACTGGGTTCTCCCCCTTGAACTGCCCTGTCAGGAATATACGCATTAGATGTCACCCTCCCGCTGGGATCCATTTAACCCTAAAACATGAAGTTGTTCCCTCTTGCTGATCCGACGATTGGAATTCACACAATGGCATTGCATCCTAGACTCAGGACACGCACAGGCTCCCCGTGCGCAGTTACTGCTGGGTGAGACTCTCTCCGGCAAGCACTTTGGTACAAGTCCTACCCGACCACCGGGAACTCGGGACCCCAGTGGGTGGGGTCTTGTGGGGCCGGGGCGGGTTGACTCCTGCCCTCTGTGTGTTTCCCATCCCCCGGCCTCCCCATGACCCCCAAGACCGGCCCCTGTGAACGCACAGGTGGACGCTCCCAAGGGCTCTTCCCTCTCCAGTCCCCCTTCGGTTGAGGCCACTCTTTCGGATTAAGTACAAACAGGGAGGAAAAGTGTTATTTTTCTGAATATAATTTTTTGTAAAAGGCTCTGGGTGATCTGTTAGCATTTCCTAATGTTTTTACAGAAAATATAAGCTTCCTTTGAGCCTAAGGCGCCCGGCTTGTGTTGCCAGCCCTTAGAGGGAAATTCATCAGAGGCTGGGGCAGCAATGGTCGGTGAGCTTTGGGCTCACTGTCCCTCACTGTGGTGGCTCTGAGGGTCTCAGCTCTCAGCAGGGCCTGTGCCCTGGCAGACAGGAAACCCAGCTGGAGGGGCTGCGGGCTCCCTGGGCAGGCCACTGTGCCCCACTTTGCAGAGAAGGTAGACACATTAGAAGGCATATTAACGTAAGTTTGTTTTCTATGCCTGTGAGTCTGTTTCCGTTTTGTAAATAAGCTCATGTGTATCATTCTTTCAGATTCCACATATAAATGATCTCATATGAAATTTGTCCTTCTCTGTCTGACTTGGTATGACCATCTCCAGGTCCATCCATTTCTGCAAATGGCATTATTCTTTTTCATGGCTGCATAGTATTCCATCGTATATACATACATACCACAACTTCTTTATCCAGTCATCTGGTTACCAAAGGGGAAAGGGGTGGGGGGAGGGATAAATTGGGAGTTTGGGATTAGCAGATACACATTATTATATATAAAATAAATAAACAACAAGGTCCTACTGTATAGCACAGAGGACTATATTTAATACCTTGTAATAACTTATAATGAAAAGGAATATATGTATAACTGAATCACTATGCTGTACGCCAGAAACTAACACAACACTATAAATCAACTACAGTTCAATTTAAAAAAAAAGAGAGAGAATGTATTAATTTGATAGGTCAAAAACACAACCAGTGGAACTGAATTCTATAGATTTAATACATACCCCTCCTGTAAATCAGGGTGTGGGATTTTGTGTTTGCCCACATAATAGGAAACACACACTCCCAAAGCTGAGAAGTTGCATATAGCAGCAGTAATAACCAATTTGAAATATATTTTTAGGCAACATTCAGAATGAAGCAATGAAGACACAAAAATTTTTAGCAACGATCTTAGCGGGTAGCGTGCAGGGCATGGTGAGAAGTCCAGCAAAGCATCCTGAGGCGAGACTGAGCACAGGGGAGCCTGCAGACACGGCATATGCATCCTCTGGGATCTGGGCCGGGTTTAACATGAAATCGATTTGTCCATCTTAGTGGAATATTGGCAAGTGTATCTGGAAAAATAAATGAGGGAAGTGGCATTTTTTTTTAAACAAGAAGGATGTCTGATGCTATATGAAAATGTAGCTGTGTCACAGACGTCTTTGAAGAACAGACAGACAATCAACGCTTGAGATGAGTAAACCCTCCAACGACCCCGGGGTGAGTCAGCATGTCCCGTCTGAGCCAGGAGGAAGCACACAGCAATGCCGTCCAAGTGGACCCTTCAGAACCGGTGTTGGAAGAACTGACTGGCCATTGGGAAGATAATATCAGTTTCCATTTCTCGCTTCTTACACGTGAGGATCCATTGCAGGGAGATGACAGAGTTATCTTTCCAGAGATCCAATCAGGAAAGCTGGGATGCAGCTGGACTGTGCGGGATTCAAAGCTGTGTCCGCAGTTCTGGAAAGAAAGGGAGGATTCAGAAAAGTAAGGCTGGGCTGGAAACACTCCCTGAACCAACGCCCGCCTCCCCAGTTTCGGGATTTCCTGCCGGGCGGCGTTCCTCAGTCTTCGGTTGGCTGCGTGTTCAGGGTCCCGGAGCTCTGGGCCTTCTCCCCGCGTTGCCGGGAGTCGGTGAAGCATCTTGGTGGCCACGTGCCTTCTGCATCTCAGTTGGCAGTGCTGGTCGTTAGAATGGGGCCCTTAGGTCACGTCCAGCTCTCAAAGTCCTTTGATTCTCAAGATTGCTGCTGTCCGGATGGACTGAGTCAGTGCACTGGAGGGAGGATGTGAGAAGTTGAGGGCTGATCAGACCGGTGTCAGATTGAACGCTGGGCGAGACCGAATCCTTTGTGCTTCTAAACCGGCCTCTCTAACTGTCTCTGTCTTTAGTCATTAAAGAAGAAACCAACCACAGTGAGATGGCAGAAGACCTGTGCAAGATCGGACCAGAGCGCTCCCTAGTGCTGGACAGGCTAGCAAGTAACGTCGCCAAACGTAAGAGTTCTATGCCTCAGAAATTTGTTGGTAAGAGTTAAACGTTTGCTGTCTCTTAAAACCACCACCACGCGGGTGCTTTTAGCCTCAGGCGGTAATGAGTGGAGGGTAGAAGAGAGGAAAAAAGTAGCTCCTTTTTTACAAAAGCAAAAATTTGGTAAGCTTACCATTTTGGAGTTTATTTTTTTTCCAATAGGCTTCTTAAAAATAACAAACCTCCCTCCCAAGAATTTTTTTAGATGTGGGTTTGCAGCGCCCGGGGAAGTCACCTGTGGGTGCTCGGTGTCCACCTGGGGGAGCCCGGGGCGGTGCGCACAGGGCTCGGACCCCCCCCCCCGATCTGAGCAACCTCTCTGAGCATCAGGCGCCCATTTTTCACAAGAAGCTCATGATATCCCCACATGGGCGACTTTGGAGGTTTAAAGGGCAGAACGTCACAGCGGCTGGCCCAGGAGGTGCCCAGTAAAGAGGAGACATGGCCTCGGTGGCTGTTCTCGCCGCCGCATCTCTCCCGGTGCCCGGTGCCGTCAGGGTGGGGCAGCCCTTGCCTCCAGGGGCTTGTGTGCGCTGTGGGTGACAGACACACACACCCATCGCCCTCATGCTGGCCAGACACTGGAGCGCAGGCAGCGGGACACCTGGGCAGTGGAGGGGAGGTGCCTGAGGGTGTCAGTGCACGGCCACCTGTCTGCACTGCCACGGTGGCCAAGTTACTCAGCCTCTCCGAGCCTCGGCCCCCTCTTTACGTATCTTACAGGGTTTTGTGCACATAGATGAACAGCAAGGCTGTGACAGCATTTAGAAACCCTCAGTGTGATGATAATACCATGAAGATAATGTGGAAAGTGGACCATGGGGGAGGGTCATGTCCAGGGGAGAGGACCATAGGGGGAGGGTGATGTCCAGGGGAGAGGACCGTGGAGGGAGGGTCATGCCATTGGGGGAGGGTCATGCCCAGGGGAGATGACCGTGGGGGGAGGGTCATGCCATTGGGAGAGGGTCATGCCCAGGGGAGATGACCGTGGGGGAGGGTCATGCCATTGGGGGAGGGTCATGCCATTGGGGGAGGGTCATGCCCAGGGGAGATGACCGTGGGGGAGGGTCATGCCATTGGGGGAGGGTCATGTCCAGGGGAGAGGATTAGGACTCTGTTGGAGAACACTTTTGCGAACCACCCACCGGCCAGATAGACAGCGCGGGGAGATGCCCACATGGATGGGAGCCCATGCGCCATGAGCACGAGGCGGACGGTCCATTTCCCCAGCAGGGCAGGAGGGAGGTGACCCGAGGAGGTGGGGTCTCAGGTGGCTGGGTGGCGGTGAGAAGGCAGTGGTCCCCGGCTCCTCCCCGATGTCCGCTTGGTGATGGTGGTGGGGAACCTGTAAGGCAGTATGATTTTTGCATTGAGCATCGCTCAGAAGGGCGTACATTTTTGCTTCATTGACACATGACCTCTGAATAGAGTGTTTGAACTTGGGCATGAGTGTAGGTAAGCTCCCTCGCCATTGTGTCGTCAAAGAGCTGATGCTCTGAGATACGCAGACACAGGTGCATGTGACCGACAACGCCCATCAGGAAAGGGACAGCAGTGCTCAGCATTGCTAACTGCCGTCTTGAGTCCACGTGGCAAGGGTGGGAAGACGCTTTTAACTACAGAGAGGAACCAAAAGAGGACTGTGACCGTGGTCGGCTTCCTGCCACCCATCATAACCTCCTTGGTATAGTTTCTTCTTCTTCAAGTTAAAAAAAACTGTTTTATTATTACAATGATGCATGGTGAATGTCAAGAATTTTAATGCAAAGATGTTTGAAAATCACCACAAAATCCATCATCCAGAAAAGCCCAACATTAAGAGTAGCTGAGCCTCACGGAAATTACCTTTCTTGCTTATAATTGTGAGTGGATGCAACGCAGAGGTGGATCGATAAACATGAAGTTAAGACTTCCGTAAGGACGCTGGCATATGACAAATGCTGGTTCAGATGAAAGTGTCACATTTAGACGTGTCTTAAATTTCAGAGGCGGATTTGTTATTTCGATTTGAATTTGAGTTTGCTAAGCACCAAACAAAATTGGACGGCTGGCTTGTCGTCAAATAGATTTTTCCTCCCAGAAAGACATTCTTTTGTAAAGGATTTCTCTACGATTAAAAAGTTGTGCTGTGAAAAACACGAAGATCTTCAAATCATTTTTAAATCTATTTGATTCTGAGAGGCAGAGCATATAGCTCAGTGGTGGAGTCCTGGGTTTCATTAAAAATAAATCAGTAAATAAACCTAATCCCTTCCCCACCAACATAAATAAATAAAGATAAATTTTTTTAAAAAATAAATCTGTTTGCTTCCACTTAGACAATGTCAGCTGAGTCTCTGCTCTGAAAAGCAAGGATGTTACTCTGCCTCCCAGTGTTCGGTTGTATTATGATTTTTACATTTTCCAGCTGCCTACTATTCACATTTTAGTCTGAATTAATTCTCCAAGTAGTTTAGCTGTTTGTTATTCATTTTATAAGTAAAGTCAAGGCTCAGATGTAGCCCTTGCCCTACTATTTCCATTTATTTTGAGTAATCCCTTAATTCACTGGACTTTTCAAAAAGCTTCTATAAATGTTCTGATTCCTCAACTGTTCTGCGTTTGAGGCTGTCTGCTTCTGCCTTTCTGCTTGAAGAACTTCTTGGCGAGTATATGATGCTGGTCACTCTTTTTTCCCTCCCCTGAGAATTTTTTAGATTTTGCCCTGAGGACAGAAGGCAAGACTTCCATGTTCTCTCTGCACGCCTGAAGAATTTAAACACCCTAACTCGGACATGTCTTGGTGTTTCTGGATTCTGAATTAAACAAAAAAAAATTTCCTGACATTTTAATCTGGAGATTCCCCTTTTTTTTTTTTTTACTCTTCTATTTCGTGGAAAGTCTTTTTTTTTTAATTTATTTATAAACATATCTTTTGTTCCATCTGTTGTAAAGGATACCAGTTGTCCTTGTGTTGGAGTTTGTCTTCCATATCTGTTAGCATTTCTCTAAGTTTATTTTTTTTCTTTCTCACATTGATTTCCTGTATTACCTTACGTTTTTTTCTCCACATCAGTCATTCCATTTTTGGTACTTTATGTTCTATGTCTTGCTGTTTCTAATCCACGTATGTATAACACTATAATAATACTGTCTGGACTTCATTTATCTCCTGAGATCCAAAATCACCATTTTCGTCTTACTCTGTTGCTTTAGCATGCTGTGTTTCAGTATTTTTTTTTTAAATTGAATCTATGTCACAAAGCCATTATGAGGCATTTCTTCTCCTCCTTGAACTAAGCTTCTTTCCTAGGCTGGCCTCATTGGTCTGTGTTTCACTTCTTTATTCCCTTGGATGAATAGGAAATACTTTCATGGTGAGCCTGACTTTTCCCATTTCATCCATTAGTCTATTTGGGCTGATGCAACTTGATTGGCATGTCAGCGTTCTTCCCACTGTATCTGAGATTTTTTTTTTTAACCCCTTATGAGAGCTTTTGACTTTTCTAAATCCTGAAAGGATGCCAAGGATGGAACTGGGGGAAGTTCAGGGGAGGCGAAGGGCAGTCTTTGATAAAAGACTTTCTCTCTGTCCCTGGTTGAGGAGTGTGGTTTCCAGCCCTGCAGGGGGTTACTCTGGACACTGGGCTGTTTCCTCTCCGCATGTAGCATCGAGGGCCTAACTCCTGTCTCCTGTCTGGAGACCAGCCTCACCGCTCACTTGTCCAGGGTCACCTGGTTCCCATCAGCAGAAGTCTCAGCTGCTTTTTTGATCAGAAGTGGAAAAAGACACCTATCTGAATTGATTCTCTACAGATATGAGGATTTTAGGGAAATTGCTGGGCATTCTGTTGGTTCATAGTTAAGATTTTTGTAAGTGTGATCAGCAGGGGAGCTTTGCTAGACATGTTGTGTTAGAATTTTCTTCTTTTTCTTTTTTTTTTTTTTTGGTCTTTGATTTTTTTTTTATGAGTATGTATTTCATTGGAATATGTACCTTTCTTTAGCTTCTTGCCAAAGTGAATTTTGTGGGCTTTTTCTCCCCTTGTAGCATATTAAGGAAGATAGATTCTGTGGGAGGTTTCAATATGCCAATATGCCACATTAATCTGAAATACACGTTGTTTTTTCCCTACCTCTGTTTCTTGCTGATTCCCGGTTTCAAAAGCAAACAATTCCAGGGGTTCCTTGGGAAACCACAGAACCATGACTTTGAGAGACACAGGGCGGTTAAGTGGAAAAGTGTCATTTTGGGCGGGGCTGTAAGCACTTTTGTACTGATTAAAACTGTCCGCAAAGCGCACTCCCCTCCTCTCCCTGCCGGGGTTTGGGGGAAGGATGGACTGAGATCCCGCTGGGGTGAATGTAAGAAGACGCTTAAATCCTCAGCACAAAAACAGGAGATGATGACACGGTTTCTCTGATGCTATTCTGTAACTTCTAACCTTCAGTGGAGAGAAACACCACGTCTCTGTCCCCTGCCACCCAACTTGCAGAGAGAGTCCATTCCATTCAGTTTCTGCAAGGGTGTGGCTGGCCACTGGCAAGTCTCTTTGTGTCATCCAGGGTCTCATGGCACTGTTGTCAGGCTGTGCATCCCTCTGGACCACCAGGAGAGTCGACTGAAAGGCAGCCAGGCCATTGTGCGATAAACATCCACCCCAAAGCAAGAAATTAGACCTAATGGTACCTTACAGTGCGATGGGGCAGACTCTTGGACGATTATCAATGGTCACTGATAATAATAATAATTTAAGTCAGTGAACTATAGAGCAGTTTACCCTTCTGTTGCTAAGAACCAGCCGCAGATCTTAATGTCTGATCTTAATGTTAACATCTTAAAGGTGTCGGTGTGGGGAGTTCTGGCAGAAGCGAGCTTGCCTCCGGCTATGAACCATGATATTAGTATGTGTCTTGAGGCAGAACTTGCTGGTGGGCCCTCGACGGTCGTTCTTGAGGCATCATTCAGGCTCGGTCTTTTTTTTTTTTTTTTTTTTTTTTTGCAAGAACAAGTACATGTCACCCCTCTGCCTGTAGCATCCTCGGTCTGCTCCCAGCTTTCCGCCACCTGTCTGCGCAGCCCGGGGTCCACGGCTGCTAATGACTGGAAGAAGAGGGTGGGGTGTGAAGCGAGGGAGGATGTGGGAACTGTGTGTGACCCTTTCTCCTCCCGCCACAAGGCCGAGCCCGCCTTGTGTTACGGGCAAGGCTGACACCATTTCCCTCTACCGTTTCCCTGTTCCCTGCAAGGAGTATACAGTTACTGTATTTTTATTAAGCTCTCTGCCAGGGTGTTACAGTTATGAATTTAATAAATCTGTCATGCTGTAGCCCTTGAAATAAGTCCATCGCTCATGAATGATCCTATAATTAAGTATTTTAATTAAATGAATTGGTGCTACACGGACCAGTTACGGCAAATTACTTAGAACATGGTATTGAAAATATATACAACTACAATACATTTGCTCATCTAAATAGTCACCTTAAATTAAATTTAAAAACCGGTTTAACTGTAATATGTGGAGTCAAAGACGTGAGTATGGGTTCAGTCCGTTTGAGTATGTGCGGGTTTTTTATAAGGAGGTCTGGGGATGGAGCCCAGGACCCGTGCATGCTAAGCACGCGCTCCCCCGAGTAAGCGCTGCTTAAATGACGCTCGGAGTGTGGTCCACCCCCTCGGGCATCGCCGTGTCCGGCCTGGCTGGTTGAAGTGCCGACCCCGGTGCCAGGGGCCCTCGGGGCAGGGCTGTGCTGGCCTCGCCGGGCCTGGGGGGGCGCTGGCCCTGGGGGGTTGGGGGCGGCAGCGGGGGGGGGGGGGGGGGGAAGGGGGGCGCGCCGGCCGGTGTGGACTTCGGCCCCGGCCGCCGCGCCTGCCGAGCTCGCCTGACCGTCCCGCGTCTCCCCGCAGGGGACAAGTGCCTGTCGGAGCTGCCGTACGACGGCGGCGCCGGCTTCGAGAAGGAGAGCGAGGCGATGCAGACGCACGTGATGGACCAGGCCATCAACAACGCCATCAGCTACCTGGGCGCCGAGTCGCTGCGGCCGCTCGTGCAGACGCCGCCGGGCGCGGGCGCCGAGGCCGTGGCGGCGCTCGGGCCGCTGTTCCCGCTGCACAAGCCGCTGGCCGAGGGCGGCCCCGCGCGCGCCGGCCCCGCGGCGCCGGACAGCGCGGCCGAGCACCTGCTGCTGCTCTCCAAGGCCAAGGCCCCGTCGTCGTCCGAGCGCGAGGCGTCGCCCAGCCACAGCTGCCCAGACTCGACGGACACCGAGAGCAACGCGGAGGAGCAGCGCGGCGGCCTCATCTACCTGACCAACCACATCGGCGCGCACGCGCGCAACGGCCTGTCCGTCAAGGAGGAGCAGGCGGCCTTCGAGGCCCTGCGCGCCGCGTCCGACGGCGCGCACGACGCGCTCCGCGTGCTGGGCACGGCCGGCGAGCCGCTCAAGGTGTACCGCTGCGAGCCGTGCCGCGTGCTCTTCCTGGACCACGTCATGTACACCATCCACATGGGCTGCCACGGCTTCCGGGACCCCTTTGAGTGCAACATGTGCGGCCACCACAGCCAGGACAGGTACGAGTTCTCGTCGCACATCACCCGCGGCGAGCACCGCTTCCACATGAGCTAAAGCATCACCCGCCGGCCCGCGCCCGCCGCTGCGTGGACCGCGGCGGCCCCGCCGGGGGGCGCCCGGGGCCCCGCCAGCATCCCCGCCCCCCCCCCCACCACCACCACCCGGCTGCTGCCGGCTCCGGACCACACCGTTCTGCTTTGACTCCTCTCTGCGCCCCTTTCCTTCGTTCTCTTGCTTTGGGAGACGCGGAGGTTTTCGTGCTGGATGCTGGGTTACACTCGGACCCCACCCCACCCCCACCCCCACCCCCACCCCCACCCCACTCCTCGCCAAACTGACCTCTTCCTGGATGTGTCTGGACACTGCTGGCTGGCATCCCCTCCCCTGTGGCGCCCTGGATCCCTGCCCTCCAAACCACTTGTCATTTCCGGAGAGAATTCTCTAAAAGCCGGCCAGAGCCTGGGGAGGAATGAACCGGTTCCCGGCCTCCGCAGGGGGATTCACACACCAGGTGTGGTTTCCAGGGTCCCAGCATCTGAGCGTCGTAGCCCCTCAGGTGTGGCCGTGCCGGTGGATCGGCCCGGGAGGCACCCCACACAGCAGAGCCTGGAAACGTGTGCGCGCGCGCATGTGTGTGTGTGTAGCTGGGGCCAAAGGCCACAGTTTCTAAACGCAGGTGTTATTCTAAGTCCAGTTCTGCACAGGAAAATTCGCTGTTGGGGAAAAGTGGCTACTGGGGCCAAGGGAGGCTGCGATTGAGAGCCTTTCAGACTCATTCGCAGTTTCCAAAGTCCTGAGCTGTCACCCTGTCCCCGTGGTCAAGCAGAGTGAACTCAGTCTTCCTGTGGGCCCATCCGGACACCACTGTGGTCTGTTTGAACATCGTCAGACCTTCGATGGCCCCAAGCGCTGTCACTGCATTTCTGCCACCAGCCCTGAAATTTGGCCCTGAATTCCTTCTGAAACTCTCAAATGATGGGATTCCTCAGAAACCAACCTTTAGTCTAAATTCCACACTCATTTCCTTGGTTATCCATTCCTTCCCGGAACAGGATCTACCTGTGACCTCTCTCCCCCGCCGAAGGCCCCTTCCAGACCTCATTTCATGTCTGGCTTCCAGCCGTGGGCCTGGATCTCTTCCCATCAGTGGATTTCTCTCTCTGGCCACTGTGAATAATCTTCTCACATTAAAACCCAGAGAAGAGTGATTCAGGGTGACTATTCATTTTCAGGTCAAGGAAAGTCCAGCAGACGTCACTGACATATAGCAGCTCCCTGTTTGAACCTAAACTTTCAAACAGTCCAAAATTCTCTGCAGTAAGGATGTAAGCTCTGAAATCGTTCTTGCTGGGGGATTGGAGTGTTCAGGACACTCTCGTGACCAGCCCTTGAGATATGACAGGACAGAGGCAGGTGAGGACCCTAATTGCTCTCTGAAACCCCACAAAGGTGTCTGTGGTTCGGATCGCCACCAGGAAGGTAATAGAATTGGATGATTCTGTCATTAAGTACATTGAGTACATTCCTCTCTGGCTCGTAGGCAGGAAAATTGTCCAATTTCTGATGTTTACAGTATTCGTTTGCAACCAGAAATGTCCCCTGGGGGCCAAAAGCTTTCCCCTGGAGAGAACCGCTGGTCTAGACAAGTTCTTTGGAAACATACCTGCTCGGGTGCATTTGAGTTTTGTTGAAGGGACGGCTTCCCCGGAGATGACCCATCCTTGAGTCTTGGGTCCCCTTGCTTCCAGAACGCTATGGCAATTTTGAAACTGGAAAGAGACAACATCGTGATAACTGAGGCACTGACGCACGAATGTCCTGGGTAAAGGAGCAGGTTGAGAGCTGACCTGCTGACTGTTACAGTCAGAGGAACAGGTTCAAGGTGAGAGACTTCGTAGGTTCCCATTCGCTGGCCAGTACCGCCTGCCCTGGTGTTTCCCGTCCATCAGTTCATTGAAAGGAGGTGTTTTTCCCCCCCGTGGCTTCAGACAAAAGCTTAATGCACAGTTGTAAATAGTGGCCACAGCAATTCTCTTCTCCAGTGCTTCCCCCTTCCTCCCTCTGCTTTTTATAGCCAAGATGACCATTTATTTACCCATCTTTTGTTGTGGTTTTACACCGTAACGCCATTTCTCTTTGAAAGTATTGTATTTAAAAGTAAGGTTGCATATCATGTCGACAAAGAATTAAATTATGTTTGCGAGCTGACCAGATTCTGTACCGAAAGCTTGGCAAGGATTGCTTCTAGCTGGTAAAAAGTAGGATTTTGCATGACCTGACACCCTTTTGTTCTGTGGTTTGTTCTGCTGTTTGACAGTGAGAGTGTGTGTCGAGGGGACCGCTGGGTGCCGAAGCGCGCCCAGGCTTCGTGCACTCTCGTGGGGTTTAAAATGAGCATCCGCAGAAAGAGGGGCGCTGGTGGCACACGGATCCGTGGATCACAAGAAGAAATCCCTGTTTGCCGTTCCCGCCCCTCCCCGGTCTCCCAGCGTCCATCCGTGCAGAGCTCCCTACCCAGGTCCTTCTGCGTCCCGTGCCTGAGAGCGAGGGCTTGTCTTAGTCGAAGACTCACTGAAAAAAATTGCGTGATCATTGCTTTGTCACCAAAGGGCATCGCTTCGGGTACCAGCATGTGACACTTCCAATTTAGCATCAACCATGGAATGAGATCTCAGAGCCTCATGGAGAAACACCTTTAAGGAGATGGGAAGACGGGAGTTCTTTTGTGTCTTTTGTCTTCTATCTTTGTGCTTTTTTCCTTGTTTTGCTTTGATTACCTTGTGACTCTCACAGCGTCATCTTCTTGCCGAAACAAAAGCGAGACGGCGTGGACTTGTGTAGACGAGGCATGAAGGAACATGAAGGAACTTCTTGAGTTCCAGCAGAAATGGAAGGTCAGCTCTATGCCAAACCCAGACATCTCTCCTTCAGTTCAAGTGTGTGTGTGTTTAACTTTGAAATGAACCAAGATTAGACTTATTTAAGATACACAGACATCAGAGGGAAAAAAAAAAAAAGCACAATGCTGTTGGTACGTAACATTCACTGTGAACACGTGTAACCAGATTTCAATATGCAATAACGTGGCCAGCTCTTTCTAATACACTTTTTTACGAAGTTGTGTGTGGTGATTGTTAAGGTCGGCTTTGTTTGTATCCAGAGCAGCTTTCAGTGTTCAGCTGGCAAATTCATGTACAGGACTGTAAATGAAAAAAACTGCCTCTATGATCATGTTAAATTATTTCTGTTTAGCTGTGAACGACGGCTGTGCGCCCCACCCACTCTGGAGGAATAGAGTAGAGTTTTGTACACATTTTGAAATGCTTCTTCTGTAGTGATAGAGCGAATAAAGACAACGAATACTCTGTCTGGCCCATCCCGTGAAGCCCACGCTAGCCTCAGAGCGGCGACGTCCCGGTCAGGGGGCTGGGGGTCCTCGGGGATGCTCTGCACACAGCGGCGTCAGCTCGTTTGGCAGACTGACCACCTGCTGTCCAAGCTGTGCCGGGCCTGGGGCCCTCAGTCTCCGTCTCTGATGTCTGGGTGTGGATCCGAGGCTGGGTGGAGGTGGTAGGTGCCGGCTGCGCAGAGCACCCTGCGTAACGCCCTGGTGGCGCTTTGCTCGCAGAGCTGCACACTTGGGGAGGGCCGGGGGAGGGGGTTCAGTGCCGCAGACTCCCCAGCTCTGCCCCAGGTCCTCCAGCCCGTCTGGAGAAGCAGCCAGACGCCACGTGACATCAGAGCTAGCAAATAAGGGGTGGTTGTCAAGTTCACACGGCACAACATTTGCTCCAAATGAGGGAAACTTGAAAGAAATGAACAGAGTGTAGTGTTTCACGTCGGGTCCAGAGGGGACTTTGAAGGGTGCCATTGGCCGAGGCAGCATCCTTCAAGGAAGTCCGCAGCACCACCCTCCTCCCAGGTTACTGATTTGAAAGGGGACGTTGTTTAGAGACGTGGTGATGCACCACAGACAAATCGGTCCCTCCGTTTCACAGCCGTGCCATCATTTCTCAGTGATCACTTAGAAGTGAGCTCGGCTCAAACTCAGGAGGAAAGTGACTTAAAAGGGCGCGGGTTTGACCGTGAGCGTGAGGAACGTGCCCGCGTGCATCTTACAAAGCTTCATGAGTGTGCATTGAAGGCTTTGAGGAAAACGACTGCTTACACTCAACTCCAGCGCCCTGTCACTGTTCCCAGCACACCTGGAACAGCCCCTGCGCACCCGGGACAGCTCCGTGTCTGATGTTCCCCCGGGGCAGCCCCAGGGGTTTTATCATCCTCCGCCCCCCAAAACAGCTGCTCTTCTGCAGTTCACTTCTGGTCCTGATGATGCCGTAAGTTTAAAAGCCATGCTACATTTTAAACATTCGTCTGAAATGTGGGGAGCGAACCATCAGAACTGGGGGCTCAAGAAGCCCGATCTTTCTGATGGCATTTCCAATTAATTAGTCATTTTTTTTAATCAAAATTAAACGTCTTGGAGGCTTTGTGACACCTCGGCGAAATTTTGCCTTCTCGTTAAAAGCACAGGGATTCTCAAAGGAACAGGACCTCTTGGCTGTTTCCAAAAGCCTTGTTCTTTGGGATGACCTCTCAAATCTAGACACAGAGCAGGGCACAAAACAGCTCAGTCAGTCCAAGACTCGGAAGGCATTCTCAGACCATGGAGGCAGGACTTCCAGGTTCCTTTGAAGCCCAGAGCATCTCTCTGAACCCCCTGTTCTCGCTCTGCACCAGGACCCGGAGCAGCCACAGCTGCCGAATGGGGATGGACCCCAAGTTGCTGCTGGTCTCACATGCCTTCCCCAAGGAGCCCCGCCCACACCACCTCTGATGACGAGGGAAAGGATTCGTTTGGCTCTTAGCATAACCATTCTGCCCACAGCCCTGGCTCCTGTCTTCCTATTGGCCTCTCCCACCGTTAACCCAAATTCCCAGCTCCCAGCCCGAGGCTGCCTCTAGACCCCCTCCCCCCTCCCCGCCCGAGTGCCTCCAAGCCTCGCCCATGGCCCTGCTTCTCAAATGCAGCAAGGAATCACCTGGCTCGTTCCTAAAAAGGCAGTTTCCAGAGGCCCACTCCTGACCATTCTGGAACTGGACGTCTGCCTGGTGTCCCCCCCACCAGGTGTGGGACCAGCTCCCCAAGGCAGGGTCCGCTGACTCCCACCCACTCTCTCCCCCTCAAGGCAGGCACCACCTTAACCCTCTTCCCCAGCCCAGTCACCCCCACCTCCTCTTTTTTGGATGGAGAAGGAAAAATTAATAACATCTCTCTCTTCCCTTCTTCAGTCCAAATCAACTCGGGTAGAGATAAAGGTCAGAGAGGGGGAACCAAAATACTGACTGTGCTCCCCTGAAAACCTGGGTCAGAGGCCAGAGCTTCCGTGCACGACCACCCTACCTAGGCAGACTTAACTCTGCGGGGTGCAGGCAGGACTGGGGCTCGGGCACCCCCTGAAAAGGCTGAGCCCCTGCCCTGCAGGCAGGGGGACCGGGGCCAGAACCCACACCTGGCAGGCAGCAGAGCCCAGGAAACCAAAAGCAGACAAGCTTAGCGCCTGCAGGCAGGCAGAGAGTGTGAAAATTAGCCAAGCAGGCGATGGGGAGCCCCCAAGGGGCAGAGAGGAGAGAGTGTCACCACCACCACCGTGAGAAGCAGGGGCAGTGCTGGGAGGACCAGGGGGGAGGACCAGGGGGCAGTCCCCGCGGCAGAGGCAAGGCTTTAACCTGTGTGTGCACGGCAGTGGTGCTGGAACTGGAGACAAGCTGGGTTAAGAGGGGAGCCAAGAGGGGGGGACTTGACTCTCTGCCACTAGAACGCGGTTTCTGGGAGCAAGAATGCTCTGATTTACTGCCCTGGCCTCAGTGTACCCGGGGTTTGCTGTGGTCTGAACGTTTGTGTCCCCTTCCCCACAAATCCATACGTGGAAATCCTCCCCCACAAAGGTGATGCTGCTTGGAGACGGATCTTTGGGAGATGGTTAGGTCATGAGGGTGGGGGCCCTTGTGATGAGATTAGCGCTCTTATAAAAGGGACTTCGATGGGGAGGTTGTGCCTGCCTACCATGCATGAAGTCCTGGGTTCAATCCCCGGTCCCTCCATTAAAAAAAATAAATTATTAGACCTAATTACCTACCCCAAAAAAAATTATTTTTAAAAAAGAAATAAAAGGAAAAAAAAAAGCCGCTTCAGAAAGCTCCCTCACCCTTCCACCCGCTGAGCACACAGGGAAGTCTGCCACCCGGGTGAGTGTCCTACCCTGACCCTGACCTCAGGCTTCCAGCTTCCAGAACTGGGGAGAGTGAATCTCTCTTATTTGCAAGCCACCCCGTCTCTGGCATTTCATTCTAGCATCCCACACAGGTTGAGACGGTGCTCAGTGAGTATTTGTTGCATAATCGTCTGTTGAAGTGATGCAATCTGTGGCACGTGAAGGAATAACAAGGACTTGACTCCAAGTCTCGGGTCCTGTAGGGAAAGGGGGGCCGGGCAGAGGAATTGAAGGGGCAGCTGGACTTTAACTGAAGCCTTTGGGTGACTAGAGCAGGCCAGCTTGAAAGGGAGGCTGGAGTCTGGGGTCCTCGGCCCGTGGACCCCGGTGAGGAGCACAGTGACAGACACCAGGAGGGGCGGAAAGAGACAGCCAGGCGGGAGGGTGGGCGACGGCTCTGGAACCCCAGAGGAAAGGGGGGACTGTTCCAGGCAGAAGGAAGGCCAACCCGGATTCGCTCTATGAAGAGGAGAGGCCGGGAGGGGAGGGTGCAGCTCAGCCATAGAGCACGTGCTTAGCATGCACGAGGTCCTGAGTTCAATCCCCAGTCCCTCCAAAAAAAAAAAAAGAAAAAGAAGAGAGATCAGAATACACGTCCAACAGAGCAGCCGAGATGAAGAGGGGACTGGGAGGAAGCCGCCGGCTGAGCACCTAAGACACCTGCAGTGACCTCTTAGATCAGTTCCACCGACAGGTGCCGGGCAGTGCAGGAGGCAGAGGTGGGAGGAGGAGGGCTGGGGCCCCGGGAGAGATGCTGGCGGAGGAGAAATGGGGAACTCGGTGAGCCCCGGGCCTCCGGCCTCGGCTGGGACTTGATGCTTCAGAAATGCCCGCTGCCGGGCTGTGCTTCCCTAAGGAGGAAGGTGGAAACCTCACTGTGAAGTCCCCTCGCCTTTTCCGCTTTTTGGTAAAGCCAAGGACGGGAACGAGGCAAAATCCCTGAGTGATGTCTCCTGTGGCCTCCCTCCTCTGGGGCCGTGGGTGCCCCCGGGGGCCGGGCCCGTGCCTCCCCGCCCCTGGCGGCGGGGGGCTGCCCCGGGGGGCCGAGCAGATGGGCTGCGGCTGCCCGGCGGGTCGGCACGGCGGGGGCCAGATGCCACCCCCCAGGTCCCCGTGCACAAGTGGGAACCGGCCGCCTGGGGAGGAAATTTGCATAATAAGGATAATTTGGTACCAAAGCCGCCCCCTGAAGTGAACTGCATGGATCTGGGTAGAGTTAGCCAATTTCACTTCTCCTTTCCCATGTTTTGTCAAACCGACTAGATGTGACCTTGAGGGTGCGAAGCGTCCAGAGACAGCTTGTTTCTCCCCTTGTGAGTCAGCCCCGGGCCTCCCCTCTCGGCCTGGCCACGTCCCGGGCCTCCCGCTCCCGCTCCCGCTCCCGGATCCTCTCCCGGCTGCTCCCGGCACACGTGGGCCCACCCAGCGGGGCGCCCACCCACAGCCCCGCCGACTCCCGGCCCCCCACAGGCGAGCCGGTGCGCGCCCCCTCCCGCCTCCCGGGGGCTCCGCCTCCGGGCCGCGTCTCCCCGCGGCTCCCGGCACCTGCAGCCGCTTCCCCATCCCCAGCATCCCTCCCGCTTCCTGTGGGCAAGGGCGGGCCGCGGCCCCGCGACAAGGAGGGTCTGTGGTTTCAGGCCCTCCGTTCGATTCCCCTTTCAGGGCCCTCCTCCCTTCTGGGCGCCGCCCTTCGCAAAACCCGCCACGCCTGCCCCTGCCCACACCCAGATCCCAGCCCCGAGAGCATCCCGGTTGCCTTTGAAAGCTGCTCTGACACCAGCCCGTGGGAAGACAGTTGTCCGTGCTAAAACAGGTCCAGGTGTGCGTCTGGGGGCCTGGGGGTCAGGGAACCTGGCCTGGGGTTCAAGACCGCAGGATGGCATCCAGCCTGACCAAGACCCCACCCCTAGCAGCCATCACTCAAGGCTCCTTCTGACCCTCGAGGCAGCCCCAGGCCTGCCCACCGTGGCCCGCTGGTCCTGGAATTCTCCCCGCGTCTTGCCGGCCGCAGAAGCAGTCATGTGACAAGGCTGAGCTCTTGTCCCTCACTAACTGGTGGGGCTTCCTCAAGACCGGACCTCTGGGTTCCCGGAGCTCCCTGGGAAGGGCTGGGCTGGGGGCTGCTATGCGGAGTGCCTGCCTCCTGCATCAGACTGCGAGGCTTTGCCAGCCCCGAACCCCCAGTGGGCTCAGGGATGGTGTGTGGGGTGTAGGATGCACCCTTCTCCCCAACTCCCTGGGGGTCTGTGAATTCTTTTTTTTTTTAATTCGGTGGGGAGCTAATTCGGCTTTTATATTTGTTTTTATTTTATTTAGTTTATTGTATTTTCTGGTGCTGGAACCCAGGACCTCGTGCATGCCAAGCACACGCTGCACCACTGAGCTAAGCTCATCCCCCATGTGAAGTCTTATCTTACTCAAGATGATGACCTGAATACCACCCCCCCGCCGAGCCCATGACTCTTCTTTCTGAAGCCCCCTCCCATCTTTCCAGTTGCTTTAGCATCAGGGTCAGTCTCCCCAGAGAAGGGCAGGAGGCAGGGGAGGCAGGTCAACCGGTCTCCTCCAGACCCAGCACATCTCAGCTGCATCGTGAGGGACAGAGACAGAAAGAGAGGAAGCAGAAACACCGTCATACGAAACACTGTTATAACCAGGGAAGGCAGAGGGAGTGGGACACAGTTAAAGACAGAAGGAAAAAGACAAAAAACAGAACACAGTGACGAACGAGGTCCTGGCAAACCCAACTGTGCCAACACTCATCCTCTACGTCACTGGTCTAAACACAGCAACTGAGACACAGACATCGTCAGAGTGGATCCGCAAACATCAAACACGTCGTCCATGAGAAACTCCCCTTATATATGAAGACACATGGACTGGGTGGGAGGTGCGTGTAGCTCAGTGGTGGAGCCCATGCTTCGCGTGCATGAGGTCCTGGGTTCAATCCCCAGGGCCTCCATTAGAAATGAAAATAAATTAAAAAATCAAGGACGCCCTCAAACAAAAGAATAAAATTAAATTAAATTAAATTTTAAAAAAAGACACATGGAGAATGGAAAGTAGGAACAGCTACATTTCAGACACAGCAGACTTCAGGGCAAGGGAGGCCGCTGGGGATAAAGAGGGTTCTCCATCACGATAAACGGGGAGAATCAACATAGCAACGCTTAACATGCATGCAGCTAACAACACAGCATCAAAAAATGTGAAACCTGCCAGGAAAAATGCATAAATCTGCTACCCCAGCTGGAGACTTCAACGCCCATCTCTCGGGGACGGGCAGACCCAGCGGACAGAAAACCAGGAAGGATGCGGTTGGTTGGAATGACAGAAGGAGGCATTTGGGTGAAGGAAGGTGGCAAGGAAAATTGCAGCAGAGGACAGGTGAGTGCAGGTCCAGAGGCTGGAATGTGGGCCGTGTTTGAGGATGGCCATGCCACTGAGTTCAACCAGCATGTCCTGGGAGGGCTTCTGGGGTCCACAGCCTCCGTGGTGCTGGGGGGCCGGCCCACTGGGGGTCGAGCAGGAAGAGAGGCGTCCGCACGAGCAGGGACTTGGGGGGAGAGGCAGACAGTGAACCCCGTCCTGGTTCCAGAGCAGCCAGGCTGTCAGGGAGGAAGGGCAGGGATGAGAGTTTCAGGTAGTGAAACCAAGGCCAGGGAAGCTGGGTGACTTTGTCAAGGTCACAGAGAGTCACCCTTGAGCCACATTTCCTGAATCCCATTATGCACTGGACACACAGTCCCCGATCAGATGCTTCCCTGGGTCAGACACCTAGGAAACAGAACCATTCTGTGGGGACATTCGGTCTTGCCACAAAGGTCATTATCCCCATGTCCTGGGGGCTTCTCACGCTGGGGGGAGCCGCACCTGTCACCACCCTCCGGGGCCAGCGGGGCAGCTCAGAGCCCTGGCGACCTGGGCTGAGCTCCCATGCAGCACAATCGTGCTGAGCCACCAAAACAGGAGAACAGTGAACAGTATCTTGCCCTCAGGATAACCTGGTCAGTCCTCACACTCTGTACTGAGAGACTGAAACCAGAGCCGCCGAAAAGGCGCATCGCAGAAACAGAGAGCAATCTTCCTGCCTGCCTGCTGGCTTCGGGGAGCAGGGCATCCTTTTCTGCCCCCGTGGCATGGAGAGGCATTTTCCAAACAGAGGTCCTCTGCAGAGCGCCGCTGTTCCAGCCACAGCCACTCGCCACCCCTGGCTGTTTAAGTGCAAATTCACTCAAATTAAACAGCTTAGAAAATGCAGTCCCTCCATTGCAACAGCCACTCGCTAAGTGTTCCATCGGCCACGTGTGGCTGTGGCTGCCGTGGGGGGCAGAAATGCCCCTGTCCATCCACGGGGACGGCTCTGTGTGGACCAGGCCCAGCGCTGGGGACAGGGCGGTGCCCGGCAGCGGCGCGGATGGACTCCCTCCCCAGTTAAACCGTGAGCTCCCAGCTGGTCCTCAGGAAGCCAGCCCTGGGGAACTGGATCCTGGAGGCGGCCTTCGATATTCAAATTGTGCGTGAAACGCTTTCACTTCCCCTGGGGGACCAGGTCCCTCACTCCGCCAGCAGGAGAGGCACACTTGCCAGAGCACATGTGCTTTTTCTGTACAGAGCTTCCCAGGTCCCTTCAAGGTGCCAGCTGAGGGCCCCCCGCCCCCCACTTCCCTGCGCCTGCACCCCGGCCCACGCATCCCATGACCTCGAGTCCCCTCCTGGCAGCAGCGACCTGCAAAACAGAAACTGGGCCCCCGAGGGTGGGATTTCCAGCAAATAGGGAAGGAGTCGTTACGCCCTGCTGGTAGATTCTTGCAGGATCATCCGCCTCTCAGGAGAAAAAGAGGAAAAAAAGGCAAATCTCTTTCCTCTTGTTTCTGCTTCTCCTAAATAAACTGCTTGCCTAATTTCCTTTGCAGTTAGAGAAATGCTCCTTGTGAAACCGATTTCCCCACATCCACATGCCGGGCCATCCAGGCCTCCCGGCGGGATTTGCATCGCACGCTCCTCCTCCCCGGCCCTGGCCGGGCTCCCCAGGGCCCTGGAGTTTGACCTCTCAGTTGTGTCTCTGCTTGAAGACAAGCGCCCCCTCAGATTACCTGGTTCTCCCTTCAGCGGAGTTGAAGGACCCCACTGGACCCCAGGGCTGGGCGGGATGTGGCTCTGGAAGGTGGCACCCGAAATCCGGGGACCGCTTGGCGTGGCCTGTGACCACGTCAGCCAGCAGCAGCCCCCCGAACATCCACGACTCTCTGTGCCCCAGCACCGACAGCAGTCACCGTCTGGGGGCACAGGAGGGAAGTAAAGGCAGCCACTAACCCCAGCCTCCATGCCCGAGTGCTGGGGGGACCCACGTAGGCAGCATCTCAGTCTGACCTGCCTCCTCCTAACATCAGAGATGGGAAATGCTTGCTCTGGGAGGAGACAGAAGGATTCGGGAAGATAACGGACGTGAAGAGAGTGGTTCTCAGCTCACGACGGAGTGTCACTGTGTGTGGGACTTAGGGGAGGCGACAGGTGACCGAAATCGGAGGCTGGAGGGGAGCTGGCCACCTGCCTCCCTGCGTCTCCACTGTTTCACGCGTCTGGTTGGCCCAGGAAAGATCGGTTCCCTCAGAAGGCATCCAAGGCACGTTCCATGTACGCAGAAGCAAGCGTTAACAGGGATAAAATCATGCCATCTGCAGCAACACGGATGTCCCCGGAGAATGTCATTCTGAGTGAAGCAAGCCAGAAAGAGAAACACAAATACCATATGAGATCGCTTATATGTGGAATCTTAAAAAAATAACGCAAATGAACTTATCTACAAAACAGAAACAGACTCCCAGACGTAGAGAACAAACTTATGGATACCAGGGGGGAACCGGGTGGGAAGGGATAAGCTGGGAGTTCAAGCTTTGCAGATAACACACTATTGTATATAAAACAGATAAACAACGAGGTCCTGCTGCGCAGCACAGGGAAGTACACTCAGTGTCTCGTAGTCACCTATAATGAGAAAGAATATGAAAATGAATCTATGTATGGACATGCATGGCTGGGACCTGGTGCTGTGCACCAGAGATTGCCACGACATTGCAAACCACACTTCAGTAAAAAAAATAAATAAACCAAAAGAAATTTTTTAATAAAAATTTTTTATTTAAATATAAAAGTAAGGGAATTCACAACCTGAGCCTCGGAGCAGATTGACAGGACGTTCTCTAACGTTTGAGCTGGAATTCCTTAAGAGGATCCAAACTCTTAGGGACCTGGGCAGCCCCTGGGTGCGGGGAGGGGGAGCCCGGGGGAAAGCTGGGGGACGCGCGCCCCCTAGTGGGGACGGGCCGCAGGCTCGGCAGGTGACGCGCAGCCGCCTGGGGGGAGGGGGGCTCACAGCACCTGCGGGGAGGGGGAGGGGAGGGGAGGGGAGCGCGGGTTCTGCACGCCCAGCCCCACGCCCCCACTGAGACTGGGACAAACCGAGCCCCGGGGCCACTTAGCAAGTTAAGGGTGGACACAGGGCGAACGTGCTGTCAGCGTCATTAGCTTATGGTTTGACTTTTCCACACCCTTAAAATCTGCCTTTGGGCTATGATGCCTCCTGAAAGCGATTCAGACTCTGTTAGCCCCGAGCAGGGACCTCCCCCACCCAGAGAGGGGGTCCTCACTCCAGCCCAGAGCTCTTCGAATGCTCACGGGATGGACACACCTGTTCCGCCCCGACCTGGGGTCCCCCCTTGACCTCTGCGGAGCTTCGCCCTGGCCTGAGCAAGGGTCTCGGGGCTCAGAGCGTGATCCTTCTTACCCTTCACCCCTGGCTCCCGGGGCCCTGGAGCTGAGATCGCTGACGTCCACAGGGGAGGAAAAAGTGTTCTCTGCTGCCTTAGGTTTAGCGGCCGGGTCTGCGAAATAAACTGGCCACAGGACCAGAGGCAGAAAGGCAGACAGGTTCATGCGATGCTACAAGTTTGACGTGGCTTGGGGGGTGCTCACAGAAAGAAATCACCCGGCCCCCCCAACCTTGCTCCTGCGGGAAACAGCTCTGCTTCGAAGCTGTTGAACCCTCTGGACAAAGGAAGATAAATTTAAATAGAAGGGACAAGACCAAAGAAAGGGACCCGGCCTCCCCAGGGGGTCGGCAGACTGTGGGAAGGCAGCTCTGCGGGGAGAGTAAGGGCAGGTCGGGGCTAGCGAGCCAGGTTGGTTGGTGTGGGTGGTGCGATACTGTGATGTGTCAGAAATGGGCACGCCTGGTCATTCAGATGAACGACCGTGTGGATTTCTGCTGTGTTTAGCCTTCATCCAGTTTCTGGCTCACAGCTCCCCAGATCCTTGACATTTCCTGGGCAGAGAGCGCCCTGGGATCAGTTCCTGAAAACACTGCGGGGAAGTTGACTTTTGGATCCCAGCCCAAGAGGACCAACCACGTGACAAGAGGATTGGAACTTTCAGCCCCACCCCCTGACTCCCGGGAAGGGGACAGCGGGCCGACCCGGCAGGTTTCCATCACAGGGCTTTGTAACGTGGCCATTTATGGTAAAGTGTGGTAAAGGGGCTTCAGCACTGGGTCTCCCGGACAGCGGACCCTTTCCTTCTGAAAGGTCATGTCCCGTGGTGGGGGAGAAACTGGTTTTAGATATTATTTGAGGTCAGAATTCTCTCTCTGTGCATGCTTCGGCTGCATGACTTGTGGTTTTGTTCTGCTGGCTCTGGAAAACAACCCAGTATCTCGTTAGAAACAGGACAGGGCCAGTTTCGGGCTAGTTTGCAGTTACATTGTCAGGGTTGTCAGCCTCTTATTTCTCTTAAGCCCATATATTCTCTGCTGTTCTGGTAAGAATTTTCTCAATTTTCTTGTCCTCTACAATAGGCCAGCATCAGGGCTTGGTTGAGTAAAGCTTGACACATCCATTCAGTGGAATACTACGCAACCCTGAAGAGGTTGTAGGAATGCTGAATTCCAATTACAGTATACTGTTAGGTTAAATGATAATTGCGTCTGCACTATAATTCTGAATATATAAAAATTTATTATACTGTGTGTGTTATGGAGAGACCAAAACATTCTGGGTTGTGGAACTGTGTGCATTTTGTTTTTCCCCCTTACACTCCGTACTTTTAGAATTTTCTTCAGTAAGCAGGCTAACTGTTCAATTTTTATATGCATTAAAATGTTCCTAAAAATTAAGCTTGCTCTAATGGTCAGAGGTGGGAGAATCTGGGATAGGAATTCCAGGTGGGGAACTTGTTACAATGACCCAGAAGGAAAACTTTAACTCTAGTCTCAAGATGAAGTATTTGCCAAGGTAGAATTTCTCAGTTGGAGTTGTTCCTTTTAAAAAGTCATTAAAACTCCTTCTTATGTCTCCTAATACCAATCAGAAAACCTCAACTAATACTTGGAAGAACTACAAAGAGCAGGGAAAAAAAATAAGGGAAAGTGGAAGGAGGAAAAGAAAAAAGGGTTTAATATATACTGAGCACAGCTCTGCTATTTCCAAACATGCATTTCCCCTTTACTCCTACCGTGCGCTTTAAAGGAGGAGACATTATTCTTACGAAAACCCACACAGAACATTAAGAAGAGACACGGAAAGCAAAGATTCTTAAATTTAACGTTTCTCAAGTTTTATGCGTGAAAGACCCAGTTTCTGTTTTGTTTGACTGACTGACCCTGGACCAGTACATAATTTTGCCGTTTCCTCAGAAACTGTGTCGGGTTTTTGTTTTTTTTTTCCCTCATGCAAAATTCAGCTTTGCCTGCTTCACCTTTTTTCTCCTGTTTCAAGCTGATGGCTAAACAGAGGGGCTCATTTATCTTAAGCGGGTAACATCGTGTATCCAGGCTTCATCGGGGAACTTGCTTCCTTGCTTTTTACAAAGGTCGTATTTCCTCGGGGACATCAGGAAAGTGTGTGTCGTGTTTGTGTAAATTGCATGATGTAATACAATAAAGAATGTACTGTGTGCGTTTCCCGTTTCTTAGGACAGACATCTATGAATTGATCCCTCCCCTTGGGTACAATCTCAGGAGACTTCTCGAGTCCTAGAAGGTTAATTTCGTCATCTATCTGTCGTGCGGCCTCAAGAAAGACAAGCTTTGCTCGTTACTTACTGACGCTGCTCAGTAAACCAAGGCTTCCCAACCTGGAAGCTAGCACAGCCTTTTGAGGACATTTGGGCTCGCTGAAGGTGACAGGCACACCCCTCTGTCCCATCTCGCTGACCTGGTTTTTGCTGAATGAAAACACTGACCACTTGCTGAAAGGAGATTTACCCGTGAACTCCGTTCAGAGCTGAGCCTGCGGAGTGTCTGGCACACAGGAGGGGCACAAAGGAGGGTGCAGTGGAAGTCAGTCAGCAGGAGCCCCTGAAATTAATGACACAGTAGGACCAAGTTTTCCCCAGGCACTGAAGTGGCTCAGGAAAAGCACGTTCTTTTCCATTTCTTCGTGAACAATGGTAGGCCGGCTGCCGTGTGCATTTTCCGCTCTCATTCAGACTGGCTGGAACGAGCAAATAATGAAGGATGGACGTATTTATTTTGAATCTACTAAGCTTATCCATTAAAGTAGATTTATCTGCACCATTTCCCTTAAATTGCAATCAGGCCCTGGTTTCGCAGCAATTTTCTCTGTTTTGTGACATTACGTCCCCAGAATCTCATTGCACATTCGGGTGACAGTGTTTCACGGGTCAGAGGCGTGTGAGGGCCTTCATTATCTGCACCCCAAACTCTGGCAAAATGGGACGCACCCACTTCCGTGGTCGCAGCGCTAATGCTATGCATGTACGTTGTCTGAGCAAACGTTCTTTTTTATAAAGTGGGTTTCTGAACAGTTTCTTAAAATGCAGGTGAAATCTGCATTTGTGTCACAGCGACTTCTGAAGGCGATTTTGATAGAGTTTGCCCGTTTGGAGTCGGACGAATGACTGTGCGCTACGGATTCTGACTCTGAGAGGTTTACTTATAAATACAGCCTTAAATGTGGGCAAAATGTGGGGACTTTCAACCCGTGTTTTGAAGATTTATTTACTGCCGGATCATCATCTTCTCGTCCCCGTTGCCGTACGCAACGCACAATGTTTTCTCAAGGGAATTTGAACAGGGCTTTTCAGTTCTCACCCCTTGCCTCTTATTTTACTTGCTGATAAACTTAATGGTTCTTTTAATTTTAAAAAAAAACGTTATTGAACAATGCTATGTTCAATACCTTGAAAATACTACATCGTTTGCGTTTTGTTTTTTTTTTTAATTACAAAAAGAGCACATTGTTGTCGACAGATGGGGAAATTCCCCGCTGTCCCCCGACTCTACCCCAGAGAGGTGAGTGCTCTTTGCTGGTTCTGCCTGTCCTTCTGGAGCCGCTCTGCCTCCTTTCCTGACACCCGGACACACGGACCCCTGTGCGACAGAGCCCGACACCCTGTCCCCATCACGTAAGTCCCGCTGCCTCCTGGCTCTGAGGACCCGCCGGCAGGAACCCACGGAGGAGAATCCGTGATGCCCCCCGGCTGGACGTCTGGGCTGTGTCTCCACCTGCCAAAACATTGCAGCGAACTTACGGACGCCGCACGGAAGCCTAGAAGGGGAGTCAGTGGGAGACGTGACCGAGCTGCCGTCGGATAGGCTGGACTTCCCTGCGTCCCCCGCCACCGTCCCCGGGGTGCGCGGCGCCCTGCCCGCCCACCCTTGCCCAGCACTGGGCCCTGCGGACATTTTCACACTTCTGCTGGTGTTTTAAGAATTCTTAGCTGTTAGTTTTTCACTTTGAGGCTGTCGGCTCTGTGTGTGAAGGTGCGTGAATGGCCTAAGAGGCGGTCGGCTCTAATCACGTCAAACACTTCCCCCCGCCAAGCTAATCGCTCTGCGCACTGACTCCTCTGTCGCTGGGATGAGGGCGTTGGTCCTGCTGGAAGGTGCGCTCCCCTGCCTGTGTCTCTCCATCCCATTATTGTCACTGTTCCTGTTTCATTTTATAAAAGTCGGTGTCATGGACTTCGCCTTTCTGTGTAATGAATGAGGATTTGTTCATCAATCATGGAGTTCCTCGCATCTGTCGTGAGCCTGCGATGTGTGACCTTTTTTTCCGACACCTTATTTAAAATTTTCTCCAAAGAAACACAACCAGATGGCCAACAGGCTCATAAAAAGATGGTCAGTATCACTAATTAACAGAAAAATGTAACTCGGAACCACGGTGAGGGATCCCATGTTGGAAAATGGCACTGTCCCTAGTTCCAACGTTAGGATGGGTCAGGCCTCACTAGATTTTACCCCTTCACTTCAGCGAGGGCTTTGCACGTGTAGGTGGGAGATGTAATGCATGGCTGGGGGCCTCCATCCTGTGCCTTTTCTTATTGAACTGGTATTTCGTTCTGGGAGCGGAGGGAGCTGGTCTCACGTGTCCCAGAGGCATCTCAGGAGCAACTCTGACGCCAAACAGTGGACCAGTGGCAGATGTGGCCTTTCTGGGACGGCGTGCCTGCCACACAGGCCATGAGAGCCACCGCCCGGACGTCCAGGACCCCAGCGGGGGGGGGGGGGCGGGGAGGGGGCAGGGTTCTGCTCTGTGCTCTGCCAACAACGCTCCTGGCTGCACGGATCCCTCTGCTATGGGAGGGCCTGCTCTGCTGGTGTCCCAGGGACCCGAACCACCTCGACCATTCTGAGCAGAAATGGACCTGGGCTTCCCCAGCCGGAAGGCCCTGCCAGCGGCCGAGACCCCCCGAGATCCCCTGAGGCAAAGCACCGAGGGCCCAGCGTGTCCTCAGCCACGTGTGCCACCGAAAATGCCACCTTACGTGGACTTAATTTCCCCTTTTTAAAGATTTGTATATTCAGCGGCACACTGTACTGACTTAACTCCCTGAGCAATCTCTTCATGTTGTCCCAGTTCCTACGATGAACCAAATTAGTAATTCTTAAACAGAGAACACTTGAGTAACTACATTTTTTTTTTGTACCTAGAATAGCACCCAGCACCTGGTCCTCTGTAAGCATCTGTCAAGTTGATAGATGCATACTTGGTAATTGATAAAGGAACTGCAGGTCTGGGTGTGCCAGTACGTTCACGCAGCATGCTTACCTTCCTGGCTAAGAAAACAGACCTCAGGCCGCGTGAACAAGCTGCTCAGGACCAAGGTCACTGACGGTTCTCTAAGGCCCCTTCAGCGCTCTCTCTGCTGGGACCTGTGTGTTGGAAAAAGTCGAAGTCTTACTTAAGGACTAGCGTTAAAAGTAACGCCCTACAAAATCGGTTCCCCTAAGACCCCGCCCGTTCACCTGAGTCACAGAGCTGCTCCACCTGGCTCCCTCGCCAACGCCGCACTTGAGGTCAAAACGCAGAGAGCTGGGAAGAAGGTTAAGAGGTCTCCTTTTCTGACCTGCCCTTCAGCTGCAGAACCAGACAGAATCTTCCCTTGAAGTCGGGTCTCTGGAGGTGGGTTTAAATGTCCCTTAGAAACACTGGGCAGTAACGAGGGAGACCAGTAAGTGACACTCAGGATGAGGCAGTGGAAAACAAGCATCAGGGGTGCACGGAAATGCGCTGAAGTCTAGAAGGAGAGGGAAAAGCACGGAGGTCCTTCCCTCTGGACTGGATTTTCCCCATGAAACTAAGGACCAACGTAGGTGGCATATAATCGACAAGATACAAATGTCTCAAGCGTTAAGGAGAATCAGACGAGACGCCACACGAGACAGCTGAGAGACGGCGGTCCTCCGAAGCAGCGAAGGCAGGACCCAGACGCACGGCGCAAGGCAGTCGGGGGCAAGGCTTCCGAAACCTGCATCTTACTGTGCAACCCTCGGCCTCCGACAAGACAGGTGCAGCCCATTCGCATTCTGTTAGCGGAGCCTGGGCAGGTTAAGTCCACAGTCACAGCTGGTAACTGACAGACTTTGGTCCCAAAGTCCGTGCCCTCTGACTGATGCCACCGTATCAACCTGCCGGTGCACAGGCAGACCTGATAAACAGTTTGGAATTGAGACAAGGAAGAAGAATTTCAAAAGAATGGCAGAGAAGTCCATAAACTGGAACAGAATCTCCCAAAGAATACACATCAAAAGAATCATAGTCGGATGGATAACAAAAACATTTAAAAAGCCCTGATACTAAAAAAATTTTTTTAAAAATCACTGTACTCCTATCAACATTTTTAAGCACGTGGTGGGAAAATGTGCGTGTGTATTTCCATAAAGGAAATGTATCTTTCAATGGTATTAAAAACGGGTAACGTTTACACCTGTAAAACAGCGGCTTCTCTGAAACAACACAGTGCAAACACAGCAACCGGGAGGAAAGAATTCCGACCAGGGTTGCCACATTCCATCAAGAGAATATATTCATGATGTGGAGATGGGGAAAAAGTCGAGGCTTCAGGGAACTTTCTACCCAAATGCCTCAGAAACACACTGCACATCACAAAAGGCTGAAGAAAAGGATGCCTCTGTGCGGGGTAACGTGCAAACACACGGCAAGTGACTCCCCGGTGCTTCGCAAGACCCGACTTGAGCGTCCCTTTCCGGCCTGGTGTCCCTGCGGGGAGCCGCTGCCCATTTGCATGACCTAATCCACAGTGAGCAGAGCCACCCAGGTTCTTTCTCGTGGACAAAACCTGGCAGAAAGGAGTTCCGCAGAGGGAAGGGGCCCCGGAGAACTCGCTGTTGAGAAAAAAAACACAGAGGAAATAATAAACCAAGCTGCACATGTAAACCAAAGACTTGCAGCTACCAGGTAACCACTGATAAATCCTAACAGCTACGTTCACTGTGAGGTCCAAGGGGGCAGGAGTGACCTGTAAGAATTAATAATTAACACCAGGGAAGAGATTGCAGAGAACTCCTTGACATCGACACCTGGAAATCCCAGGTCGCTCACACCGACGGGGACAAGGACAGAGCTGGTCGTGAAAATGGCGAGACGCTTTCAGATTTTAAAAGGTGCCACAAAACACTAAGACAGGAAGTTTAACTCAAATTCTAGTCAAAGACCGCTCCACAGTTCAAACAGAGAAACTGAAAGCTAGAAAAACAAGGCTTTTACAAGAGCCTAAAAATAGAAGGCAGACCAAGAATAAAGATGAAAATTGTCTCAATTCACCGACTCTGTTTTCAATTCCATGTCTTAATAAGTTGCATTTGTTAACACATCAGAACTTGAATGCCACCTCTGCGAGACTAAGGATTTTTGTCCGTGTTGTCCGCGGCACCTGGAACGCCGTCAGGCACCTGACACGTTTTTTTAATGAATACAGAAAACCGCCTGATGTCCGACTGGCAGGTGGACGGAATCCAGGAGCAGCCGACAGGGGGCAGGTCACACAGTCTGTGTGGACGGGAATTCTGCACAGGCAGCACGGCTCCAGGGGATGATTCAGAACACGTGCCAAAAGACTTACAAGTCTTTAAACCAAGAATTTTACTCAAGAAATGAATATATATATATATATATATATATTTTAAATCACTAAGGCTTCAACATTCTTTATAATAAACTAAACGATGACCTGGCCCGAATGCCCTGTAACAGAGGGCTGACCAGGTTACAGGCCATCCATACGCTGGAAGCCGAGGCCGTCCTGCAAGGGAGGACGTGGCAGGATTGTGTAAACACGAGGAATGACGCTCATGTAAGTCTAAAGGGAAAGACTGACAAGAGAATGCACGCTACACTCCCACTGCCGTGCGGGGCACGTGGCAGACGGCACTGAGAGGTGAACAGCGTGGTCCTCAGAGCGCTGGGTACCCGTGGTTTTCCTTTTCTTTATATTTGTCTCCATTTTCTAACATTTCTACACAGAACATCAATTGTTTAGAAAACAAAGCAGTCCACTATACAAATCTGAGAACTTTTATTTTTGAAAAAACACCAACACGACAGGCCATGAGGTAGTGTCGAGTGAAATTTTCATTTTAAACATCACCGATGCGCTGGAAAAACGCAGCGCTTCTCCACCTTGCAGCTTCAGCTTTGGCTGGGGCTGCGAGATGTACTGAACAACGTAAACAGTGCTGTCTCGGATGTAAACACACGGAGTGACCTGGTCCTCAGGAGAAACTTACCTCAACAGGACGTGGACACAGATCAGGTACACCTCGCATACAGGTCAAAGCATTTTTTAAGTTTCTCTCCGAGCACACTGTTCACCACGGCACACATCTCAAAAAGACCTCTGGGCAGCTCGACCGAGCAGTCGGCTCCCAGTACGTGTGACTCACACATCAGGTCGTACCTTACACACCAGGAAGAAAGACCGCGCTTCCGATAACATGGGCCAGGTCCCTGAGCTGTGACACCTGACCCACGGTCACTCAGTCAGGTCTGAGGCCCAGAGCTCGGGACACACATGGAAAGTCCACTGAATAAACGCCCAGTTTCCTACGCTGACACCTGGGAAGGACTGGCTGCAAAGTTCCCGTTCCCGGGGCTCCATTTATTGCCCACAACCAAAAGTTCGGTTCCAGTCCTCGTAAAGCTCCAGATCCTTGGGCGACACGCTCGGCCGCACGGTTCTAAAAGCGTTTTCAAAGTCACTGTAAGCGATCGGCCGAACCTGGTCCGGGGTCACCGTGGCAATGTCGGCGGCCTGCAGGCTGCGAATGGGCCCGAGGGACGCCTCTCGGCACAGCTGGGTCATGTCGGCGCCCGAGAAGCCCTGGGACCGCTGCACGACCCGCTGGACCTCCTCCGCGCTGAGCTGGCACCGCTCCCGGGACATCAGGCTGGTCACGATCTGCTCCCTGGCCGGGGCCTCGGGGAGCGGGATGTACAGCCGCTTCGCCAGCCTCCTCCGCGCGGCCTCGTCGATCTCCTGCGGCCGGTTGGTGGCCCCCACCACCAGGACGCGGTCTTCGGCGGACGTGGCCGCCCCGTCCAGCTGAACGAGAAACTCGGTCTTGATCCTCCGGGAAGACTCGTGCTCGCCGTCGCCCCGCTGGGACAGCAGGGAGTCGATCTCGTCGATAAATATGACCGCGGGCTGCTGGCACCTGGCAACGGCGAACAGCGCCCGCACCATCTTCTCCCCCTCCCCCACCCACTTGGACGTCAAGGAGGACGCGGAGATGCAGAAGAACGTGGCCCCAGACTGACTCGCGATGCACTTGCCGATGAGAGTCTTGCCCGTCCCGGGGGGCCCGAAGAGCAGAATTCCCTTCGGGGGGCCCCGAAGGCCGGTGAAGATGTCTGGCCGCACCATGGGCCACACGACCACCTCCTTGATCGTGGCTTTGGCGAACTCCAGGCCCGCGATGTCGTCCCAGCTCACGGGAGGGCCCTGGTCCATGACCTCGCTCATGATGAGCTCGATCATCTTGGGCTCCAAGTTCTTGAGACGCTCGTCCACGGGATGCGCTGCTTCCACACGCCCTGCGCCCCGAGGCCGGCCCGGCACCCCGCCGCTCTGCTCGCCCCCGTCCTGCTTAGGTACTGGCGGGACGAACTTCCCAAAGATGCCCCGGGACCGACCGGCGCCCAGGGACTTTTTGACCCCGCCGTGCGAGCAGCCTGGCGCGCGCTGGGCCGCTCGCTGCTGCCTCCGCTGCTCTGCCCACAGCTGTTCTCTCGCAGTTCTAAAGGCAGGCAGGCCGCTCTCCTCTCTCGGGCTGTCATCGTCTGTTTTACCGAAAGCCGTCCTCAGTGCGGGGGCGGAATGTGCATCGGTGGTGCCAGAGCCATAAGGCGCGCTGGTCCCTTCCCGCGGACCTTCACAGGCGAGAGGGAAGCGGGACTGATCCGAGGAGAACACGTTTAGTCCTCTGGCGCCTTTCGGAGAGGAGTCATCTTCCTTTCGGACACTTGCGAATAATGGTTTGGCGTAAGATTTTGCAGTGACCGATTCGCCAAAAGGCACTGAGACCGCAGGACTCATCTTAGGGGTGTCAGTGACCGGCGGTGGCTGGACACTCTGGGGGCCCTTCAGAGAAGCACTGCTCTCGGGGATGTCCTGGGTCCTAGCTGTCCCACGGGCTGAGTCAGTGCGCGGGTCACTGTCCACAGAACCACCACAAACACCAAACTGAGCCACGTCGGACACGACGGCCGCTCTGTGGATTACCGCGGACACATCAGCAGGTGCCAGCTCAGAGTCTTGGAGCCGCCTGCCCGCCTGCATCATCTCCTGCACCTTCTGCATCCTGAACACGTGACTTACCGACAACCCAGACTTCCACTTGTCACTGTCGCTTTGCTGAGATCTCGCTTGAGCTAAAATGTCTTCTGCGTAGTTGTTCAAGCCGGTTTCAGCGTTGTCAGAATCCATAACGCTGGAGTATTTCTCCGCATACTTTTTGAACAGGCGGGCAGCACAGACCGGGGAGAGCTCAGAGGCGGCCCGCGTGTACTGGATGCGCAGTATTTGTGCCCGGTAGGCGTCCGCCTTCTGCCCTGCCGTGCACGCGCCAGACGCAACTGCAAAGTAATTCTTCTGCCACTCGCCCAGGTGTACGGACCTGGAGCTGGGGGCCTGCATCTTAGCACTCCTGCAGCAGAGGACAAAAATGAAAAAGAGTCCGTGGCAAGAAGGAAACAAAGACACGACGCCCTGAACCTACTTTTAAAATCTCTGCTCATCTGAAGGAAGGCACCCTGGACTTTTCATTTACAAGGTCCATCCGTAAGGAAAGGCCACTTATCGGGGCAAGCACTCAAGATACAAAAGATCAAACACTACACTTAATAATGCTTTGTTTTACTTTTATAATAATTTCCTCCGGGAACAGGGGGAAACATTCGTAAGGTGTAGACGGAAAAAACTGAAAATCAATCAGCAAAGGAAGGCAATACAGAAGAACAACAGGGGGAACAAAGCAAAACAAACCAAGCCCAGCCCGGGCTTTAAGCCTGGTCTCTAAGAAAAACTAAGAACGCTCTCACGCAAGCCTCTTACTGTGGCTGCGCCTTCTGTTTCATCTGTAAAATGGGAAGAAATCACCGTGAGAATCAAGCCAAGTGATGGATTTGAAAATACTTAAAAGCTTCTGCTATCACCTCTACTGCACAAATGTAGACAGTGAGGCTCAGAGAGGTCAGAGACTTACCTGAGGTCACACAGCCAGCTGGCAATGGAGCCAGAACTCGCACACGGGTGGTTTCACGCCAGGCAGCGTGCACGTCACAAAATGCACCTGGCAGCTGGCGGATCACAAGTGCAAACTAGTATCACACGCTGAGTATTTTTAAGGAAAAAAAAAAAAGAGTTAATGGCAGAAGATAAGGACCTGGAGGTAGCTGAACTCTGTAGGGAGTACAGTTATTAGTAACCAGCATGAAGCTCTGGGTGTCTTCTTGTTTTCTGGAGGTAAAATAAACTCATGGATATTTCTTCCAAAAAAAAAAAATATTTTTAAGGATTTGCAAATGAGCACTGAAAACACGACACCTCAGAACCTCTAATAATTACCCAATTTCGCGCAAAGCATCAGAAAACCAAGCTGTCACGATGAATGAAATTTGAGAACAAGTCTGCGAGTGAAGTGCTTCTAATGTAAGATGTCTTCTCTCACGTTATTTTGTAAGCCTCCTTACAGTAACTTAAAGGTACTTTAACAGAACTACAGATGGACGTGTCATGTTGCGGGCCACGCAGGATGTACGTGCCAATCCTCTGACACGTCCTAGGAGTACCACAGTAACGTAAGTATCAAGAACTCACGCATTTTAAAATTTGCCTTCCAAATTATCTGCAAATAAAGCTGAACAACCAGCAGGTTCTTTTGGTGCAGGAGCCACAGGTTAAAACAGCTTTGTTTCTCCCAGAATTCTCTACAAAGAACCGGCCCCGTGGTAGGAAGGCGTTCATCAATCTTTGTAACATTTTTGAAAAAGTAAATAAATAAACTCGAGACCCAGCGAAATTCTAACCTGCTTAAAGATATGAAGTCAACTAGAGCGAACGCCTCCTGACACAGGCTTCATCCGTCTTGCCACTATTTTAACTCCCTTTACCCTCTTTTTATGCAATACTGGAAACGAGACACTGAGAGAGGGGTGACCTGGAAGCCACTTATCGCCAAGTTTCACACTAGTGTGAACGTCTTCCTCTCCACGGCTTCATCCCATTTTATCATCTGTAATTCTGAGATTCGGCCCCCAGGTACCCTCCTCTTCCCCTCCCACTCTCACCCTCATCTTCCACCCTCCCCTCCCAAGTCTCCCTTCTTCCTTCCAACCCAACCATTCACCCAACATACACAGACGCGGACAGCCGGACAACCGCAGGGCCGGCACTGACCAGTGAGTGACACCGCCGCGGCCCTTGACACGACCTCCCCACGTCCCTTTCGTCTCTATGGCGTCTCCGAGCGCTAAAGGTCACGGCTACCCAGCACTGACGGGTGGTGGCCTTCTGAGCTTTCCCCCTGCGTACTGCAAGAACGTGACATTCGTACAAAAAGCCCAGGCTCCCCCCAGGAGGGGTGTCCCCGTCACGTGTACGTGCTCCCCGCATGCGGAACAGGTGCCCCCGGGGATGCGAGCCACCAAGACGCGGCAGGGCCGCGGGTCGCAGACGCCGGTTCCCGGACACACCCGCCCGGGTCCGGCCTCCCCCGGCGTCCTCCCCCGGGTACCCGCGCCGGGTGGCTCCGTGTCCCCGGTCCCCGGCGACCTCCCCCCGGTCCCCTCGCCGGGAGGCTCCCCGTGTCCCCTGCCCCCGGAGTCCCTTCCCCGTGTCCCCCGCCCCCGGCGTCCTCCCCCGGGTCCCCGCGCCGGGTGGCTCCCTGTGTCCCCCGCCCCTGGAGACCCTTCCCCCTGTCCCCGCCCCTGGCGACCTCCCCCGCGTCCCCGCGCCGCGTGGCTCCCCGTGTCCGGCCCCCGAGCCCCCGCCCTCCGCGGCGGTGCCGCCCCCGCCGCCCCCGAGGGGCTGAGGGGAGGAGGGGCCGCCCGCCCGGACGCCCCCGCCGCTCAGGCCGGCCTCCGCACGGCGGGGGCACCGCGGGGACACACCCCGGCCCCTCCGCGCCCCCAGCCCCCGCCTCCGGCCCTCCACCCCGCCCGCTCTCCCTCCCCGCTGACCTGCTGCTTCCGAAAAGCGCGGGGCCCCTTGTGCGCCTGCGCGCCGGGACGGGCTCGGGCCCGCGTCGTGCGTGCGCGCGCGCGCGCGAGAGAGAGAGCGTGAGGCGGGGCGTGCGTGCGCGCCAGGGGCGGGGCTGGGGGCGGGAGCACCGCCCAGGCCACACCCCGCGGGCCCGCGCTCCTTGGGGAAGGTCGCTCAAGAACACGCGGCTTAAGGCGGACTCAGGCACTGGAATTCCTGCGCTGCCCGAATGCTGAGTCCGGCCGCTCAGACGCGCCCTGGCCCGCGTGCACACCCCTGTCCCCGCATGCACGCCCCTGGGCCCGCGTGCACCGACTTGGCCCTGGTGCACATCCCTGTCCCCGCATGCACGCCCCTGGCCCGCACGCACACCCCTGGCCCCGCATTGCATACACCTGGCCCGCAAATACATCCCTGGGCCCGCGTGCACAGACTTGGCCCTGGTGCACACCCATGTCCCCGCATCCACACTCGTGGCCCGCGTGCACACCCCTGTCCCCGCATGCACACCCCTGGGCCCGCAGGCACGCCCCTCTGCCCGTCCTGCGCTCTCTAGGGCCGAGTCCGGGAGGACCTGGGGCTTGGTCTGGGGCAGGGCTTCGGAGGACAGAACTATTCTTGGAGGGGTGTAGCAGATTGCGTTTTCAGACCAAGTAACCGAGTAGCCACTGACAGCCACCATGAGGCAGGCTGATGTCACCGCTGGTGTGGAGGTGGGCAGCTCCAGGTCTGGTGGCCCGACCCCAGGATGTCAGGAAGGACCCCCTCTCCATCTTCTCATTCTGCATTGCATCTCCTCCCCAGGCTGTCGCTTCCTTGTCCCAATGCGAACCCCACAATCCAAGGAACCAGCCTCACAGAACCCTATTCAAAGCAAGCACAGGGGCCAAACTAGGGAAAAACCTTTCCCTCTCAATACTTCCCTCTCGGAAAAAGGAAGAAGCAATTTCTCAGAAAGCCTTGGGAGCCTTCCTCTTAACTCTCCTTGGCTTCCTGGGTCCTGTGGTTACCTCTTCCTGAGAAAGTGAGTGTCTGGCACAGGGGATGGAAAAATGACTGTCCAGCCGCATCTAACAGCACGTGCCATTGAAACACAGACCCAAAGAAATGTGGGGCAAAACATTTTTAAAGACGTTTCTTTTAAGATTAAAAAGATAATAATAAAAACGATTGTTTGAACAACACATTTTAAAATAGACAAGAGTTACAATGAAGACGAGAAGTCACAATCCATCTCTTGTCTTAGATAGTAATAAAAGACTTTTTAATTCTAATTGTTCATAATTTACTGACAAATTTACTAATTATTATAATTACCCAAAATATGCCATATAGCATAAAGATAAAATAAAATGAAAAGGAAAACCGTTATCTCAAGGCCAACTCCTTTTTTCCTTGCAGACTTAGAAATCACCATATAAATAGTATTTAGGTAATTAACAATTTTTGGTGATTTTCATCGCCAGAATTTTAGCGAGAGCATTTTGGAGAATTCACATAAACCGCTGTCTCAGCCGCCTGAGAGTATTGTTCAAATACTGAATTACATTTATGGTTGCCAGTGTTAAGATTTTCCTAACAGGTCACACCAGTGTTGCCCCTTCACTTTTGTGCCTTGAATATAAAAGCATTTGGTGCTTGCGTTATGCAGATCTTTTAAACTTTCCGTCTCAGACCACAGGCTGAGTTTTTTCTTCCCCTGGGTAGAATTTTTTGAACCTGCGAGAGAAGAGGTTTTGCACCTCCAGCACACAGAATGCGGGTGCTTGGTGCGAGGGATTCTGGGAGCTGGCTGCTCATTTCCATATTCATGAATATTATCAACGTGGTCTCGGACACACGTCGGTGATGTCATCTGTTTTTCAGCACAGGGAGAACGCGGCTCTAAATAATGTGCACCGCTGTCTGCCAGGAGAGTTAATTTTAAAAGAGGTGTGTAGGTCCAGGGAGGTGGATGGGGCTGAGGAGATGCGGAGACAGACAGGTTTTTCTGGGTGCGACTCCTGAGTGTGCCTGGATCCTGACGGATCCCAAGCCTTTCAGCTCCTTAACTCAGGGTTACGGAAGCAGGCAGAATGAGGATCGGGGGTCTGGGGGATGAATTCCTGCCTCTGTCAGAGAAGTAAGAGGTGTCTGGACCCAGAGTGAGTGAAGTGCACAATTCCAGTAAAAGATTCATTCAGAAGAGCTATGAAAAGGCCCCCTGGTTTCCCATCACACACAGAGCTGGTGGGTGGGGAGGGGGCCCCCTCCCCTGAAATGGGGCGGGCAGAGCAGGAAGGAACCTGCTTGGTTTCCTCCAGAACCTCCATACCAACCTGAGTCAGCACTCCTGGGGCCTCCAGCTTGATCCCGTGTGTTGTGGGTTGAATTGCACATCCCCACAAAGGGTACGTCTGTGTCCTCCCCTCCGGCGTCAGTGCATGTCACCTGATTGGAAAATCGATTACCTTTACAGAGGTAATCGAGTTGAAGTGGTTCAAATGAGGTCATCCTGGATTGAGATGGACCCTAACCCAACATGACTGACGTTTTTACAAAGAAGAGAGACATAGAGATGACCATGTGAAGACAGAGGCGGAGACAGGAGTTATATGGCCACAAGCCAGGAACCATCTGGGGCCACCAGAAAGTGCAATAGGCAGCGAGGGGTCTTCCCTGGGGGCTTTGGAGCCAGCGTGGCCCTGCTGAGGCTTTCATTTCAGGGTCCTGGCCTCCAGAACCATGAGAGAGTACACTTCTGTGTTTCTAAGCGGCCCTAGGAAACGAACACACCATAGTTGCAATGGGCGGGGTTGGGGTCAGCTTTCCGGAGCTCAAATCCCAGCTCTGCCCCTCATGAGCTCCCTCTGAGGGTCCTTGGGGGCGGCGAGGGCGTTCTGGCCCCCAGTGAGCTCTGCCCAAGTGCAGGGCATGGGGGTGATGCCCAGGGGTGACCCCTTGGCTCAACACGCGCTGCCAAGATTAGAGCTCAGCACTGAAAAGTAAGTCTTGCTGTGGGTGGTGTTTCTAGTAATGTTGAGGTGGGAAGCCCCACGGAAAAGACCCCCAGGCAGGGCCACTACTTTCCTGCCAGCGCCATCCAGTTCCTTGGCCTGCCAGCTTCTTGTCTCTATAAAACAGCTTGCTTCTAGGAAAGCAGAACTTACCCCTAAGATTCTATTGGTTCCTTCAGCTCACTCCTGATTGGTCCATTTGTAACACCTCACGTCCATAGAGCTCACTCCTGATTGGTCCATTTCTATCCCTCCTGATTGGTCCATTTCTAAAAAGCTCATTCCTGATTGGTCAACTTTATTATATCTTATGTGCATATGATGTTGCAAAGTGTAAACTGGCAGCCTATAAAAGCCTGTGTAAACCTGCAGACGGGGTCCAGAGCTTGGAGTGTTAACTCCTCTGGGCCCGTTGGCGCAATAAATCTGAGTTTTCCAACCTGCCCAGCACTGCTTGGTGTCTCGCCTGGATCCAGGTTGCTGTCACACTGAGCTGTCACACACTTGGCTACAACAATGTAGCCAAATGCTCTTCTTCTCCTGGACGGTTGGAATCGCAGATACAGACCAGCGCTTAATGTTCCCCGCGTTTCCCCGCGTTTTCAGTCCCGTGGAGTTGTTTCCTTTGCCGTTTCTCATCCGGTGATTCTCCTGTCCCTGGTGAACACCCACCACACTGGAGAACTTACCAGGAGAATGTGTTTTATCCTCTTTGCTGATGGGCTGGCCTCTAAGTTCTACTTTCTGCTGGAAAAAAAAAAAAAATCTGTCTCCCTCTGTGTCACCTCTTCTTGGGAAGCACAAAGACTCTTCAAGTTAGATGAGTAAAATTTGAAGACAACTTACCAGGTAGGTCCACTGGGCATCCTTCTGGTTTTAACCTTCACCGTGTGATTTGCTTCCTCGCTGACCATACATGGAGATACCATCATCTCTTATCAATGCTGGGGTCTGGGTTGGACGCCAACGTTCTGGACATTTATGGACTTGTGGGGTCTCCTGTAAGCGAGCCCACTCTGCTCATTTTTTCCTCTCTTTTTCTTTTGCTGACCATCCATGTTACATCTCTGCTGTGTGGAATCACACTCTGGTTTCTCCGGAATGGTACTTGCGGATTTATCCAGTTCACGCAAGCAACTGATTCTCATGGTGGTTTCTTATTAATTTTTTCTAGTGCTTATTACAAGTATAGGTGATGGCAGGTGGCCTAGGAATTACCAAAGAAATAGACTTTTGATAGTGGTAAATAATAATAACAATAATAATAATAATAATAATAAAGCAAAAAAATTTTCTGATATTTGATATTTGGGGATTTACCTGATTCAGGAAATCAATAAAATAATTCTGAGATCAAAAAGCCACCAGGCAATCTCCATTCCTTTCGTCAAGCACAGGCGCTCTGAATATTCATTTCTAATTTGCCAAGTCGATTGGACTTCCAAGTTAAGGGGCACAGGTATGGAGGCAGCGCCTTCCTCTGGGGTCCTCCCTCCTCTGTCTCCCTTCTGGTGATCAGGGGACCACCTGGTGACATCTGGCCTCTCCGTTTCACCCTGGGCTCTTCTACAGATTCCGGTTGTGAGTGGCGCATGGTCAGCCCGGTTGAGAGTCTCCACTTTCAGGAAGTTTTGCTGTTTGCTGCGTGTTAGAGAGAAGGCACGTGGTTCCAGGAGGTATATGAGCTTGTCCCTGGTTCCTGACACACGGCTCCTAAATCCCATGGAATCTGTGGGTAACAGGAACCTCCTTTGTTCTAAGGAGGCTTCTCTTGGCAGGCCCCTAGATAGAATAAGGATGGGGACTGGTCACCAGAAAGATGGGGACATAGTTAGAGGGTTGAAACATTCAACCCCTCTTCCCTACTCTGACCTCCAAGGAGGGGAGAGGCCGGAGATTGAATTAATAACAATGACCAATGATGTAATCAGTCTGCGATTTGATGGAACCTCCATAAAAACTAATGAGTGAGGTTTGGACCACTTCCAGGTCAGGGAGCCCATCAGGGTGCTTGGAGAGCTATGCCCAGAGGGGGCCTGGAAGCGCCACACGCCTTCCCCAAACCGTGCCCCAAGCATCTCTTCCACTGGCCCTTCCTGAGTTGCACCCTTCCTAAGGAACCAGTAAACGTAAGTGAAGTGACTTGCTGAGTTCTGGGAGCTGTTCTAGCCAATTACGGATCCAATGAGGGGTGATGGGAACCCCCTGTTCCTAGCTGATCGGTCAGACGTACAGGAGGCCCAGGACTGTGGCCGGCGTCTGAAGTGGGGGCAGTCTTGTGGGACTGCACCCTTAACCTGCGGGGTCGGATGCTAACTCCAGGCAGGTAGCGTCAGAAAGGTGGAAAAGACACACTGTGGTTTTGGCTCCAGGAGGGAAAACTCATTTGGGGTCAGAAGTGTGATAAGTGCAAACAGTTTTCTTGGTAGCATGATTCTAGCCCTGTCCAGTTGTGCTGTGCCCCAGAAATGGACACGTTGTAACTGACTGTATTTCAATTTTTAAAAAAGGATGCTAATTGTGTCCAGATCTATCTGGGATTCTGCCAGCTGTAGCTGGAGGTGCCCCTTATTGGGAGACACCATCTAGTTCCGGGGCCAGCAGTGGTCTGTGCACCGTGTCATGACGCTAACCTGAATACAGATTTATATAAAAACGCTACACGTGTAGATAAGGCTGAATAATCCAGGGAACCTTTGAGAACTTCCCCACATGGCGCTGCTTGGGGATTGTCTGGTTCGGCTCAGGGTCCAAGGTTCTACCCTCAGAGGGAAGATGGCGTTTCCCGAGGAAGGTCTGAACACCCTCTCTCTCAGTTCTCCTGAGCAATGGTTCATCCTGGGAGCAGGCAGCACATTTGGCAGCGAGCATAGGTGGGGCGGGAAGGGTGTGAATTCCAGACTGCCCGGTTCCAGTCCTCACTCAGACAAGTGCCTATTACCCACCTCAGTCTTCTCATCTGTGCAATGGGGATAATCATGGAGCATTTTAAAGTAAGTATTAAGTAAGTGGATGTTATAAGGTATTTATGACAGCACCTGGCACAGAGCAAATGCTGTGAGCATGTGGGTTAAACAAACCAGGGAGAATCTCTTCTTCCCACCTCTCGGTGGGCAGTTTGGGGTCTGATCACTATGCTCTGGAGGTCAGGAGGCGGGGTGAGCATGAGCGGCCGTGAGTTACCAAGAAATGAGCCAGGAGTCAGACTCGCGTTTGTCTCCGCTGGGTCAACATCCAAGCTGATGTCTTAGAATCTGGGACCAACGATCCAGCCTGTTCGCGGGGGGTTCCGCAGTCATTCAGCTAACTTCCCGCCTCCTCTCTGTGCGGGTCCCTTGTCACCTGCCGCCCGGCCTCCTGCTGGAACTCAGACCTCAGTCATCTTTCCAGTTGTACTTATGGATGGGGCTGGGTGGAGCGGCTCCAGAAAGGCCGAGGGCTGGGGACTCTGGGCCTCGTCGCCGCCACAGTCTTAACTCAAGGGCACACTCAGGTGCAAAGACTCTCACTGTAAAATGCAGGCTCCTTGTACTCAACACTCTCGCTCCTAATGCCGCAGCCCCAGGGGTCCCAGGGGTCCATCCTGCATCCTCACACCGTGATGGAAGTCGGGTCTGGTCCACCCACGGGACGAACGACCGGGCCAAATGAGATGGGGACTGCATCGCAGCTGACATCATTCCAGCTTTCTGAAAAACAGACAAGATAACTCAGCTATGTGCACATGGACATCAGAGATCTTTGAGATTCAAATACACCTATTAATAATCCAGGGACACCCTTTCTGAGAGCGATTTTGGTCATTCTGTCTCTGCAAACGACAAGAACTAGTCTTGGGGTTAAAACGCACGTGAGCAAAACTTGGATTCAAAGAAAGATCGGTTATTTGGATAAAAACGGCGTCTTATGTGCATTTATGATAGAAGAGCATTCTTCAGCTGTTTTTCTGTGATTCCCCAGGGCAGGTGGACTGACCAGGCGCAGAAGCCAAGGCCCCAGACGTCGGAGTCTTCCCACCGCACCAGCAGAACTTGGCCTCTGGTTGCGTCTTGGCTCTGAACTTCTTCCTTTAGAAGTCGGAGTCATCGCCGAGTAACCTCACATATTTTATTGCATTTTCAACAGTGTCTGCTTGACACACACGAGGCACTCAATAAACATTTGTGGAATAAACGAATTTTTAAAATACCCGAGGATGCCCATCTTCGACTTTTTCGAAAGGATACGTTCGTATTATAACAATCGATGTGGGACAATATAGAGCAGGACGCTTACCAGACCAAACTATGTTTACATTTCAAATTATTTATTAAACATTGAGCCCACATGACAGAACAGTTTACAGACCACAGGCATAATCTCAAGACCCATAATCACAGATTGCCCTGGAGAATGTTTTCATAAGCCTTTACCATCACTGACAACTTCAAGAGCACAGAAATCTATACTTAAAAAAATTTTTTTTTATAGTTGAAGTACCATCAGTTGACAACGCTGGGTCATTTTCCGGGGTACAGCATCACATCTCAGTCACACACCTATGATTTTTTTTTTTAATCACCAAAACATCACAGCCGAATAATGAATAAAAGCTATGTCCACTGGGGTTAACTTTTCACGGAGCAGATAATATTCTTCGCTGATGAGAGACTGAACAGGTGTAATCACGAGCTTTTTCTCTGGATAACTTTGGAGACAAGATGCGTGGGGCCACATACAGGCGTGGTTTCCTGGAGCAAGGACAACACATGTTTTTCCTCTCATCCAGGTACTCAGATAACTTCATTTCAACGTTTGCTCTCTACAGGGAAAAAAAAAAAAAAAAAACGAACGTAAGGCTCTATTCAGAAAAAACTAAAAGTCAAAATTCTGTATGCTCGTCACTTGATCGCAGAGAAGGGACATATTGTTTCTCCAGGGAGATGGGGGCAACTGTGTAAAGGAATTTGAACTGGAAGAAATGAGTTTTTACTGCCAGTCAGGCTTCTCTCTGATCCATTTTTATGAATGTCAGCTAGAATCTGGGCCCAGTTTTCTCTCCTCTGCAAAACACAGAGTTCCTTCTTCGCAGAACTATGACCACGTGGGTTTGATGCGGTAACTTTAAGCACAAGGAAAAACCAAAGGACGAAAAAGCTCATCACTGATAAAACTGGCAGAGACAGTGCAGGTGGATTATGATTTAGTGTTGTGTCCTACATTAAAAAAAAATTAAATCCTGTTTTTTTCCCCTACGTTTTGCATTGATAGCAGGTATCATGGCTCCACAGAAACCTGCCTTGCTTCTGGTCATTTTTCGGAGCTGCAGTCTCTCTCTGGGTTGTCCTGGGCACACGGGAAGGGGAACACGCTGTGGAGACATGCACACAGGGTTGCAGAATGTTCACCTGGAGTGCCTGCCTGATGCGGTCTTGGTTTGAGTATCTCTCACAGCAGGCGTGCCCCCACATACACACACACACCCCCCCCGCCATCTTCGTGGATGAGGACCTGGGGCCCCACAGTGAGGCTCACCTGCCGGCCACCCTCACTCCTTCTCGGCCCCCAGCAGCTCGGCCGCCAGCCCCCGGATGTGCTCCCAGGCCAGCCGCACGTGGGCCGACTCCACCGTGCGGGAGCAGATGGCAAACCGCAGCACGAACTGGTCTCGCAGGTGGCAGGGCACCAGGTGGATTTTTCTGGCACTGTTGATTCTCTCCAGAAGAGCTTCGTTCCGGCTGTTGGGGCCCTGAAGGGGTGGGGAGAGAGGGGCCGGGCTCAGATCTGCGGGACGGACTTACACACACACACACGCATCATGACATGCACCCTCCAGAGAAGGGAGCACCCCACCTGCCTCGGCCGGGACCTGGGAAGCCATCCCTTCCCTGCCGGGTGCTGCATCCCCAATGCTCAGTCCGGTTCCTCTCCTCCCTCCCTCCACTCCCCTGGGTCTCCACTCTTTCCAGGCCAGGACTGCACCCCCCAAGTGCCTGATAGCTGGACATAGAAGGGCCCGGAAGTGGGCCCAGGGTCTCAGTCACGGGATCCTCATGAGATTGTACTGATGGCATCCTTGCTCTGTCTTGAGAACAGTCCTGTCCTGCCGGGGGCTGGACACTGGCCTTACGTCCGTGCAGAACCTTCCGGCCGCTGGTGGAGGGCCTGCGTGGGGCTCCTACGGGTGCCCCTTGGACGGCGAATGGGCCAAAGGCCACTCCGAAACTGCCGATGGGGACAGAGCTTGTCCCCTTCACGGATGAGAAGGAAGGGAAGCAGCTGCCAAGGGTGGACTTCCACCAGGGGGACCGAGCAGAGTGCCGGAGGTGAAGGCCAGTTAGGAAACACCTGCCTGCCATGTCAAGTGCACTGGACACGAGCTGCCTTCTGTGAAGCGGAGGCAAAGAGGAAACACAGAGAGCAGCCCGAGATGGAGGGACGGGAGCAGCGACAGAGACGGGCTGAGCAGGTGCCCAGCGGGTGGGGGGAGGAGATGGGTGACGTGGCTGGGGGTTAAATAAAGACCACGCCTACATTGTAGCCGTCGGTGATGCAGAGGGCCTGACATCATCCAGGACTGACGGCCCTGGCACGAAGTATCAGATGACTACGAGACGGAAGACGTGGAGCGGAAGCTGAACCACAGCGCCCTGGACCATCGGATTCACGGGACAGACGTACAAAGTAACGTTTCACAGCGGGAACGTTTTGTTGGCAGAAAACCCCCAGGAGAAGAGAGGGCAGGGACCCACAGGGGTGGCTTTGGCGTTGGAGTAAATTGTAAGGAGAAAAAGTGTTGACTTGGACGACATTATGCTAAGCGAGAGCAGGCAACCTCAAAAGGCAATGCACTGACAGTTCCATTTCCACGTCCAGAGTGGACGGATTCGTAGGGACAGAAAGCAGACGGCTGCACCTGAGGATGGGGGCTGGGGTGAGGGGTTTCTCTGGGGAGGATGAAGATATTCTAAATTTAGATCGTGGAGAGGGCTGCACAACCCCATGGATGCGCTAAAATTCGCTAAAATGGACACTTTATGCGGACAGAGCGTAGGGTTCTGTGGATTGCATCTCAGTAAAACTGTTAAAAATTTAAAAAAAAATGAAAATCACGTGCTGCAAACAAACCACAAAAGAACTGCTTGACGGCAAACCAGTCAACGCAGGCTCGCTGCCAACGCCGACATGGAGGGAGCTGCCACGCCCGGTCGTCGGGGGGGGGCCCTTGTCCCCCGGGGCCTCCTGGCCTCAGGTCTCCCCGCGTTCCGCTCTGCACGGAGCTCATGTCTCCCTCGACAGCTCTCGTTTCGGGACTCTGCTGTCTGTCTGCTGCTTCCAGGCTTTTCCACGGCTGGCTCTCGCATCCCCGAGTCCGGGGATGGAAATGGTAAGGCCAGGACGGCTCCTCTGATGCCACGCGCCCCTCGCCCTGCCCCCCGACAGCCTCCGCGGATGTCAGCCAGGAGGCCGGTGCAAAAGTAGACAGTGCAGACGAAAAGCCAGCTCCAGGGCGGTCAGGGTTAGGCTGTCACCCAGCTTCATTCACACAAGACAGATTCACACGTGGGACGGGTGGGGAAACACGTCCATGACCCCTCGGGCAGCAGGACGGCAGAGGGCAACAGAACAGTGCTCCTCAGACCCTCATGTGGTGGCCGTGACCTGGGGGGCCCGTGGGGTGCAGAGGAGGCAGGTCTGGGGTGGCCCCAAGACCCGCTTCTCCCATGCCCCTCGACGATGCTAACACTGGTCCAGGGACCACGCGCGTGGACCAGTGAGCCTGTGGACGGCCGTTCCTCAGCGTGTCCCGTGGTTAAGGCGTACGGATGGGGACCATGGCAAGCATTTTAGGGCTGGGTCGACACCAGCCAGGGGGCTGAGCCCCAGCGAGAAGCGCGTGCGTCCGGGGAAGTCTGGGCTGGGAGGCGGGAACAGCAGACTGGAAAATCCAGGTTGGATTCTGTGGTTTCTGGGGGGCTAATGCAGGGTTTGGGGGGATGGAGGAAATGAGTGACACCCTTCAAAGAAAACCAAAGGAGATTAAAATTGACTTCAACATACCTTTAGCCGAAAACAGACCAGCCCCAGAGTGACCTCCGCGCAGATCTCAAAGCGGGGGTCCTGGCGCACCAGAAACTCAAACTCGTGAGACAGCTGGACGTGCTGGAGGGGAAGGGAAGGGAAGGCCGTCTGAGTTTCTCATCACCGCTCAGTTCAGAACTGAAGCCCCTTGAAGACTTGCGGAGACGCCCCGTCTGTAACTCATTTGTGTGCTCTGAGCCACGTTCCTCCGGCGTCTAAGTCCCCAGCTGTTCCCACACAGGTTGAGAAGAAACCCGCCACCGTGAGGAAGGGGATCAGGGCTTCAGAAAAAACACCAGTTGTCATTGCCTTCTGTTCGGGGGACCGTTTTGGGTCGCAGCCGAACAACGGTTTACACTTTGAGGCTGAAAATGGGGAAGGGGTGTGTAAACCTTGTAGGAGAGGGACAGTGGCCAGCATCGCTCAGGTGATCCGGGTCTGCACGGCAGCCCACGATGGCAGCTTCAGCCATCACTGCACAGCAGCTCCCGCCCGGGGTGAGGGCCAACCCCGTCCTCCCCGCGCTCAGGAACAGCCGCCCCTCACTGAAGCCACCCCCTGATCTGCCTTGCGGACCCTGATGGGGCTCCAAAGCTGATCTGAATAGTGTGTGAGCCGAGAACCGGCTCGCCGAGCTCTAGGCGTACATGCTGGGGGCTCTCCGCCCGGCATCAGCGCGGAGCCCTCCCTGGCAGGTGTGCAGAGGTGGTCCGAGCCCCAGTCCTGGCGCTCACGGGGTGGGATGGAAACGCCATGTCAATGGGCGCGACACACCTGCCGCCACTAGAGGGCTCCGAAGACCGCTGGGGCTCACGCACCTGCCGGGCACACCTGGCTCTGGCCCCCTGTGCCTCCTGGTGAGGCAGGGCCGGCACCTCACCTGGGGTTTGGGGGGGCATGAAGCAGCGTGATCGCAGCCCGCCTTCCCGAGCTGAGAGCCGGCATCACGAGGGCGAGACAAACCAGTCAATTTCCCACCTTCTCTCCCCAAGGAAGCTGGACTGTCACTGCTTCTGAGCCCAGGGTCTCTGTGCACGGGGAGGGTCTCTTGCCAGGAGCTCGCACACACTCCTTTCCTACACGGATCCCGACACGGATCCCCGGGGGCCCTTCAACGCCCACAGCAGCCCTGTGAGGCAGATGGACGCCACGCACTGGCTCAGCCGAGGGGCCTGGGGACACCGCCCTGCCCGCCTGCGGCCACACAGTGGGTGAGGGGCGACACCGGGACCGAAAAGGAGGGGCGGGCCAGGTCAGAGACTGTGGGGAGACGCCTGGGGTCCTCTGTCCATCCGGGGGCGCCCCGGCCTCCGTGTCCTTGACCGTTAGGAATAAAAGCAGCGTCGTGGGGCCTGGACTGGACCCACGGTTCCCTCTTGTGCGCTCATCACGGCTGCCCCGTTCACTGCTTAAACAGCGGTCCCTGAGAGCCGCCCCGCGAGACCCGGGTCAGCAGGTGCTCCTGGCCGGGGCCACGTCTGAGAGCCGCCGGGCTGGGGGACGTCCACCCCCTCCCCCGGCCCCCACATCGTCCTCTCCTTTCTGAGGGTTTCCTGGACAAAAGCCCACTGCGTGCTCACCGCTGCCACTGAGGCCCGGACAAGTGTCTGCCCGGCGCTGCGACAGTGGCCCCGGGGTGACAACCGGGTCTTCTCGGACATGTCTAGAAGATCCAGAATCGCGCACTGACCGTCTTACAAAGGCCCTAATCTCACTGGCCCGGACTCTCCCTTATATGTGCTTAGCAGTCCCCCCGCCACCAGCGAACGTCGCCCAGATAAGCAGCGGTCACAGGATCACCTTGCGGATGTAGGCCTGCAGGCCCGTGACTCCGTACAGCCTGAAAACAAACCACATTTTCAAGGAGCGGAACCTTCGGCCCAGCGGCAGCTGCCAGTGCTGAAACAAGACAAGAAGCGGCAGGTGAGGGGGGGCCCGCGGCGGGGCTGGCCTCCTCCCTGGCCCCCGCCAGCCTTGCCGGTTTCTCCAGTTAACTCCCCGGAGGCCCCCGCATCCTGGGTGGGCGATGCTGACAGCCAGCGGTGGAGCGGGGAGGGTCCCCCCTGCCGAGCTCCGAGCTCCGGGACATTTGTTGAGTGCACCCGGGGAGGACCGGTCCGAAGGCGGGGACATGTGACCCTGCCCCAGGGAGCCTACAAGCCAGTGTGGGTGGGTGGGAGGGGGCCCTCCACGGATGTCTCTGCCCGCAGGAAGGAGGAAGGAGGGAGCAAAACCCACCCCCCGTGATGCCTGGCTTCATTTTCCAGAGCCACGTGGACCCCCCTGCTGCCCCGCGGGCCGCCGTGGAATGACCTGCCCGACATTGCCTCTAGAAGATGCATCTATCAATGTGCAGAAGCCTCCCCTAATTTTCCCTGAATTCCTCAGCTGTCGGCTCTCCAGTGCTGAGACACTCCCCAGCGGTGGTGGTGGGTGTCCTAAAGCCAGAAAGGGCGTGCAGGGCAGAAGGCTTGGGGCATTCGGAGGATTAACTAAGCAGTTCCTGTGACTCTACAGAGTCGTGACCTATTAGAGTTTATAAAGGGGATCCTGGGGGTGACTCTCCGTCCACCTCCGTTCGGTGCCCCTCCCCGCAGAGCAGAGCCCAGAGACAGATGATGCCCCTCGGGGCTCGGGGGTGTTAGCCACCCCCACCCAGGGCACCTGCCTGTGGGGCCCAGCGTGCTTGGGGGGCACTGCTTTTTCGTGGAATGCAGCGGGGCACCCCACTTCTCCAGATGCAAAGAGAAACATGGACGCAGCATCTAGGCTGAGAAGCACCCCGCACGGTATCACCGCCGGTGACCCCAGGCACCATCCAGATTCATGCACCACCTCGCTTCACAGCGCTGGGATCTCGGGTCCGTGTCTCTGTTTTATCGGCGAGAAACCAGGCGCCTCGAGGCTGACGGAGGTGCAGCTCCGGACAGCCTGAGTCCCACCCACTGTACACACGGCTCTCTCTTTTACTTATCAGGGTGTTTGTGAGCTGTTGGGAGATTCTCAGCACAAATTAAACCAACTCGCCTTTGGGGAAAATCTGCTATCACCCCCCCCCGCCACCCCCCAACTAACAAGTAGGTCCCGGGCCATCGGTATTGCAAAGTCACCCCTCGCCAAGTCAGCCTCCTGGAAACCAGACTGTGGCTTAAACCAGACTGTGGAGGACAGCAAGGTAAACTCGATTACTCTGCTGTGAAGTGAAAATGCGCACAGTTTAATTGAGTGCTCATTCCATCGTGGCCCATGTCACTTGTCTTCTGCAGCCCGAGGCAGGACTGGGGTAGTTGCCCCAGGCAGGAGCGTGCCCCTGGAGGAGCCAGTTACGAGGCTGCCGTCTGAGCACCTCTAATGCCCTCTGACTCTCATCTGCCACCGTCCCCGGAGGCTGGTGCCCCGCGTGCAGAGTGAGGGGCCGCGGGATGCAAGGATCGCGCCGGAGAGCAGGCGTTCCCGCCCCGCCGTCCGAGGGCCACAGGCAGGCTCATTTTGTCCCAACCTGAGACCTGCCCTCGGGGGGCTCAGCGGAGCTGCCCACTGCCTGGCCCGGTGAGAGGGTGTCCTCCGGGGGGACCTGATCACGGGAGGAGCGAGAGGCAGCAGATGGTACAGCCCATGACGGCACCTGGATAACCAGGGACCGGGGGTCGGCGAGACAAGTCTCCCACTTACTCTGTAGTCGGTGATGAGGCCTGGAAAAAAGAATGAGAAGAGGAAAAAAAAATGTTAGACACACTGGTTAATTACAGACCTAATTCTTTTCTGTCGTTTCCTGAACCAGAGATAAGACCACCGAGGCCAGTGGAATAAAATTACACTTAAAAAAAAAAATTTCCCCACTGGAATTTGACACAACATTATAAATCAATAAAAAAAATGTTAAAAAGAAAAAACTTGGGGGCTATGGCATGACAGAATATTCCCCTTCAGCTGTGGGTTTCTGTGTGCCAGCCTAAAATAAAATAGAATGCAGTACAAGTTAAAAAAAAAAAAATCCTGGGGCAATAAACTTTACCGAGATGACTTTGGCTTAAACTCACCCCTCCATTATTCCAGAGCAACACTTGGTGAGTATTGGCACCATTTCTGAGGTTTTTATTGTTTTATGCATTTCAAACATGAAATGCATTTTTTTTTAATAGAAGAGCTTTGCCCGCTGCTCCCTAAAAGTGCATTGCTTGACGCCAGCTCTGGTTTTAAGAACCAGGTTGTATTTTGCAGAGCAGTTTTAGGTTAGCTGGTATCTGGAGTGGCCCCCACAGGACGGAGGGAGATTCTCGGAGGGTGACCCCGGGTTTTCTGGTCTTTTTACAGGGGCCACGTGGGCTGTGGGGGTCCCCGGGGGGCAAGGGGACGGTGCCTGAGCCTGGCTTCTGTCACCGTTACCAGCCGCACCCTCACCGTGCGACCCCCGGGGAGCCGCTCTGCACCCACCCCCCAACGGCTGATCCCCGGGGACATGCATCTCCACCTCCGGCTCCTGGGCCCTCTGAACGCGGCTCTGATGGAAACAAAACCGGGAACAGCCCGGAGAGAGCCAGGCGGCGGCTCACCTGAGTCCTGGTGGCTGTGCTTCAGGTAGACGGGGTCCAACTTGAAGGCTCCGGTCAGGTCGGTTCTCTTTTTCACCCTGGCATCAGAGAACGAAGAAGGCGCTGAACGGGGAGGCACTCGGGTGGGGCTGCACCTCCTGTTCACCCGCTCCTGCTCAGCTCAGGCCGCCCTCCCCGACCCCACGGGCTCCCTGCCTCCCCCAGCCTCGCGGCAACACAGTTTTCATCTCCGGATCTCCTGGAACCTCAGATTCCCTGGGTGAGATGCTGGCTGGGCCCCTGGACAGCTTCAGAGTCCAGGCTGGTTGCCTGGGAAACCACGTCTTGGTTAGAGGGGCGGAACTCTGAACCCCACCCCTCAGCCTCCAGGGAGAGGAGAGGGACGTGAGACAGTCAGTCACCGATGGGCAGCGACTGGATCAATCACGCCTATGCGATGAAACCTTCACAAAGCCCCTGAATGACAGGATTTGGGGCGCTTCGGACACATCAGCGTGCTGGGAGGGAACCACGCCTTGCAGGGGGACGGGGAAGCTGTGCCCTCAGCCCCAACCCTGCCTCTTCCACTGGCTGCTCATTCGTGTCCTTTATCATAAACCAGTAAATGGAAGCGAGATGCTTTCCTGAGTGCTGGGGGCTGTTCTAACCAGCTGTCAGAACTAACAGAGCGGGGGAACTGTAGGGGCCCCCAACTTTATAGCCAAGCGGACAGAAGTGCAGGTCACCGGGACCCACAATTGGTCACTGCCTCGTGGGACTGAGCCCTCAACCTGTGGGGTCTGAGCTAGTTCCGGGCAGTGGGTGTCAGAACTGAGTCGCGTTTGGGGACGCCCCGCTGGTGTCTGGAGAGCTGGGGACCCGGTGTCGGGAGGAGAAACCAGGCAGGTTGGAGTCTGTTTCCCCCTGTCCGTCCAGGCCTGGCAAAGCATCGGCCCCATTCGGGCATCGCTGGCGTGTGTGGTGTGACCTGGGGCTAATGGAGAGACGGTGGTGCCCGCGCCGTCCTCACCAAGGTGGGAAGCCATTCATGTAATCACATAGTGATCGCTTTTGCACAAAATCCACGCAAAGCCTCCTACTCTTAAGACTGACTAGCGAACTTCTCGCTCTAATAAACTTAGAAGAACTGGTTTCGAGCAATCCCATACAACTCTTCCTTACACGTTGTCAGTGTAGCAGACTTTAAGTTTTGAACTCCTGTTTCTTGCTCTAAATGTAACCGATGTGGTTACATTACCGCTACAGAGAATTTCCAGGGAACGTCTTAGCAAATGGAATTACTTTAATTTTTCCTCAGCAAACGCTTTTGAGCACTCAGCTTTGTGAAGCAGTGAAGAGTGAAAACACAGACGCGAGTGGATTAGGGATGCAAGCGGGATGACTTTGCATGGTTTTTGTGCACGCGAGGCAAGTTAGACCAGAGCTGGTCCCTGTCAGCCCTCTCTTTCCTTGTGCCAGCATGTTGCAATGATCTGTTCCAGGTGACAGCGTACAACAGGGCAGGAGGTAGCAGGAACCCACGTGCTCCTGCAGCACGGGGACCCCGCCTGCCGTGGGGCGTCTCGTGTCCGAGCCCCAGTTCTGTCTACAGAGCAGCGAAACTGCAGGGTAATCGACACCTGGTGAAACTCACCACATGGCAGAGCAGTCGAAGTTCACCAGGAGCCACTTGTGGGGGTTGAAGTTGAACGAATCTGCAAACTGCCGAGGGACAACCACCGCAAAAAAGCAGACACTTCAGTTACGAATGTGCAGTTACAACGCGAGAGCCCCCGCCTGGTCATTCAGTTTGCGGTCCCCGGTGAACAGCAGTGGGACCACGCAGCTTAGGGCTAGGGTCAGGGTCAGGGTTAGGGGTTAGGGTCGGGGTCAGGGTTAGGGGTCAGGGTTAGGGGCAGGGTTAGGAAGAGAAGTAGCTGGAACCGCGGGGTTTGGGCTCGAGGATGCATGATAAGGTCTGGGCTCTGAACTCTCCCGGAGTTTCCACCCCGCCCACCTGAGCCTTTTTTGGGGGGGTTCATTTTCAAGTCATGCTTTCTCGTGAAATGTGAAGCTAACACAGATGTGAGTCTGGGCTGAAGCACAGAGGGAGGCGGAGATTCAGGGCTGGCCCCACCCTGGCACGACTGCTGGTACCCGTGGACTGGATGGAGGGCCTTCGATTATGGCCGTGGACACCTCGGGAAGCCTCCTGTGCACCTGCCGCCCCTGTCGCTGACTCATGGCTGTAACCAGCCAGGTGGTGGCCCCAGGGAACCGAGGGATGAAACTGGCTACTGAGCAAGGGGGGTGGTTCTGACAAGAGAGAAGTCAGTGGGATGCAATGTGGGGACAACCTTGGGGCAGCCATAACCGGGCTCCCTGCAGAGGAGGAGGACTCGCCGAGTCCGCCCGGGGTGCCCCTCGGAGGCGCCCTGCAGAGGGGCACCCACGGAACTGGAGCCAGGCTTGAGGTCTGCGGGACACGAAGGCCACCGGGCCAGGGTGGACGGTCCTCGGAACACAGCGCCAGGGACCCAGAAGACATCCAGAGAGTGTTTGCGGTGAGAGCGAAATGAAAATCGAATTCTTTTTGTGATGAAAAGAGCACGGAGGTTGAAGGAGGAGCCCCAGATTCTCCTGCTGTCCAGCTGACGGCCCTCGGGGCGATGATTCTATGGGACTTGTTAGTGAGGGACTGGAATGAGAGGACATCAGGACCCTTCCTGTTATGCACAGGTCAATCCTAATTCGGTGTAGGGCACACTGAAATCAAGGGATCATTTCACGGACCTCGGGTAACTTAAAATATTCAGAATTTCAAAGCCTCCCTTAAGATGGACCCTGACGAAGGTCATTCCGTGAGGACGCCCGGCCCCTGGGAGCAACGCAACAAACTTCCCGGGTCACCGGGCTCTCCTGCCTTGCAGCTGTGGGTCCCGATTCATTTGTAATCAGAGAAATCCTTACTCCTACTTTTCCCGCATGCAACGAGATGCTGTTAATACTTCGCGTCGTGCACTTTCATACCTGCGTGGTCCGACGTCCCATAGCGTGTATCCCCACTTCAAACCACTTGGCGATTTGCAATAACCACAATTTTAATTCACAGGAGCTGCGTCAGAAAATGGACTGGTTTGGCCTGTGAAATGCTCTGTTTCCTCGAACTTTACGAGCCGGCAAAGTTCTCCAAATATACGTGGCGCCACGGGGAGTGCGAGAGGGAACGTTTCACAGCTGACCCACGGTGATCGGGGTCGCCCCCCTTTTCATCCAGCTGGTCGGTTCTTTTGCCAACAAGGACGGAGTGGATCCGCCATCCATCCCTGTTTGTCTAAATGTCTTCTTCTTTATTCCGAGAGACGCTCTCCGCGTTCATCGTACGCCTCCCAGGAAACCAGTAGGTGATGACGGCCGACAGCTGGGGGGGCCAAGGGTCACTCAGGAAGTTCAAGTGTCAAGAAGAAAAATAAGAGATTTCGACCCCCAGGACGTGTTGAGGAGGGCATGCTGCATGTTCACGGAGCCGGCCACCCGCTCTGGGGGAACAGATTCATTTCCCGGCAGGTTCCCATTAACGCGATATCAGGAAAGAGACAGGAAATTACAACGAAAAGGAAACATAAGGAGAAAGCAGGGCTTTGTTGGCTGGGAATTTAATTAGTTCTCCCTCCTGAGGGCCGATCGGCTCCACCGGCTTCCGTCCCCGCCCGGCTGCGGTGTTATCTCCCGGCTGATGGAGACGAAGGCTCAGCAGGATATTGCCGACCCCTTATCTGCCCAGCGGAGCAGCAAGGCCAGGGGACCAGCCGGCCTTCGGGACGGGAGGCGGAAATGAAATGACTCACCGTGGGGCCTGAAACCCTGTCTGCCGCCGATAGGATCTCACGGTGGCCGTGCCCACCAGCGGCCACCACGGAGGGCTGACCACCAGGCTCCCCCCTGTGAACGGCGGACCCTCAAGGTGTCAGTTCGTGGGGAAGGGAAGAGGGCGGTGAGAAAACAGCGTGAAATTCTACCCCAAGACCCGGCCCTGGGAGACGCCAAACGTCCCCGAGGGACGCTCTGCCCTTCCTCCCCGGAGACGGCGGGGCACACCTTCCCGGGGGACGCGTACCACCCCCGGCAAGACCACAGTCAAAGGGCACTCACGGGGCGCAGAGATTTCCTCCACGTGTCCCTGCACCGAACACCCACATAACTGGCTCTCAGCCACGAGGGCGCACGTTCAGTGATCGATACGTAATCACGGAGTGACTGCGAGAGCAAGGGGACGGATGTGACAGAGATGGAAGCCTGAATGTGCTTTCAGTCATTAGCCTTAAGGGGGCTGTTCCCTTCCGAGATGGGAACTGTGCATTCCGTGCCTCGGACCCCCACTTTTCTGTAATTACGGCTTTGCAAGAACCCCAGCTAGCCGTTAGAACATTGATCAGCGGCAGACGAGAGGGCGGAGGGAGGTGTCAGGGGCAGTGTCTCCTGAATGCACGCACAGCCTTTTCTGTCTCCAGGCGCTGCTTTTAAAAAGCCCTTTAAGTGTGATTAACTCCTCAGATCCTTATGCAACCCTTCAAAGGAGGGGTGATGGCAAATTCCACCTTGCAAGGTGTGGGGAGGATGCTAATTTGCCCAAGGGGACGTGGCTAGTCCTGGGGTAAGGCCAGGACCCAAACAGGCCATCTAAACCCAAGGCCACGCCCGTGGTCCCCACACCAGAGACTCCCGAGACCCCTGCCTCTGGGCATGAAGCCACCGCCCACCCCTTCTGATTGACAGCCTCCTCCTCCTGCTCACCGACAAGGTCTGCCTCCCTGGGCCTTCCGATCGGAGCCCCCGGCACGGAGGGATTTCCTGCCCCCTGAGCAAAACCCCGCTCCGGTCTGAAATAACACGTCAGAGCGCCTCCCGGAGGTCACCTCTGTGTTAACCGGTCTGCGCCCCTGGAAGAGCCGAGCCTCGGTCGGTTACTCTGGCGGCTGTTTCTCAAAGGAAGCAGGTGCTTTTTGTCGGCACGACAGGCTGCATCTTACAGACTCTGCACGTGCAGGGGACGTTTAAAGGCACGTCTGGGTTAAAGGGACACATCAGGTCAGAACACGACCATCACGTCGATCCAGATCGAATGGGGTGGCAGGCTGGATTTTTTCAAGTCGCCGCTTCGTCTGAAATGCATTAAGGTTTTATTTTTCTCCCTAAATATTGCCCCCAGAGCTCTGTGAGCTCAAATCTGCCCTCTCGTGACAGCTCTGCCCAGGATCCATGCAGACGGAGAAAGGGATGAGACGTTAGATGTGTTTTAAGAAGACGGGCCGGGCAACCCGGAGGGTTCTCAGGCCCCGTCTGAGGGAAGTGTAATTTCCAAGAGTCCTAGAAATTGGTCCTGAAACAATGTGCTGACACAAACCACAGCAGTAAAGAAGTGAACGTCACGTCCTCATAAGGAGAGGTCACTGATCACACGGCACGTCCCACCCGTGGCCCCGGGAAGCGCACACTCACCTCCACTCCGTCCAGGAGGTGCCGGAACTCGGGGCAGATGAAGGCGCTGCCTGCGTAGGCCGCGTCCACGTGCAGCCACACGCCCTCCTTGTGACCTGAAGTCCAGAAGCGGCTGGTGAGCTCTCGGGTGGACAGACGGACGGGCGCCCTTACCCGGGGTCTGAGCGCCTGTCCGGTCCCCATCCCTGCACCTTCCTGCATACGGTCCATCCGCAGCATGTGCTGGCCTGTTTTTGTGTCCCTCACAGGATGCTCTGGTCTGAAGGCAACGACGCTGACAGCAGAGGCCGTGTGCCACTGGCCCGAGGGTGCCCGGCACAGCCCAGCGCGTGGACGGGAGGGGAACTTGGCTTTCGAGGCTGGCCCTCGTGCCCAGCAGAGCCTTAGGGACCAGCGTGCCCCAGCCCCGCCGGCCCGTCCACCCACATCGCACTCCGCCCTGCCCTGCCCTCCGCATCCCACCCGCCCCGAGCTGTCGCCCTGATTAACCCGGCCGGCCGGCTAACCTCCTTGCACGGCATCTCCGGAGGGAGGCCCGCACACAGGCCCCCCGGCTCTCTCCCCACCCCCACACGAAGTTTGGTCCCCTCTGAACCATCCGCTGCCTCTTTCGTGACCGATTCCTGCTTCCCAGCTGCCCTGGAATGGCCCCGCGGGAAGGGAGCCCGCCTGACTCTGGAGCCCTGATTTGGACGCATCTGGGCGCAGTCCCCGCCTCCGGTCACCCAGCCACCATGTGGTCTTACTGCCCCCTGCAAACTCATTCTCCTCACGGGCAAACGGACGTCAAAACCGCACCCCAAACTTGAGGGGAGGCCGAGAGAACGTTCCTGCCGCGCTTAGCGTGACGAGAGGACAGACCTGGTGACAAGTGGGCGTGACCTCTGTGACCATCCCCACCCCCCCCCGGCATTAAATGCACAAAGCTGGGGGGTCCCGAGCAAAGGTGGGGGCGTCCTTGTCTTACGGGGGCGCAGGGCCAGTGCCTGCCAACGCATTTGTGCTGACGGGCGGATTCACGGTCCACTTTTGCACGCACGTGCGACGCTGGCTGCTCACACGTGATGCTGTGGAGTGTTTCCGAGCTCTGCCGATGAAAGTCAGCGGAGGCATCGCAAAGCCTGATTCGGTTTGACCTTCGGGGCTGAAGAGGCCACCGCAGCCAGGAGCAAGCTCGCGAGGCTGGGTCATCGGAACTGAGGGCGGCTGCGGACCCCGGAACTTGGGACTTTGGGGGCCTGGGCTCCGCCCGGCCGTGTGGCTGTCCTGGCGGGCTCCCTCCGACAGCGGGTCTGAGTGGCTTCCTCTTCCCTCCACGGGGAGGCAGGGAGCCGGGGTGCCACCTCTCCCGTCTTGTACGAGATCGTCTGACACACCACCTGCCTTCCAGCCCCTCTGAGCACCGCGGGTCCCAGTGACCCCACCGAGACCCCAAGGCCAGACCTCACGCCCCAGGACTAGGTCCCCCAGCACCCAGGCAAGGCCACCTCGACGGGGGCTCCCAGATGCACCCAGGAGGGCGGAGGCCGCCCCCCACCTCTCGAGCCCCTGCTGCCTGCATGCTTCCTTGCAGGGCTCCCCTGGACAGAAGCACGTGGGCCGGGCCCCCCGCACCGTCCGCTGCACCCTGACCAGCGTCCTGCCTCCCCCTTCCACGCTCCCCAGGGTCCCGGTCCTCAGGGCCCCACCTTCACGCCTCCGCCTGCCCACCTTCAACCACCTGCTTTCTGTTCCTCACCCTCTCCTCAAGAAAACCTGCCAGAAAATTCCATTGATCCAACCACGTGGACCAAATGGACCGATTAAAACTGTCTCTCTGGCGACCAGTTTTGAAAGGAACCGAAAAGAAAGTGTCTTGGCTAAAGCAACCGTCTCCGGATGTCCCCTCCTGGTCAAATACCGGGGGGTAAGTAACCACGCGGAGCTGCTTTAATGGGTTAACTCTAACCCCCTGGGGAATGGGGGCAGCTCCGTCCTGTTCGAAGGAGGAGAACGCGAAGTACGTGGTGAGGGTCAAGGCACTGGGGGCAGAGGAGGGGAGGGCGTTAACGGGGCCGATGGACCGTGAAGGCACCGTCCATCGTGGGTGATAAATGTAATGTCAAAGGCAGCCTCGTGGATGAAGTTCTGCAGGGGAGTGGGGGGCCCTCGCCTGGCCCACCCCACCCCCATGGATGGCGTCTGCATTTAGCACCAGGCCTGGGAGCGGAGGGAGCCCCAGGGCAGCGGGATGGCCTGCACTGGGCGCTGGGCGCTGGGCGCTGAGTCCCCGCCGCGGGCCGTGGACACCTGACGCCTCCCGCTGGCTGCTGTCCCCCTGGCCGGGCGGGACCTCGGCCCTCTCACCCCATAGCCCCGGGGGTTACGTCAGCCGGCCGCGGGCCAGGACGTCCAGTTCCCAGCCCGACACCTGAGTCACGGGCTCTATGGCTCGGCCCCGGCTGGCCCGGGTTTGCAGCTAACAGGGCCACCACCGTGGCCACGGCCCTGAGCCAGCTGGCCCCTCCCTCCTCCCCAGCCCTGGCCCTGCGCCTCCAGCCAGCTGCCCCGACAGATGTCGGCCAGTGGCCCTAAGCGGGGAAGCAGAAGCCTGGGGAGTCGGCCAGTCCGCCCCGCAGCCACCCGGCCGGCTGGCCACGGCCCCCTGTCCCTCACGGCTCCAGGGCCCTCTCTCCCTGCTGTCTCGTGTGCACTTAATCATCTTCTCCGAATCCCAGGGCGAGAGCGGAGAAGCCGGCTGGGGTGACACAGACGGGCAGTGAGCCAGGGCCGAGTGGCCCGAGCGACACTTGGAACAAGCCACACGCGGTCCGAGCTCCTGGGCGGCCATCTGATCCCTCCAGGGGACTCCTGCCACCCGCCTGTCCCCCACCCCGTGGCAGCGGCTCCACCCGTGGGACTGGCGGGGACAGAGAAGGGGGCGTCATGAGCTGATGCCCCACCCGAGGAAAGGCCTTCTGGCCACAGAACCGCCCCGCCTCCGGGCCTGCTGGGTCCCCAGGGAAACTGGAGGCACAGCCGCGGACTCACGGTGCCCCTTGAATTCTCCAAATTCTCGTCTCTCTGGGAGGAAACCTCAGGGCTCTAGCTGGGGAGGGGAGGGGAGCCGTCCCAGCAAACACGCGAAGGCCACGCCCTCCTCGGGAGAAATCCAGCCTTTTCATACTGATTTGCTCCATCACTTCACGTAACTTGCTCAGCTACGTTCAGGAATTCCGAAAAGGCCAGAATAAAACCGTGCTTGGGAGACTGCCTTCAAGGACCGAAAGTTTTCGTGGCTTCATGCACAGGACCCCCTAAGAGAGTCTGAAGAGTTTATTCTCCGCAGGAGGGCGATGTCACCTTGCAGTCTTACGTCACCGTGACGTCGCTTACAAAGCTTTCTTCTTACACAGAGTGTGTGGGTGCAGCTAAGCTTAACTCTCGTCCAATGAGCCCAAACTCTGAGTTGATGGAGTTCAGCGTAACCAGGTTTGCATCATTGCAAACACAGTGTTAATAATATGTTATAAAATGTTAATATTCTATTATAATATATTTTATTACTATTTAATTGTATTATATTCTGTGTAATATATTATATCATGATATTAAGTTACTGTTATGGAGGAGAGCCCAAAGAGGCAGGCGACTTAAAGTCCCCATGGATTGAGAATATTTTCCAAAAGGAAACTTAATCAGATACTTACAGACGGGCCCCACTTCTAAGAGATTATCAAAGGAGCAGCAGGACGTGGTTCCCAGGGTAGCCACCACCTGGAGGGCAAGAAGCAGACCGCTTTTCAGCCCTTCATCATAGTCACCCTGTAACCTCCACACGCACACACGGCCACCACCCCACCCCCAGGTCGAGCCCGGAGCCTTGAACGCCGTGCCGGGTGGACGGAGGTGAAAAGCAAGGGATGCGTGTTTAATGTTTGCAAGGAAGCATCATGGCGGGCTGACGTGGCAACAGAAAAGCGGGCCGTGAGGCTGTGCAGGGCACTGGTAGGGCGCCGGTGCTGCGGAGGGGCGGGCATGAAGGTGTGGACACGTGCACAGCGTCCCGCGTTCCGCGTTATCCGGATCGGCATTCCTTCCAGGAAGCAGGAGCGTGTGTGTGTGTGTGTGTGTGTGTGTGTGTGTGTGTGTGTGCGCGCCGAGGGCAGGGCAGCATCCCCAAGGGACAGGCTGCTCTGGGGACAGCATCCGGTCAGCTCAGAGCCCCCCACCCCAGGAGCCTGTCCAAGAGCATCGCTCCCTGACTCTCATCTGCCACCCTTGTCCTTCTGCACGATCCTGTCCCCAGGGACTAACTCCAGCCCTCCAAGGGTGAAGCTTTGCTCTCACAAGGAGATTCACCAGAGGCCTCTGCCGATGTTGAACGGAATGCGTCCAGGGTGTTCCCAGGAAGCTCTGAGAACCGTGGCCGCACGCCTGACCTCCCGCCCCCGCCGTCGGAGCGCCGAGCCATGATCACACCTGCACAAGCGACTTGCAAGTTCCACGCACGGGGCCATCTCCCCGTCTACACCCACCACACTCTTGAACCCAGGGTCTGCGCCTTATTTCTTTGTTTTGCTGGGAAATCGCCCTTTGCAGGGCACAGAACAGGTGTTGAAACCCTTGCTGAGTGCAAACTCTCTCCAAGGGGCCCAGAGCATCTTCTGCTCCCAAAACCAAAGAGCCTCACTGATTGACGTTGGCGGGCGCTGGCTGGATACTGCAATCTCTCCTTCGATGTGACAACAGGGTCTTTCATTCATTCCTGGAGCCCCCAGCAACTCAGTGTGCTCAGAACCACACACAATCTAGTGAACGTGAGAACCTGGCTGGAGGTCTCTCTGTACAGCATGGGGAACTATATTCAATATCTTATAATAACTTACAGTGAAAAAGAAGAAGATGAATTTCTGTGTGTACTTGTATGACCGGAGCACCGTGCTGTGCACCGGAAATTGATACAACACTGCAAACTGACCAAACTTCAATAAATATATATATACACAAGAAATAAGTAAATAAATTGACCTAATTACCTCCCCCTGCAACAAAAGAAAAAAGAACATAAAATAATTTTATTAAAAAAAAAAAGGAATGACTGTTTTGAGTGCACACCGCCAGCCAGGCCTGGGGACGCTGCAGACACGACACACTCGGGAGTGTGCACAGCACACTCGGGAGCTGGACAGTCCCGCCCCCGACTTTACGGGTGGCTTAAGTGAGGCTCCCGGAGGTGGCTCCGAGGACACGAGGCAGGGGCAGACTGACACGTGGCCCCGGGGGGGCTTAACTCCTGCTGTCCTGCGGGCTCAAGAGACCCTTCCTAGCATCCGAGGCCCCGCGCAGCTCACGAGGGCGGCGTGTGCGTGACACGGGGAGAAGGTGCCAGGCCGGCGGGGCCCTGCGCGCCCGGTGTTCTAGAAGCCCGTGAGTCAGCCTGTCCTAATTCTCAGCAGCCACTTTGAAGCCGGCGCCTGCTCTGCTCCAGGCTCTGATTACCCCGGCTCAGCTCAGTGATGCTAACCTGATTTCAGCCGCTCTGCAGGAGGCATAATCACATTTGTGCGGTCCTGGGGCCCCGCGCCGGCCCCTCCCCTCCCCTCCTCTGACATCCGCGGCCCCGGCCGGCCGTCCCCTCTGCTCTGACACAAGCCCCGCGGGCAGGCACCGCTCCTCCTGACCTCAACAAGCTAGGAAGGCAAACCAGCGCAAGAAGAAAGGGAAACTTTATCATCACAAGCCCCGGCCAGTCCCTGGAGGGGCCGTGATTCCGATTTCCCCGCTCAGATCTGCCAAACGTGTCCTCGCTCTCAGCCGCAGCCCCCTCGGCGAAATCAGGTCGGTCTGCACCTCAGGATCACGTGCAGAATTACAACCACCGTGCATGCATTTCAGCGGGAACACCCCAGCGACAAGTCCAAGCTCAGAATCCATCCTTCCCGGACCAGCAGCCTCTCTCCCGGCTGCCCTGGCCCCCGGCTGCCCGTTTAAGACAACCGGTTACACTTCCTCGCACATCCTGGGACCCTCCACATCTCTGTGCCCTTGCACGACTCGTTCCTTTCACAAGAATCTGGGGTGCGCGTGAAAATCTGAGAGTCGCTGTGATGCGTTCCCAGTTCCTGGACAGGCTGGCGAGCGTAAGCTGGAGCAGGGCCTGGGCACCTGCATTCCCACAGCTCCCCAGGGGGCCCCAAAGTGCAGTCAGATGACCACCCCGGGGCCAGTGCCTTGATGGCAACATTTTACTGTCATCACATTCGACATCTCGGTCCCGACACTGAATGCCACCACGACCACAGCCAGGCAACTCCCCAAGCTTCCGCCCAATGCCGCCCCGACTATTTCTTCCCCAGTGGAAAATGCCCACTTATACACGGGAAAACCAGCTACTCCTTGGCTAGCTGGACATCTTTGTTACATCATATCGAATTATACTTTAATTAGTCACTGCCTGCTTGCAACACATCTCCCACAAGTGGCACATCCCAGCGTCCAGGCAGCCGGGCGTTCCTGGATTTCACTTTGAATTTGGCTCACTCGTGTGTCACTCATCTACCAGGACGAGCGGCCGTCACACGGTGTCACTTTGAATGGGAGGCAGAAGGAAGGCTTCTGGGCTCAGCTGAACCCCCCAGGCTGGGAACCCCCATTACCTGTTTCTGAGTTGAACACAGGTGAGGGAGGAAGGGAAAAATACGGGTGTGTCGGTCAGTCCAGCCTCCCTCAAGCCGAGGCAGGCCGACAGACAGCATGTGTACCGCCCAGGCCTGCAACCCCCCCGGAAAGTGGCCCCCGACGGGCCCTGACACTCCCCTGGGGCCACGTGGACTTACGAAGAAAGGAATCAGGCCTGCGGCTTTGTCGCGCTCCAGGGCCTCCTGCAGGGCAGAAGCTCGCAGGGCAAACTTGCCATCGGAAGGGATCGCCTTCAGCTTCACTCCCCCGATCAGTCCGGCTCTCTCCACCGAGGAGTGGGCCTGCGAGGGAGCGGCAAGGCAGGTGGGACTCAGGACCCGGGCTCCGCGGGGCCCCCATGCCTCTGGGCGCAGCTCCTTCCCGCCCCGGGCCCTGCACCTTCATTCATCCCCTCATCCTGCAGAATCTGCGTCTCAGTTTAATGATTTAGACTCTTTGGAGGAGGGGGTTACTGGGCCATACTGGGTCATTTTTCACCCACTGGTTTGAATTCTCCAGCAGCAGTGAGCTCCTGGATGGCACACCCACAGGCGCACCTGGACACCTGGGCTCAGATCCGGGCGCTGCCTCCGGCTGGGGGGCCCCGGGCAGCGGGGGGCCAAGTTCAGTCAGTGAACGCTCCATGGGTGGGGTCTGGGGAAAAGGAGCCAGGACAGGGCAGCCCCACAGGATGGCGGTCCGTCCTCTCTTGGGGACCCTCAGGGAAGAAATCCAACGGCGACTGAAGTCGCCACCCTCTCCCTACAGCCCCACCCGCATGGTCGCACGCTGGACCCCGTCCTGGGGCCCCGGGCAGGTGCGGGTGGGGTGGACACAGCTGGGCATGGCGGCCTCAGGGCACATTGACTTTCTTTTCAACTTGATCTACTACGTTCTCCCCTTTAATGCGGGCGTCTGTCTTAGTGATATCCTTAGTCTGTCCTTGCATTTGAAACGGTGCTGCCCAAACTGGTTTGATTTTGCTCTGACGTAACACAAAACACTGCGCTCTCGGGGGCTGGATGGGGCTGGACGGGGCGGGACGGGGCAGGACAGGGCTGGACGGGGCTGGATGGGGCTCGATGGGGCTGGACGGGGCTGGATGGATCTGGACGGGGCTGGATGGGGCTCGATGAGGCTGGATGGGGCTGGATGGGGCTGGATGGGGCTGGATGGGGCTCGATGGGGCTGGATGGGTCTGGACGGGGCTGGATGGGGCTCGATGGGGCTCGATGGGGATGGATGGGGCTCGATGGGGCTGGACGGGGCTGGACGGGGCTGGACGGGGCTGGACGGGGCTGGACGGGGCCAACACACCCACCTGGTCGGACGCGTAGGCCACCAGCTTCTCCATGACGGCGGCCTGCGTCAGCCCCGGGGAGGTGGTCTGCAGGCGTCGTGTGACTTTGGTCCGAGCGGCCAGCAGGGCCACCAGCGTGGCTTCACTGGCGCTTCCCTAAAGCAAAGAGAGGGTCCAAAATGAGCCTCCAAGTGCAGCCAAGGAGTCAGGATCTCGCCTTGGGAGACGTGACCTGGGTCACCATATTTTTCTTAGAAGATGAATCTGAAATCACAGTGGTCGCTCTCCTGAACACCTGGATTGCCTCCTGGGCTCTTAGGGTTGTTTCAGAGTCGCTTTGTCTCTGTTTTTCATTTTTTTTTTTTTTAACGGAGGTACCAGGGGACTTTACAGCACAGGGAACTGTATTCAATTCCTTGTAATGAGCTGGAATGGAAAAGAATCTGAAATTTATATATATGTACATATGTGTGTGATGGAATCACTTTGCTGTACACGTGAAACTAACATTGTAAATCAACTACACTTCCATAAAAAATAAGAATTAAGTATTTTTTTAAAAAAGAGATCTTTATAGAGTGGGCGCCAATCCCGCCTGGCTAATGTCCTTATAAGGAGAGGAGAGGCGAGATCACGGGGAGAAGACGGCCGTCTGCCGGCCGAGCAGAGGAGCCTCAGGGAAACCAGCCCGCCTCCACCTTGACCTTGACGTCCAGCCTCCTGGATGGGAGACAGTCCGTGTCTGCAGTGTGAGTGGCCCCGTCTGTGGTGCATCCTTGTGACCTCCTTAGCAAACTGATGCAACGAATGTCAATCCCTTATTTTGGCAAAGTAGTAAAGGATGATGCTAAATTGGGAGGCGCTGAAACATGACTTGAATTCGGAACTCATGAGGTTGTCCCATCCAATTTGCAAAATGACCCTGTTGTTAGAATTTGTCACCTTCAGGTGGGAGACCGATGCTCAGGGAGACAAAGTAACTTGCCCCAAGTCACCGGCGAGTTAGCGGCAAGGTCAGGGGTGAGCCCACATCTGTCGGGGGGTCGGGGACCTCCCCACATTTATCACCCACTTCCCTGCTCACGATCACGGAGCCTTAAGCAAATCCTAGAAGAAACCACGAGCTGAATCGTATTACGAATTCCAAAGAAAGGCAGATTCTTGCTGACTAGGAGGAGATTGCTAAGGGTTCAGAGTTTCACAGAGAAAGATACAACGAAACAGTGAAAGCGGTTAACCTCTCTTGTTAACATTTTATTCTATGTACACGTGTCTGTAATCACCTCAATGTAGCCTCTCCGATGGGTTTTAATTTTCCTCTGGCCGCATTTCCACTGGCAAAGAAACACCTGGGGAAGTGAAGTCGGCTCCGGTAGACACCGACTTCACAAGTCTGTGTCTCACATCATGTGTGTGTGTGTCGGAGACGTGGAACGTGGAAAGGTTACTGAAAGGCTCAGCTCCCTGGATGGGGGTCCTCCTCACCCCTACGCCCCCCGGGGGCGCGCAGCCCCTCCCTACACGCCACCCTCTTTCTGAAGCCTTGGAGCATCACCCCCACACGTCCACGCTCCTCTGATGAGAGCCTTGCATCACCATCAAATTCATTATGGGGCTTCCTTTGGGCTCTGTCCTTGCCTGAGAGAAGATGCCCTTTCTTCAGGCAACAAAAAGGGATTTAAAAGAAAATGCCCCATAAAGTCATTGCCAGTCAAGCAACCCCGTACCAGCTGGGCGGCAGTGATGGGGCGGGGGGACCAGTGGGTCTCCTGGTCTTTTTGGGGATCAGATCTCTGCATGGGACCAGGGGAGCTGCTCTTGTGCTGAAAGCAGAAATGATACTTTGCTTTTCTGCGGCGCAGGAAGGTTGCCATGGCAAGCGGCGGAGGGGCAGACGGAACATCCCTGAGGCAGCCGATGCCACCAGCAGACAGGTCTTTTCATCTGCTGGGTTTTCGCGTGTCGCCCCACCCACAGCGGGAAATTGGCTTTTCTTCCACGAGACCTTTCAAATGCAATTGAGAGACTAATTTCCTGGCCCTGTTTGTCCAGCTCAAAGGATGACTCGCCATTTGACTCAGACACCTGTCACTGCCGACGCCCGGCAGCGGTGATTATGGCTCGGGGGTGCGGGGGGAGGCGGGGGTGCCAGCATCCCCCGTATCCAGGGCCCCTTGGCTGTCACCGAGCTCAGGCGCTCTCTGGGACTTTGCAAATTATAGACAATCAGCCTTGTCAGCTGGGAAGGGAGGGCCTTGAGCAGACGTGAGAGGCTGTTTTCATCCAGCAGACTGAGTGGACTGGGTTCCCAGGGGGCTTGAATTGTATCCTGGGCTGAGAAAGGTTGGAATCACTCCCAACCAAACCCTGGGGCTTCTGTGCTTTCTGGAAAATGGGTTCATCTTTAAAACAAGAGATAATTTTTAAGATCGAGCCCAGGGCAGCATGCCCACCTCTGGACACTCTCACCCAAGCAAATGGTCAGGGGTGAGCTGGTCGGACGCTCCCACATGGACCAGCCATGCCTCTAACTGGCTGGTGCCCTTGGGCCTCGCTTTCCTTATCTGTGAGCGAGATTGCTGATGATCCAATCAACCCTCCTAATTATTTGGAGGTTAAAAAACGGGCTCATAAAACACAAGAAATAAGTTAAAAACACAGCCTAATTCAGAGCAGGTATTGAATTAAAAGTAGCTATTATTACAATACACCCAGGATTATGGGGTAGTTGTAAGATTTTTGGAAAGTATCAAATTCGAGGGATCATCTTGGGCTGCTGAAAAGAAACGAATGTGAGATTGTTTCAGTTATAACCTCCGGTGACCGAGGAAAACAGCTTATATTTTGGTTTTGGGTTGATTTTGGGCAGAACAGGAGCAGAGAGTATGGACTGCACCAGCATGACCCCAGCAGAAAACTGACTATCCTCTTAGAACATTGCTCACCCCCAACCTCAAGGGTGTCCTTTGAGATCTGATTTATAAGAGGGAAAAATGTGACATTGTATAAATAGCCCTGTTCGTATACACTGTGGCACATTGCAGACAATCACGCAGAATGTTCTCAAAGAATATTTAAACCATGGGGAATGCTCACCATAAAATAGTAAAACATCACACAGAAAATCTGTACGATGAATTGCATTATCCCAGTTTTGTTTATGTGTAGGTACACATACCCGCGCACACACACACACACACACACACAAGTATTGAAATAACACGGGGAGGAAGTATGCCCCCAAAATGTTTCCAGATCTTTTCCATTTTTATAACAGACGTCTAGTTTCCATAAGTAGGAAGGGGACAATCCTTTTAAGTGGGATGACAGTACCGGAATGGACACGGAAGGCATTAAATTGGCAATGTGGGAAACTGAGACCACGATGTAAAGAAAACCACAGGAATCCCCCCAAAAACACAGAGAGAAGATGACCAAAAAAGGAAAATAACAAAAGAGAGCTAGGAATTATGGGAAATGTCCCCAATCCATGGGAAATCAAAGTTCCTGGAAAAGAACTAAAGTGGGAGAAAAACGTTCCCAGGTGAAGAAGGAGCTGAGTCTGGCATTAACAGGGCTCCCCCAAGGCTGGGGAGTGGGGTCAAAGTGAAAAAAAAGGTCTTGGCAAAAATGTGTGTAATTAAAATCAAAAGTAATTCTATACCGTATGACCCAGGAATCCCGCTCCTGGGCATATATCCAGAAGGAACCCTACTTGAAAAAGACACCTGCACCCCAATGTTCACAGCAGCACTATTTACAGCAGCCAAGACATGGAAACAGCCTAAATGTCCCTCAACAGAGGACTGGATAAAGAAGCCATGGTCTATTTATACAATGGAATACTACTCAGCCATAAAAAAGGATAAAATAACACCATTTGCAGCAACATGGATGGACCTGGAGAATGTCATTCTAAGTGAAGTAAGCCAGAGAGAGAAAGAAAAGTACCATATGAGATCACTCATATGTGGAATCTAAAACAAAACAAAACAAAACAAAAAAAAAAAAAAACAAAGCATAAATACAAAACAGAAACAGACTCATAGACATAGAATACAAACTTGTGGTTGCCAGAGGGGCAAGGGGTGGGAAGGGACAGACTCGGAGTTCAAAATTTGCAGATACTGACAGGCATATATAGAATAGATACACAAAATTATCCTGTAGAGCACAGGGAAATATATACAAGATCTTGTGGTAGCTCACAGCAAAAAAGAATGTGACAATGAATATATGTATGTTCACGTAAAAAAATTAAATAAAATAAAACCGCTGGTTAGCACGTGCATCTGGCAAAAAAAAAAAAAAAAAAAAAAAAAAGAAGAAGAAGAAGAAAAAGAAAAGAAAAAGTGTTAGAGCACCTCCAGGTCCAGAACTGAGTCGAACAGAATTCAAAACCAGGGCCCCCCATCCCCACCCCTCCCCCCTCCAACCCCCAAGCTGTCCAGCCCTGCCGCCCTCCTCAGGTTACTGGGACCATCTTCTCTCCTGTCCACACGTGGGCTCTTCACGAGCAGTGATGCCCCAGAGAATCAGGACCGAGGTGCTGGAGACCAGAAAGCCACCTGGCCCTCCCCCCACCCATCAGATGCAGCTGAGGGGTGTGGACAGCCGTCCCCGCCCCAAGGCCAGAAGGAAGCTCGGAATTCCTATCTTTGTGTGTGTTTTTTCCAATGCTGAGCCTCTGACAGGCAGAAAACTGACCAGGGTTGCTGAAATGTCTGCATTTGTGAGAAAAATCATAGCCACTGCTGTGTTGAAGTCCAGTTCGCAGCGTCACATCGGGGCTTGGCTTACCCACTTAAAATCACTCACAAACACTGCTGTAGGATGGAGGGTGTTAGAACACCCAGGAGGTGAGGCGGGAGGGGCCGGAGGGGTGGGGTCTGAGCCCGGCCTCGCTGGTCACACGGACCATTTCATACGAAGTAACGCCAACAGTTACCTGCTTATCAGTCCTATGAGTAATGGACCATTGACACTCCCAACCAGAATCGTCACACAAGAGCATCTATGACTCAGCTTCCCGTGCTGACCCCAAACACGGCTGGGATGATTTATCTGAACCCTGGCAGCAACCAGCCCGGCCCCATTGGACCTGACAGAGGGAACTTGTCTCCAACTTCAATGTAGCGGGCCCATTTGCCCTGTTTCTCGTAGCAGAATACGCCCTCATCACCATAATAAATATCTTCACAGCCATCCTTTTCCTGAGAACATCCCATACATGGCAGAATTACACACAGGCACCTTCATTATCAAAACCCTCCTGCTGACCGTCTTCTTCACAGCAATCTGAGCATCCTGTCCAGGACCGCACGAACACCAACCTATATACCTCTTATGCAAACACCTTTCCATCACACCAGGGGCTCCGCCACGAACACAAGAAACAGGCCTGACCACAGAGTTACTTTGGAAGAGTAAATAGACCGAGAGCAAGAAGGCGATGGGTCACAGAGAAGTCAGCCATCGGTCGCGGCACGAGGCCTGTTTACCAAAGTGCATTTCAGCATCTCTGCACCAGAATGACCCGACGTGCAGGTTAGAAGGCCGACTCCTAGGCCCGCCTAAGACTTGATGAGTCTGGACCTGTAGGGGTAGGTCTCCCTCTGTGACCCTGACACGTACTGGATGTGTTTGGCCGAAGAAGACACTGCTTTCATCTCGGAACCTGTGAACATTTACCTTACATGCAGGAGGGACCTTGTCAGTGAGATTAAGTTAAGAACCTTGGTGCAGCGGGGGATTATTTTGGATTATCTGGATGGACCCAGTCTCATCACAGGGATCTTTAATAGTGAAGAATTTTTCTCATCTGTTGTCAGCGGGAGATGTGGCCATGAAGGAAAGGTCAGAGAGATGGGACAGTGCAGGCTCTGAACACGGAGGAGGAGGGCCGCGGCTCAGGAATGCAGGAAGCTTCTGGAAGCTTCCAGAAACTTCCAGGAAGCTTCCTAGAAAAGGCAAGGGCAGATTCTTGCGTGGAATCGCCAAGGTGTCAACCCTGATTTTAGCCCAGAAAGAGCCATGTCAGGTCCCTGGCCCACAAGAACTGTGACGTAACAGGTTTATGTTGTCTTAAGCCAAACACAAGGGAGTTTAAAAACCCGGGTCCGGTTGAGCAGTCCCGACCCTGGAAGTTGGGGCTTGCCTCCTAGTTTTGCTTGGCCACACTAGCCCGGTGACCTCACACCAAGGCAGCCGGGCCTCCGTCCCCATCGGTCCGGTCAGCAGAGCCACAGCTGGCCTCAGTGACGCTCAGAGCCTCTGGGAAGACAGTGTCTGGAAAAGGAAATTCCTTTTTCCACCCCCAAGTAAACGGTGCTTCCCCAGGGGGTGTGATGGGTTGGATGGGGTCCCTCTTTAGTGCCAGAAAAGAAAAAAGCCGGCAAGTCCAGGTCTTCTTAGGTGGCACTTGCCCTGCCGATGTCACACCGTGACTGTCACTCACGCGTGTCCTGTCCCTCTCAAAGGTGCACGCCAGGTGAAGAGAATGAATTCAATCAGCGCAGAGAAAAGGCAGCATCTCTCGGGAAGGTGGGGCCCTCTCTAGTCACAGCTGCCCCTCACTGCACCGAGGACAGCCCTAGGGGCGGTCCTGTCGTGGTTCTGCAGTCAGACGGGGGTGAGCTCAGACCCCAGCTCTAGAACTTACCCGCTGGGAACCGACGGACCGGTTCCCGGCTGCTCTGAGCCTCAGTTTGCTCGCCTGTGAAATGGGAGTCTTAACATGGCCCCTGATTTATAGTGTCCTGGTGAGGATGAGCTGTAACACATTTTTCCGCAGCATAACCACAGCCGTTTCCCTCCATGCGGCCCAGCCGGCGCATCCCCGGAAGCTGGACCCCCGCACCCTCTGCCTTACCTGGATCACCCCGCCCCCTTCTCCGGCTTCTCCAGCCAAGAACGCCTCGGGCAGCTGCAGCATCCGCCCCAGCCAGTCCATCATCACCGTCTCCAGCTCAGTGCACGCCGGGCTGGCGGCCTGTCCAGGGAGGGAGGAGAGGAGTGAAGCAAGGGAGGGCTGGCCTCTCCCCGGGCGGGAATCGCTTGGAGGGCGGAGGCTGGCCCTCCCATCGCAGGGCTCCCGGTGGCCAGCAGCGGGGGGCATGGCCAGCTCTGCTGGAGCTGCAGTGTGCTGTCCATTCAGGATCCCACGTGTCCTTACACGCCTCGGGCCATTTGTCACCCTGAGTCATCAGTCGGCTCAGCATCAGAGCATCAACAAGTGGACACCCGGGACCCAAAAGGCCAACGGCAGACCCTGGCCTTGGGAGAAGCCCCTACAGTGCGACTCAGTCCCCAGGGGGTCCTTGACACTGGGAGACGGGCAGCTACCCCCGCCCGAGTGCTCTGCGTCCCCGGGGTGCCGTGCGGGGCTGCAGCCCTGCCCACCCTTCCCGGCAGGGCTCTTCCCTGCTCTGTGTCTGCGCAGAAGAAGGGCCGGGGCCTGGGGGAGTGGAGGCAGCGGCTGGCACTTCTGATGGGCTGGCGCCTCTCTGGGGACAGCGGCGGGAACACAGGGGACGGGACGTGGGCATGGCGTCCCTCAGACGGCAGATTGTACAGAAATCCTCTGGTCTGCTTGGGAGACGCGCAGAATCAGGCCTTGGGCTGCCGAAAACCCAGCCCCTCGGCGTGATTCTAACTCACCCTCTAAAAACACTGCTGTGCAGAATTGGCTTTGGCTATTAACACTGTTCCAGAAAGTTCTTTCTAGCTCCCTCTGTTTCCCTGTATTCCAAATTCCCCTACGTGCCAACTGCCACCCGCCAGGAGAACGTGTCCCATGTCCCCATGCGGGGCCATACCCCCAGCACCCCCCCCCCGGGCCATGTGACACTCACCCAGGAGAAGCCGATGCAGCCGATGGCCCCGCACAGCATGTCTGCGAGCATGGCCGGGTACGAGCTGGCCGTGGGGAAGTAGGCAAAGAAGTAGGGGCTGTGCCAGTGGGTCACCTGTGCGGGAACGGGGCGGTCACTGGGGGACCCGGGAGGCCAGCCCACGGGCAGAGGAGTCTGGCTGCAAACCGAGTCTCTAAAAACAACCCCGTTTTCCGAGACTGTAAGGTGGCGGAGCGCACCTGTCAGTGACGGAGATGCCCCGGGGCCCCATCTCTTCGTGTTGCAAGATTGGTTTTGCCAAAACTGGTCCAAAAAAAGCGTCCATATTGGGGAAAAAAGGCCTGAGTTTTGAGCCTCCTCCTTAACTCTCTATACAATCCCTTTCATGCAGCCAAGCATCTCTCTCCCCCAGATCCTTCACTTCCTCTGTCCCCGCCCTGCCAGCCTCTCCGGGGTGTGTGGGGCCAGGACGGCGCTGAGACCGCATCCGGGTGTCAGGGACAAGGAGAGGATTGCAGGGACACAGCCGTCCGGGGGGATGGGAGCCGGGCAAGCCCCTGGGGCTGGAAGGTCTAGCGGTCGGAACATGGGATCTGCTGGGAAGATCTCAGGGTTTGGGGAGAAAACTAAGGAGGAGAGAAAGTGGGGGTGCCCCACCCCGTTTTTGCTTCCTTATGTGTCTTTGCTGATGACATGCCTGTTGAGCGAGCACAGAATAAGGCCTTCGGGCACCCCCACCCCAGCAGAGGAAAGAAGGGAGCGGGGACCGTCCTTCAGCATCCACTGGGGTTGGAACTGTAATCAGCGTCCCGCAGACCGCGGCGACTCCCGGACCTCCGCACCCCTCCATCCCGGGCACACTCTTTGATTTTCTGGGGGGCTCAGCCCCACCATCCCCTTGGGCAGGACAGCACATGCTCCAGGTTCTCTCCCGGCTCGAACCTTCTCCAGGCCCGTCTCAGGATCCCCAAAGGCGGCCGACACTGCCCACCCTGGTCATGCCCACGGTCCGGGGCGGAGGGCGGACATCCCTTCCTCGAGAGCACTGGGCATCAATCGTCTGCCGTCCCAGACGTGGGACCAGAGAGGCCCAGAGTGAGAAGGGAGCCGACCTGGACCTCTGCGAGGACCGGGAGCCTCCAGCAGGGTGTGTGTGGTCCCAGGAACGAAGACCAGGTCCCACGGCCACCACGGCCACCCCCACATCTGCAGGGTGAGGGCAGGGAAGGACCCGGGGGGCGGGGGCGAGGAGTCGGCAGGGACCCTCCTGGGGCACTGAGGGGAGGGACTCTAGCTGCTCAGGAGTCCAGAGCGCTCAGAGCCATTCAGCCTGGGTGTGCATGTCTGTGCATGCGTGTATGTGCGTGTGCATACGTGTGTGTGCGTCTGTGTACACGCGAGCTCGGGGCGCAGCCAGGCCCAGGGCAGAAGTCAGCATCTCAGTGGACTGACTGACAGAGCAGGTGACCTGTGGCACTGAAGGGCTGGGGAATGTTCTGGAGGGAGGGAGGCACCCAGCACAGCTGGGGCTTGGAGGCTCGGGCAAGGGAGGCTGCTGGTGAGGCCGAGAGGCCCAGAGGCACAGCAGGCCCGCTGTCCGGGGCCCACGATGCTCAGAGAGGCCCTGAAAAACATTTTCACTTCTTTTAAAATCAGAAGGAAAAGGTAAACTTGCAGGTCAAAGAAAAATATAATCTGTAATGTTAGTGTCTTTATGCCAATGCAGTGGTAAACTGTAATTTCCAGGGGGTGAGAGTGTGGCCACGGGCATTCTGCCCGCCTTGGGCACCTGGAGGCCCTCACCGCGTCCCCTCCCACCGGGTCTGGGAAAAGACGAGAGACCCTCGACTGGGGACACGGGCACCTTTGCTTTCCCTCTGGACCGACCCTCACATAAGGCAGGTGGACGTGCCCGCATGGGCCCTGCAGACGCCCCGAGAGCCTCCCGCATCACACAGCCAGCAGCTGGCGGGGCCGGGACTCCCACCCGGGACCCTGCCCCAGAGCCCGAGCCGGCCCGGCCCAGCTCTGCACAGTGACTGCCCCTGTCTGGCCGACCGAGCAGGGAGCTCGCAGAGTCCTCAGTGCCCCTGCTCCCCCTGCCTGGACTGCAGTGCTCCCCGAATTCCTGCATCCCCCACTGGGATGATACCAGGAGCTGGGGCCTTTGGGAGGCGTCGGGGTTTGATCAGACGGTGAGGGCGGGGCCCCGGGGGGGCGGAAAGGCCCTGCGAGGACAGTGAGAAGGCATCCGGATCTGCGGGGAGCCTTGATCTCGGACGCCCAGCCTCCAAGCCCGGAGAGCAGCGTGTGCACCAGCCAGCCACAGTGGGGCTTTGTAGGCTGCAGAGCGGACAGTCCTGGGCCTGACATTTCCCCGCACTCCCGGGGGGCGGGGATTTGAGGCTGAGCCGTTCAGTGTATTTGCACAACCTCTGGGTGAAGACCAGAATCCTATGCCTGGCCTGAAGCACAAACCTCAAGGGAGACTCCTGGGAGGATGCGGGGAGTGGGTGGAGGACCGATCAGGGGCTCTGAGGCCCCCCCTCGGCGTCACAACTGGTCCTGGCTCTTCCCCACCCGTTCCTGTCTGCGGCCCCGGGCGGACCCCTTGCCGAGGCTCACTGGCCCTAGACAGAGGCCTGTGTTGGTGGCCAGGCTCTGGGAAAACGCAGTACCATGTAGCCCATTCTCAAATAAAGTAAACAGAACGTTTCTTCCACACACGTGATTTAGCCTCTGCAAAACACAAAACTCCTGGGACTACGCCTCCCTTGGCGCGATTCACTTACTTGAAACCGGCCACAGGGGTTCGTTTTCTCCCCCCAGGTCGTGGAACGACTCTCTCTCGCACACCAGGGTCTCAGGGCACGGGACTGACCTGGGGGCTGCACTCATTGCCTTTGGGGCCCACAAGATCTGGGCTGTAATGCTGACTCCATCACTAACTGGCTGTGTGACCTTAGGCTGATCACCCAACCTCTCTGGGCCTCCATTCCCTCACTTGTAAGACAGAAATGAAAAAAAAAAAAAAAAAAAACCTCTCTCTAAGGAGATGGTTGTGAGGATTAAAAGGAATAATTCACGTGAATTTCCCAACGCCCAGTAGGTACCAGGTTACCACGAGCATCCCCGTGCGCCAGCCTTGCATACAGACTTACCCCTGGCATGATTATCTTCTCCACGTCATTAATGATGTCTTCAAAGGTGTCTGGCTCCTGGGGAGCAGTGGGGGGGATCAGAGGGCGCAGGTAGCCGGGCTCCACGTCGGGGTAGACCTGGCGTGCCTCGATGCCTTCCAAGTAGTCAGCCACATAATCCACCATCTCTTTCCCTCTCCTTCGGAATTCATCTGCATTCATGGTGACCGGGCTTCGTCGGGGCAAAGCTGCATAGAGAAAGGGGGGAAATCTGTTGGCAAACTTGACAACGTCTAAAGTGGAGACGGGCAGTGCCAAGCCAGCGTGGGACAGGGAAGCACAAATCTGACTCCGTGTGAGAGCTGTTCCTTTGGCTTCAACCCTGTGCCCTGTTTTCTGGGCTCAGTCTTGCTGGCTCTGCGCCTTTTGTAAAAGAATGTCGCCTTTAGCCTGAAATGTACAGCAGAGCCCGTCCTCAAGGCTCTGACCTCTAAGGATGTTAACACTTTGCACTTGTATAAAGATAACAAGTTGCAGACTAGAAAATAACATTTGTCTTGTGGGAGGTTTGCAGGGGCGCCATGACCTGACCCACGTGCACAGCTGCAGGAACAAAGGATTCCTGCACCGAGAAGTTTGCAACAGCCAACCACACCTCCTCCCCTTTTTAGTATAAAAGGAGCCTGAATTCTGACTTGGGGAAGATGGTTCTCCAGGACATCAGTCTGCCGTCTTCTCTGTCTGTTGACTTTCCAAATAAAGTCGTTATTCCTTGCCCCATCACCTCATCTCCCGATGCACCGGCCTGTCGAGCGGAGAGCAGAACGAGTCTGGACTCGGTAACAAGGTGGCCTCTGGGGCTGCCCGGCCGGAGACACAAACACCCACGGTCCACGCAGACCACAACTCAGTGGCACTTTCCTTCCATGTCCGGACAGGCGAGAAATGACACCAGCTTTGGGAACCTCAGCTAGTGTTTATTCTGCTTTTAACCAGCTACTCAATGGAAAACAGTGCCAAGTCTCATTTTCCCTTTCTGCATCCAGGAAATGGACCAGAAGCACACATGGATGCTCACGGTCCAGCCCACCTGTCATAACAAACCTTGCTCTGAGTCCTGCCCTGCCCTTTGCTAGCTGTTGGCCAGAGACTCCCTGAGCCTCTCGCTTTATTTGAGAAAATCAGGGAACAATGCCGATCTCTGCGGAAGGTGTAAAGGTGGTCACGCAGCACCTGGACAACACTCAGCTCGGAGCCGGGGCCACGTGACCTCCAACAGCATCAGCCTCCCTCCTTGATCTTGACTCTGTCACCAGATGGAACCGCACCCCTACATACAACCTGCTTTTCAAAAAGCATGCTTTCTTGGGGGAGGGTGTCGCTCAGCAGTGGAGCGCGTGCTTAGCATGCACGAGGTCCTGGGTTCAATCCCCAGTCCCTCCACTAAAAAATAAAATAAAGAATAAATTTAAAAATACATAAAGAAACCTAATTACCTTCCCCATCCCCAAACAAAAACACAAGAAAAACAACACTTTCTTCAGACTCACAGACGTAGAGAACAAACTCACAGTTACCAGGGAGTAAAGAGGGTGGGAAGGGACACACTGGGGGTTTGAAATTTGCAGATTCTAAGTACTATGTACAAAACAGATAAACAACAAGATCCAAATGTTGAGCACAGGGAACTATATTCAAGAATGAAAACGAATTATGAAAAGGAACATATGTATGTTCATGTATGACCGAAACACGATGATGGGGCAACAGAAAATGGCACGACATTGCCCACTGAGTATATTTCAATTAAAAAAGAAGACAGAAAAAGTGTTTTCTTTTCTCATCACGTAGTGCCGTGCAGGGGGCCCTGGTTGCCTGTGGCAGTGACGTCCATTCCATAGTCTGCGTGAACACTGAATTGGCAGACACGGGACCCTGCCTCCTGGGGGAATGCGAGGCCATGTCCTTGTGTGTTCCTGGTCCCATTTTTATCAACCAATCAATGCATAATCTTTCTGTTATGTGTTCCTCCAAAAAGACACTTTGTCTGAGACACAATCACTCATTCACCTTGAGCTCCCGGCCGACAGCACGACCGCTCAGGGTTGAAGGAACCTTGTCTAACACCTGCGTTTTCTCCCCAAGGCACATCCCAGCCTCCTTGCATGTAGGACCCCCCGGGGTGCACTTCAGCAGAACACAAAACAGAACGTATTTTTACCCAATTACTCTCCCACAGGGAGGGAGCACGGGAACCCTAATTTCATCAGAAAATCAGCAACGTTGGGTTCGAGATCCTTTTTAAGCACCGCCGGTCTGGCAGGCACTAATGACTTCATCTGACTTCGATTCACGAAGGTGCATTGCTTGCTTGCACTTCCATCTCTTCTTTCATGAACTGCTCGCTCGCTGAATCCTCTTCTTCTCGGGTGTGAGATATTTTCTGGTTTAACTGCGAGAGCGCTAACACAAGTCCTTCCACCCTATGTCCGTGATGTATTTTTCAGACACTTACCTCCATTTTATTCGACCGAGTGTGGCTTAGCGTTTTATTCGGACCCATGAGAATTTTAATTTTTATGCAGCCAAATCTCAGAGTCTGTTTCTTTATGATTTGTTCCTTGAGCGTGACCATTAGAGTTGCCCATTGGACTGAATATTAAGTGACCTCAGTTGGCCCGGCCGAGGGGCAAAATGTGAAACGCACGAACAAGACTCAGAGTGGGAGCCACGCAAAATTCAGAAAGGTGCTTGGGTTCTGGGAATATTAGCTGCTTCCTTCGAATGGGGCTCGAAGATGTACAAAATGAGATGCCTAAAGAAAAACTAAACTGAGATACACAGTTTAATAAACAGACAGACCTGCCTCCCAAAGCAATATTTCTGGTCAGATCGTAAGATAAGACCCGATTATTCTTATTGAATCACGCTCTCCTTTATTGACCAGTTCTTCGCCAGCAAGACCTTTGCAGAAGGCTCTTCGTGCAAAGCCACAGAGAATCCCGCGTTCATTTTAAAGCTGCTTGATATTCTGTGCAAATATTAGCTGGAGGGTGCAGACGATGATAAAGGCTAAGACAGATGACTTTCCAGGCCTTGTAACTTATCTTACGAACACCATCTGTGGCCTGTGGGCTTCTCCAAGCAGAGGCTGAAACTCTCTCTCTGCTTTCTCGGGAGCAACCACAGACCCTGGACCACAGGAAGCCCCTCCAATGTCTGCTGAATGAGGCCAAAGTAAATGGATGAGTGAATGAGCGGAAAATCTTTTCGCTCTCTAAAAATTTTATTTCTGAAGTACGTGATATCTGACTCCATCCGCTGCCTGTAAGACAAGCCACAGCGGCCAGCCCATCACACGTCTGCCACAAAAGAGCCACAGGAGAGCATCATGGCTCAGAGGTGATGGGCCCCTTCCCCCCAGAATTGTGCCCACCCCTACCCGAGCCTCTCAAGTCCAGTTCATGCTGAGCCTCAGACCCAGCAGGTGCAGAACTGACTTGGTTTCCCCAGTCTTGGCTCTGGAAGTTCACCCTGGATTTGGGCTTCCTTCCCCTCTGGTCCCAGCGGTCCCTGTGGTCCTAGCTGGAAACACCCCCTTCCTTGGACCACTAGAATCCTACCTTTGCCACAGCTGTTTGGCGTGACCCTGACCCGGGCTCTGCATGGTGTTCCACTGGCAGTAGGGGTGGATGGGACTGAGTGCCCACGGGCCTCCGTGCAGACCGGACAGGACAGGACAGGGCAGGGCAGGACCAGCCACCGCCACTGCCGGAGGGTCAGCGCACCCACCCGTCCGGGAGGAAGGAGGACCAGGGCCAAGGTGCTCTGTGTCTGTCCGTGGGCCTGCCCATCAGTACAGACCAGCTGTGCTCCTGTTTCAGACCCCGGGACACTGGACACTTCATTCAACATTCCTGACTTTCCTTTTCTATCCAAATTACAAAAAAAAAAAAAAATACTCTTTACTTTTTTTACACCATTCCAGTACAAATAAATCATAATTTATGTTTCAAAAATCACTTCTCTCTCCAGAACTGGGAAGCCTTGTCCCCCGCTTTATTTTTTAACTTTGAACACGTAGGTATAATCTAGGGTCCTAAACTAACTGGCCTGATTCTCCCCTGAGTCGACTGGTTTTTTGATGGCAGTTGTCCCTGTGAGCACAGAAGCATGAATAAACCCAACAGGAGAAATGCTTCTAACCACCTCGGTAAGGAAGCTTCTAGCAATGAGAGGCTTCTAACAGTAAGAATGGCGGTCTGTTAACGTGCCTCAAAAACACTCCTCTAAGATCTTTTGTGCCTGTTCAAACTCTAGGAGGAGTGTGGGATTAGCTGACACACACTACTGTATATAAAAGAGAGAAACAACAAGGATCTACTGTACAGCACAGGGAACTATATTCAGTTTTGTAATAACCTATCATGGAAAAGAATTTGAAAAGAAAATATATATGTGTATGTATATGTGTAAGTGAATCGCTTTGCTCTACCCCTGAAACTAGCATTGCAAATCAGCTACACTTCAATAAAAAATAAGAATGAATTGTAAAAAAAGAAAAGGACTCTAGTTAACAGTGAGTTATTTAGGACCCTTATGTTATTCAAGTCAGCATTTTTTGTCGGTGGCCATAAAGCAGATGAAGACAGGCGGACCTTGGAGATATTTCGGCTTGGGTTCCAGCCCACCTCAATACAGAGAATATGCCAATAAAACAGGTCACACATGACGTTTGGTTTTGCAATGCAAATAAAAGTTATGCTTACAGTCCGCTACAGCCCATTAAGTGTGCGACAGCATTACATCTAAAAAAAGAAAAATGTATAAACCTTAATTTAAAAACGCTTTATTGCTAAAAAATGCCAACCATGGTCTGAGCCTTCTGCAAGTCATAATCTTGTCGCAGTAGGAACATCAGAGATCGCTGACCACAGGTCACCACAACAAACAAAATAGTAACGAAGTGTAAAATACTGTGAGAATTATCAAAACGTGACACAGAGACACAGACAGAGTGAACACTGTGGGTAAACTGGCACCAGTAATTGCTCGATGCCGGGTCGGCCCAAAACTTCCACTTGTAAAAATCGAAAAAATTTGTGAAGTGCCATAAAACGAGGTGTGCCTGTAATCAAAACCAGCCCGCGACAGGCCTGTTGGGGGGGGACAAGCAAGGGTCACGGCCACCACTTCTGGTCACCGTGGCAAATCCTTTAAAAATAGGTCAGTGGTGGAGCGTGTGCTTAGCATGCATGGGGGTCTGGGGTCAATACCTCCAAACAAACAAACAAACGAAAAGCTTTGGAAAGAAAAGCAAGCAAGTGCGAAAATTCTTGCATCAGTAATTGAGCATTAGTACCTCATTTTGTAGCTTTGGAACCAGCAGCAACTCGTTCATCTCTTTGCATGAACCATTTCACTCAGATATATATATTTTATCATCCTCCTGACAAATCAAAAGGCTGAGGCACAGAGAGGCAAAGTTCACAGCTAGACCCACACTCTGACCCTCGACCCGGCCCTTCCTGGGTGCACTGGACTCAAACACAAGCAGGGCACAACCCCTGGAATATGGCACAACCAAACCTTGAGATTAAAAACTTGAAAATCCAGCTTCTCTCTGAGCCTCCGGGACTGGTTTCCCTAAAGATCATTAGTTAACTCCCCTCCTTGAAACCCCGCTCATGGCAAACGGCAAAGAAGAGAAAATGAAGTTGCAACAGCTCTTCGCTGTATGGGATGCCCGCGGCCATGCCAACTGACCTCCAAGCCTCCACCTTCAATCTGTGAAATGGTCATAACGCTAAGTGCTAGATCGACTTCTAGCCAGGGGACAGACTCACGTACGCGAGCCGCGGTCCCTGCCAGCATCCTAGGGGAGTTTGCTGTCCGGAGGGCAAACCCCACAAGGGCCCGAGTGGATGGGCAGTGGGTTCCAACTGGTCAGTGTTGGCCACCCGGTGGGTCTGGGTTAGCGGGGTTCCCTGCTACACTTTGCAAAACCGGATTCTGCAATCCTGCCGTTCCCCCTGCTCCCCGACTCCCAGCAGCCTCAGGGAGCAGAAAGAACAGAATTGAAGGTCATAGCATGTGGGTTTGAGCCCCAGCTCCGCTGTGACATGCTGTGCAGCTGCTGGCAGACCCTGTGGCTTCTCGAGTGTGTTTCCCCACTTGTAACGCGGCAGGTGGAGGCTGCAGGCAGGAGGCACTCAGGACGTGAGCGTGGGGCTGTGGTTTGTGGTCCCTGATGTCAGGGAAGAAGCAGGCCGGGTCATCATCAGGTCAAAGGGAGCAAGAGAGAAACAGGCAGGGAGGGGGGTTCCTACCCTGGACACACATCAACCCTCAGGGGAAACCCTCCCTCCTCTGACGTGGCAGGAGGGACCTTTGCATCCCAGTTTCTGATTCGGTCCCATTGATGTAAAATCAGGGCTGCCCCCATCCTGGTATTTTCCTGGCCGACCTTCCTTTATGGGAAGAAACCATATAGAAACTGGGAGCATCATTTTCCAGCCGAGTCCCATGGGAAGACACGGCCTTTTCCGCTCGCATCCCTGCCAATGTCTCGTGACGTCGTACACAACCGCCGAGAAATCCACACCTTGAGCCCGAAGCAGAGACGCGTCAGCAACACTCAGCCAGCTGATGTCATCGCAGTTGTCATCAGGGTACGCGTAGCCTTTCGGTAGCCTCTTATCAACCGATTTCTCTAATAACCTGAGTACACCAGGCTTGACTACGTCACAGATGTAACCTCGTCAGCCCCCGCTGGGCAGGTTTCGCAAGGTCTCTCCAGAAAAGCCAGGATGATGCAAAAATGTCACCCCCCCCCCCGGTCAGAGCCCCAACACCCCCATCTTTGCTAACTCTGATCACTCATTCCCATTTTAAATTTAAGCCTGGAAGAAGGTACAGATTCATCACTGCCACTCCTGTGTTTGCTCTTCTGAAAAAGGTATGTGAGACCCATCAGAGATTTAGATTTAAATTCCCTGCTCTGCTTCCGTGTTATGTTGGCGTCAGACCAAGAGAAGCTTCCTGAGATGGAAGCCCCCTTCAATTTTTTTCCCTTATTTTTTTCCCTCCGTTCTTTCCTCCCTTTCTCTCATTCTCCTGAAGTCACGTTAACAGTCCTCAAAAGGTCAAAGCCATCTGCCTCTTCTATGGATGTGAGGCTGTTACATGATGCTCCGGTCGGCTGCCTGTCTCCACAACAGCCAGCACCCCCGGCCACACCACGTATTGATTTAACAGCTTGTGCAAACACACGACACCTGCTGGGGCGAGCCCAGGCGGGGGGCCATGGGGCACGCTCTGGGGGGCCTCCATCCTTTGCCCGCGTTAGTTCAGCAGCAGACACGACTCCTCCATCCATGGTGACCGCTTCATTCCTCCCTGGGCAGGGCTGTGGTCCTGTCCCTGGCGTTGCTAAGGAGCTCCCACCTGCAGCTCAAATCCTGAGAACATGGTGGCGCTTGGATGCCACACCCTCTCGTCCAAGAAACCAGAGGAATCGGTCCTTCTGAACCGTGTGTCATTAATCGTCTCAACAACCCCAAAGGGGAGTATTGTTACTGCCATTTCATCAAGTGTCCCAGGGGCAAGTGCCCCGCCCAGGGCTGCAGACGAGTAACGGGGGCAGTGGTGCTGGACTTTCTGATTTTCATGCTGCCTCCCCCCTGGCCCCTGCGGCCGGGTGTCCGTGCCCACCTGTGCTGCCGGCCGCCCCTGAACCCCTGCCCTCGGGAGGCCTGAGGTGTCAGGGCCCACAGTCCCCAGCAGGGCCCCTGCCTGGGCTGGGAGGCGGCTCCTGCCACCCAGAGTGTGGTCGGGGTCCTGCCCGTTCATCACACGCAGGAGACGTTCCAGGTGGGAGCGTGGGGCCCCCACCTGGGCCAGTCCTGATGCCAATGGAAACAGGCAGATGGGGAGCAACCTGCAGCCCTCTCTGCACCCCAGGAAGAGCCCATCTTCCCCAGCTCCCCCAAACCTTGACAGGCGCCGAGCGGTCCCTGCGCACAGGGGCCCCCGGGGTAAGCCCCTCACCTCTGTGCTCTCAGCCTTCATGGCAGCTCTGCTAAGGAGCCAAATTATCCTCACGCTGAAGATGAGGAAGTGGGCTCGGGGAGCCGGGCGGCTGGTCTGAGCCAGACAGCTCGCAAGCGGCCTCACACGTAGCTCTGCGCTCTCAGAAGAGCAGACCCGTCCCCTCTGGCCTGCGGTCCCCCACGCCCGTGGCTTACAGGGAACCTAGCCACGTGGACAACACAGCAGGATTTCAGCCTTTCTTCCAAGGCCGTGCGCCTCCCCCCTCTCCCTCCATCCTTCTCCAGGAATCCCTAAGAGCCCCAGAGAAACTTGAGGACCGCACGTCTAAAGCACTGATGGAGTCCAATTCTCCTGGAGTCTCTCCCCAGACTCAGATGGAGAGTACGGAGCAAAACCTTGAAGAAGAAGAAGACAGAGCAGGGGAATAACCCCCCCCCCAGCTATTTATCCGAATTTGTGGACGATGAAGGGGGCTTTGTTATTATTTTAATTATTTCCTTCTAATTGGCTGTGCAGAGCAGTCCACCTGCCATGTGCCTGGGAGACACGGGAGAGGCTGCTGTGAAAGCCAAGACTTCTTTCTTTTTTTTCTCTTTCAGAAACGTCCGGACACTCTTCCTGTTCCCTATGTCTTGATTGTACCAGGATGACCGCTGTCCGCGCCAGCTTTGACGCTGCAATTGTCCGTTTTGGTTTTGGTTCAGTTTCAGAAGGAAAATGCTGATTTCACTGAGCAATCACCTGGAAAGTCCTAACTCTTGGAACCTTTAAGAGAAACAACATACCCTGGGCAGGGGGAGCCCTCATTTCGATCCCCTCCCACCTTCCCACCTGCAATGCACCTGCTTGTTCATAATACGGTTCCTCTTATTGGCACCGACTGTAGGCTCAGCCCTCATAAACGTCAGACCCAATGTTTACGCCTGCCATGAGGGAGGGAGCTGCTGGCTGTCCTTCACAGCAGAGGACCAGAGGGGTCCGTCTGGTCTGCAGACACGTCTCTTCCCACCCGCCTCCCAGCCTCTGTGGGCTCCAGACGCACCAGGAACCAGCCTGGAAAGTCGTTTCCACTCGCTCTGTTATGTTGCTATTAACGGCTCCGAGGACGAGAGCTAAAAAAAAAAAAAAAAAATCAGAAGTTTCTGATTCTTTGCTGGACTTGTGGCTTCGAGGGGACACCCACAAAGGCAGGGGACTTCGGTTGGCTCCTGTTTTCTCAAAAAGTTCCTACAGCCTGCCCCAGCGGCGCACAGCTGGATGCATGCCCGCCCGGCCGGCCAGAGCAAATCAGTCCAGCTGGGATCAACAGGCAAATCTCCTGTCCCCGGGGTCCCCAAACTGGAAGGACCCGGCCGTCAGGAGCTGGCTCCTCCGGTGGGTCTGTCTGGTCCCCCAGGCTCCCAGGACAAAGCAGTACTCACAGGCAGCCCGAGGTGCTGGATTCTGTCTCCTCTCCTTCTCCCCTCGGCGACAGTTAAAAGGCACAGAGGATGAGAGCCATTTATGTAGACAGTGTCCGCCTCCCCAAAGCCAATCAGAGCGGCTCGCTCTGCCGACTTCCCTGGCAGCGTCTCCCACCTCCCGCCCTCCTGCTCCCCACCCCACAGGACGTGGGGGGTGGGGGCAGAGCAGGACAGGGTCCGCGGGGCCTGCGGGGCGGGGGTGCGAGCGGACCAGGAAAGGGGGCCCTGTGTCCCAGGGCCCTGCGCGGGGCCCGGGCTGGGGCCGGATCTCCTGGGGACTCTCCGGACCGCCTCTGGGCAGCCACAGGCTCCCTGGCTCTCTCAAGGGGCGAAGACGGGCCCTACCCTGCGCAGCGCTGGGCTGGGCGGGGAACACTACATCTGCTCCTTTTTCCCTCCCGAGGGTGAGGGGGCGGCGAGGACCCGCGGTGCATGGGGCTGACCTGGGGACCCGCGGTGCAGGGGGGCTGACCTGCTGGATAGGAGGCTCTCGGGGTCCAGCCCCTTAACCCAGATCAGAGAGAGAAGCAGAGGCAGGTAAGGACATGAACCCAGGCTCCTCTGATTCCAAGTCTTGCTCTTTGACCCCTGAAGTCTGCCAGCATTCAAAACGAGGGCTTCCTCAGAAGCCCTTGATCAGTGCCTCCTGGGGCAGGTGCCTGTCTCCCTTCAGGTGAGCGTAGAGCCGAGAACCTGCAAAGGGGGGCCTAGGCGGGCTCCCCTGAGGCCCGGAGCAGCACGCGGGTTCCTCTGCTCCTGCCACACTCCCGCACACCCCCGCAAACATCCATGCACACACACACACGCCGCACACACACGTGCACACACCACGCACAGGCACCGTGTCTATGTGCATGCACAGATCCACGCACACATACATGTGCACACACCATCATAAACATACACGTGTACACACAGACACACACACACACACACACACACACACACAATGCACTTCCAGGGCCTGGGGAGAAGTCAGGAGCTGGGGACCCCCCAGAGAGAGCCATTCACCCCGGGCTTAATTAAGCGGCATCTGTTGAAAGGAGCATCTGCCCTCTTGGGCAGAGCTGGCCAGGGGCCAAGGCCTCCAGGAGCTGGGGTTGCGCTGGGGCAAGTGGGCGGGGCCCGGGCAGGTGGGCGGGGCCGGCAGGGACCCGGGCAGGCGGATGGGGACTGGGGAGGTGGGCGGGGGCCCAGGCAGATGGGCGGGGACCGGACAGGAGGGCGGGGCCGGCGGGGACGGAAGGGGTGGGGTGGGCAGCGCGCAGCTCCCTCCCTCCCTCCCTCCCTCCGCGCCGCTGGCCGCTGCCCGCGGGCCGGTGCTGGGATCGGGGCCGTTTGCAGGGGGTGGGACCGCGCTCCGAAGCAGCTCGCAGGGGAGCCGCCCGAGGGCCGCTCACCCCCCAGCGCTGCGCAGACAGCAGGGAAGGGAGGGCGGCACGCTGGACGCGACTGGCCGGGAGCGTGCGGGCCGGGCGGGGTGACTGGGCGCAGGGCTCCAGCCGGACGCCTTGCCCCTCTTCGCGGGGGGGCCCGTCTCCCAGCACCCGGCCCGGCCCGGCCCGGCCCGGCGGCGGCGCAGACCCCTGGTTAACCCTGCATGATACGCGGAGGCTACGCACACACAGGGCTGCAGGTGTGATGGGGGGCTGACACCCCTCTGGGCGAGGGGGCCCTGAGAATGAAATCTAACAGTTCAGAAAGAGTTACTGTGATCTAGTCAGCATTTACGCAGGTCCCATTACAGGCATGTTTACAGAGGATCATTCAGTCCCTCACAGCCACCGTCACAAGGCAGGTATTGTCATCCCCAATGTACAGACGAGGAAGCAGAGGCCCAGAGAGGTTAGGAAGTTAGCCCAAGGTCACACAGCTAGCTGGCTCTCATTCAGAGCACTGCCCGGTGTACTTGCTGTGTGGTATTCCAGGATGGGAGGCAGATCACGAAAGAATAAATAGAGAGAAATCCACGGTTAATTATGACCAGAGCTGCAAAGCAAAGTGTGTGAAGAGGGCACAGCCCAGAGAGGAGGCTCGCAGCTCTGGACCTGACTGCACTTGGAGGGGATGTCAAGGCACTGACGGGTTTGGGGCAGAGCACTGACATGCCTGAGTGTTAAAAGTCACTCCAGCTGTTGCTTGGAGAATAAAATGCAGGGGAGAAAATAGACAGACTTCAGAATTACGAAAGAGATAGGGGAAAAAATAATAAAGAGGTAGAAACAAAATGCTGTGAAGTGGTCTTTTGAAGATGCAGCTCAGGGCTAAGACATCCAGCTGCAGCTTGGGCTCGAGCCTGCCTTCCTGACCTGCTATAACGTGGGCTGCCTGCTTCCCCGTCCTCAGGAGCAGGACGATAGGAACGGACCTAAGGAAACCTTACAAAAGATGTGCAACACTTTCATGGAGAAACTTTGAAAGCTTACGGGAGGACATCAAAGGAGACCCAAATAAATGGAAATAAATGCTCGTCCGTAGGTAAGAACACTACATACTGTAAATAGTTCCATTTTCCTCAAATTGATTAACAAATTCAATACCGCTTCCATCAAAATCCCCATTGAGGGGTGAGGGTGTATAGCTCAGTGGCAGGGTGCATGCTTGGTGTGCACGAGGTCCTGGGTTCAAGCCCCACTGGCTCCGTTAAGGGGAAAAAGTAAAAAATAAAATAAAATAAATTTTAAAAAACTCCATATACAGAGAAAGAAACAGGAGCCCAGGGGATGTGGTGCCCCAAACCTCATTGGTGGCAAACTTGACTGTTTGCGGAATCCACACCTGTCCTGTGCTTGCCTCTGAGACGATCCCCAGCTCCTGCCTCATCACACACGAGTGAGAGTGAGTGAGTGTGTGTGCACACACCAGAGCCCGCAGCGCCTGCAGCCTGACAGACGGCATTTGGCTTCTAAAGGTCTCCAGTCCCCAAGTGAGTTTTGACCTTTGCGCCAGCATCCAGCCCTGCAGCAGGCAAGTCAGGGTACAGGGGCTGCCATTACCAACAATCACGACCTGATTAAGAATAAAACCGGGACTTACTTGCTGGGAGTTCCAGCTCCTCTGGGCCTCGGCTCCTTTCCGGGACTGAGGAGAGCGGGGCCAAGCAGGGGGAGGCGTTGCTTTAATCAAGTCACTCTCAGGGCTTCACATCTGTGCGTTTCCCTGAGCTCGCATGTTCAGCCTCACAAGCTGGTTAAACATTAATTTCTTTGGTGACAAAGGTCGGGAAATCTTGAGAAACCTAGAGGGAGCCACTCATCACTGGGGAGCCTGGGAAGTCTTGTTCTTGACAGCTTGTATGTTTCAGTCCAAACCCTGGCAGAATGAATTTTTCTTACTACCATCTGTACCCCCCAACAGCCCCAATTGCAGTTTTTCAGCCCCAGTGGGTCATCTGGTGAACTCCAGCCTGCACCGTGGGAAGCCTGCCTTGCAGACATTCTCCTGCCCCTCCAGGGAGCCCCCAGGCAGAGCCTGCAGGTCCCAGCCCCTCCACCCCTGCCCCTCGACCCCTGGAAATGCTAGTGAGGATGCATGGGACCATCCTGTGCATGGGATCCGGACACATGTGTAGAGAACACAAAGTAGACTGAATTTTATCTGAGCGTAAAGCGAGGCTGGGGGCGATGAGGGGAACTTGCCCCGGGGGAGTCTGCAGGGAGGTGGGGAGCTGGAGGTCCCGCTAAACCTGCTCCGAGCTTGGGGCCAGCAGGTGCAGAGAGCAGAGTGGGCGGGAGGCTGTGTCCGGGCAGTTCATTAAAGGACCAGCTGCAAGGCGGGGAGAACAGGGTGGTTGTGACCAGAGGGATTTGTCACCAGCGTGATGTGGGGACCGGTTCTCTGTGTTCTGCCCCGGGGCAGGGGTAGCCCAGGGCTGGAGGAAGGGTAACTGGAACTCACTGTCAGTGCTGGAACCCGGGACAAGGAGAGTGTCATTGAGGACATGCAGACCTCCACGGGAGCCACCGGAGGAACGAAAGGAGAGGAGGGATGGGGGAGTCAGCTCCATGGTGACACCTACTTTGGTAGAACAGCATTTGTGAGGTCAGAAAGCATGGGGTGGATTCCAGGTCTGGAAAGAAGGCCAGCCCCCCAGGACCACACAAAGCAGGGGACATGTTACATCATCTGTATCCCCTCCAGCTACATTGGGGCCATCGAAAGGGTCCGAGAAAACTTTGCCCTTAATTTACCAATGCTTTAATCACGACCACGCTGGCTCTTGTGTGCGAAACAGACCAGAGGGTAACGAGAATAAAATTATCTTCATTCTCTTGGTTTGGAGGAAACCATGGAACATGGTGAGAGTTCAGGATGGGAGATGAGACGAGGAAGAGTCGTAGGATTTCGGATGTGTGTGTGCGCGCACATCTGTGTGCATCTGCATGCATGCACTGTGTGTGCAGTGTACGTGCACGTGTGAGTGTATGGGTGCGTATGCGTGTATGTGCATGTGCACACATGCATCATGTGCACTGTGCTGGGTGCATTGTGTGCATGCATGTGTGCGTGCGCACGTGCATGTATTGTGGGTGCGCTGTATGTGCATGCACATACATGTGCGTGCATGTGTGCGTGTATGGTGTGTGTACATGTGTGCACGTGTGTGCATGTGGGTATTAGGAGGTTTCTGGGCAGAGGAGGGCTTGGGAGTCCGGATGATCCCCACGCTGTGGACATCCACAGCCCTCCCCACGTACGCCCTACACACACGTACACACAGCAGCCCCGCCATCAGTACCCCGACCCTCACGCACCTCTCATGAGGTGCAGAGAGTGGCCAGTTCTTTCTGCTCTTCCTCTCAGGGCAGCCTACCTTTGAGGGGGTGAGCTCCCCAAAACCGAGGCCTCAGGTTCTGAAAACAAGTGACAATTGTCTCACTGCAGTGTGAGGACAGGTCATCGGGCTTGACACGTGAACTCTGATGAGTTTCCAGAGGTGTCTGCTACACCCGCGTGAGACCTGATGACCTGTGAGGCACTTGGGGGTTTCTGATCTTGTGCCAGAGCTGCGGGGGGACGAGGCGGGGGACTGTCCCAGCACCAGCACGGACGCACATCACACATCACCCAGCAATCGCCTTTATAAACTAGTTTTTAGCCAAGTCGGAAGTGCATCGTTAGAACATCCCACGTCATTTCCCAATGTTCTTAGTGGCCGACCAGCCGGAGGGTTTTAAAACACAGAAACAGGCATTGCAAGCAACAGACGATGGACAACACTGTGTTCGTGTTTATTTCTAATTACAAGAAACAGAACATCAGTCCCTTATTTTTACAAAAATACCTGAACGTTTACAATTAGGGTCACAAGCCCAGGAGCTGTATGTACAGAAAGCACGTGGAACAAAGCTTTTGTCTCTGAAATGAACACCTTCCACGTCCCCTGAAAATGTTCACGCGTCACGGCGACATCGCAGCCTTCGGGGAGCAGGCCCGCCCTGCCCAGGTGCGCCCGCCGGTCGAACCATCAGGTAGTAAGTGCAGAAGAAAGAAGACAAAACGTCTACACTGAGGCACAAGTGTTTTCGAGGTTTAGAAAACAGAAGAACGTTCTGGAACGCTAACGCAGAAGGTAACAGACCTCCCCTCTTTCACACTAACACCCAAAGCATTTGGTGTTTTGTTTTATTTTATTTTATTTTATTTTTTTCCCTTGTGGATTCCATCCAGCTTAACTACACGGAGGTTCCATTTAGGGAAGAAAATTGCAGGCAGAGATTAAGAAGTCGGCAGGCTCCGAAACGACCCTGAGCTGTCCCGTTTACATTCATGTGACTTAAATACAAAAATAAAAGTCGAATGTCCTTTGGCCCCCAGCCGGCCAGGCTGGACGCCCGCCTCTTGGGGCTGTGGGAGGCTCACCCTCTCTGGCGGCTCACTGAGGTCAGGAAGGTACAGAGACCACATCTGACCAGCACACACAGAACCGTGCACCTGTCAAGCTTTTGTTCTCCTTTTTAAATAAAACGGGTTATTTATAAATATGAAATATTGGAGATATTAGCCGTTTAATGATGGGGTACGGAGTGACTGTCATCTCATGGGTGGAGACTTGTCCATGTAAACAGAAATAAAAGAAATGCTAGATGTGTTTGTTTCTTGTTTTTTTGTTTTTTGTTTTTTAAAAGCTTTTACATCCAACCGGTAAAGAGAAAAATGCCTAACAGAGGAATGAGCGCGTCAGTCCCTGGAGTGACGTTTGCGGGAAGCAGACTGCCGGGTCTGCCTTGAGAATCACCCAACGGTCAACGGCGGGAAGGATGGACAGGCTTCAAAAACAAAAAAAACATGTCCTACTAAAAAAAAAAAGTCTTCATTTCTATAAGCAGACATTGCATGGAAGACAACTGGAGTGTGTCCTGTCAACTGAAATGCAGCGTCCCTGTATCCCGGACCACGTACAGCTGGGATGCACCACTGTGTCCCGGACCACCTGTGCCCCTCGGGCAGCGCGCTGGCGGGTGGGGTCCAGGCGGTCCACGGGCTGGCGCAATCCGGAGCGGCCAGTCTCGTGTGGTGACTGTGATCTGGGGCCAGGAGAGACTCTTTCCCCAAGTAGTCTGTGTGCCCTCGCATGGGAAAACTCGGCTAAGGGGACAGGGCGGGGGGACGGGGACAAGCCAAGCCGCCATCTGACCCAGCTCCTGGAGCAGGAGATGGTGTCATGTTGATAAAACCTGTCAATGGCCACCACCGCCGTGAGGGACTTCTGACCACAGGCCAGTGGAGGGGCCGCCCGCCTCCTCCAGTCACTGACGCGTGGAGGTCTCAGTAAGACAGAGGCTGCCAAGCAAAGACCTTTTCAATACAGGGCTGCATCGATCTGCCCTTTCCAGTGTTTCCATCTCTGTCACCATGGAAACCCCCTGGAGACCAGAGCGGGTACCACTTCCTTTTAGATCCTTTAATCCCCCGAGGGAGGGAGGACTGCCGTGAAAGGCCGGCACCACCAAAGAGCAGCCTGGAAAGCCTGCAGGTGGGCCAGACGGCCAGCATCCACTGTGGGTGGGCACCAGCTGTGTCTCAAGGAGGCTGTGGCTATAGGTGTGGCCCTGCCGTGTCGTGGGACAGCGAGTTTTCCAAAGAAAACCAGTGTCCTGCACCGCATAGGACATGCCACGTGGACAGCATGAGTTGGGGGGCAGCCACACAGAACAGGGGTCGACAGAGCGTGCCGCCTGGCCAGGCACACAGAGCTTGCCAAATGCCTACCACAGGGGACACCTTTTATCTCAAAAAAGCTTTCAAGTATCCGGGGAAGGGCCGGGGTGCTCTGTTATCTGGGAGCTGAATCCCCTACGGTCGCCTGCAGACAGCGGGCACCACCCCCTGCAAACACAGTCGGCCTCCCGCGTCTGCCCGTCTGGAACAGCCAGGCTTTGCACCTTGCGCGCACTGACACGCTGCCTCCCTCCTGCCGGGAGCCGAATACAATACTGAGAACAAAGGAGTGCAAAAAAGGGATCAATACAAAAAAAGTAAACATATCAGTTTTAATCGTCAAGATTATTCCAGGGCAAGAGTTCAGGTCCAATCACTTGTCTCCGTGTCGCGCGCCTCCGAGGCCCGGCCACGACGGTCGATCCAGCTTCTCGAATCTGCGCTCGCTCTCACGCCCTCCCCGGGGAGGCTGGCGCGGAGGGAGGCGACCCGGCCGGGTCTGCAGCAGCAACTCATTGCCAAGTCCAACCAGCTCGTCCGCCGTGGTCGGCCGGCACCGAACGAACAGATCTGGCTCCGAGTCCCCGGAGCGCAGACAGGCGTGTGTCCGGAACAACGCGCAGACCTCTCCGGTCCAGTGTCAGCTTCCTCCCGCCTTCGGCCAAGAGGAAATCTGAGGTCATAAGGCCACTCGGATGCAGTGGTGTTTCAGCTTGCAAGGCAGGACTCCTCTGTTCAGCTGGTAAAAGTCCACGAGCTGGATCAGGTCGGAGAACCTGGTCTTCCCCTCGTCCAGGCTGAAGAACAGCTTCCCGTCCTCCTCACACTGCGGAGACAAGAGCACCCTCCGGGTCAGAGGCCACACTGGGCACCACACGGGCCGGCGGCCGGGATTCGTGCCGCCCGCTCGTGGGGGGGGGTTCTCAGGGACACACAGGGGATTGGCCCGCTGAGCTAGGAAACGTCAGGGCGGGAGGCCGGGGAGCCAGGGCTTTGTGCCGGGCGCGGCCAAGTGACCGAGGGTCCCAGACAGCCGGCTCCCCTGTTCCTGGGGGGAGTGTGGACAAAAGGGTGTCTAGCTCCTCCCAGCTCACCCCACTCATGAGGATGAGGCTGGCCAGTCAGTCTGTGAGGATCCAGCGAACGCAGCCCACCCCTGGAGGAGGGTGAGGTTGACCATTAACCGTAGTGTCCAGGAAAGTGGCACATCCCATGCAGGAGGGTGAGGTTGACCAGTTAACCACAGTGTCCAGGAAAGTGGCACACCCCGTGCAGGAGGCTGAGGTTGACTAGTTAACCACAGTGTCCAGGCACCTGGCGCACCCCGTGGAGGAGGCTGAGGTTGACTAGTTAACCATAGTGCCCAGGCACCCAGCACACCCCGTGCAGGAGGCTGAGGTTGACTAGTTAACCACAGTGTCCAGGCACCTGGCGCACCCCGTGGAGGAGGCTGAGGTTGACTAGTTAACCATAGTGCCCAGGCACCCAGCACACCCCGTGCAGGAGGCTGAGGTTGACTAGTTAACCACAGTGTCCAGGCACCTGGCGCACCCCGTGGAGGAGGCTGAGGTTGACTAGTTAACCATAGTGCCCAGGCACCCAGCACACCCCATGCAGGAGGCTGAGGTTGACTAGTTAACCATAGTGCCCAGGCACCCGGCGCACCCTGTGCAGGAGGGTGAGGTTGAGCAGTTAACCTGCAAGTGCCCAGGCACCCAGCACACCCCATGCAGGAGGCTGAGGTTGACTAGTTAACCATAGTGCCCAGGCACCCGGCGCACCCTGTGCAGGAGGGTGAGGTTGAGCAGTTAACCTGCAAGTGCCCAGGCACCCGGCACACCCCGTGCAGGAGGCTGAGGTTGACTAGTTAACCATAGTGCCCAGGCACCCAGCACACCCCGTGCAGGAGGCTGAGGTTGACTAGTTAACCACAGTGTCCAGGCACCTGGCGCACCCCGTGGAGGAGGCTGAGGTTGACTAGTTAACCATAGAGTCCAGGCACCCAGCACACCCCGTGCAGGAGGCTGAGGTTGACTAGTTAACCATAGTGCCCAGGCACCCAGCACACCCCGTGCAGGAGGCTGAGGTTGACTAGTTAACCATAGTGCCCAGGCACCCATCACACCCCGTGCAGGAGGCTGAGGTTGACTAGTTAACCATAGTGCCCAGGCACCCGGCGCACCCCGTGCAGGAGGCTGAGGTTGACTAGTTAACCATAGTGCCCAGGCACCCGGCACACCCCGTGGAGGAGGCTGAGGTTGACTAGTTAACCATAGTGCCCAGGCACCCGGCACACCCCGTGCAGGAGGCTGAGGTTGACTAGTTAACCATAGTGCCCAGGCACCCGGCACACCCCGTGCAGGAGGCTGAGGTTGACTAGTTAACCATAGTGCCCAGGCACCCGGCGCACCCCGTGCAGGAGGCTGAGGTTGACTAGTTAACCATAGTGCCCAGGCACCCGGCACACCCTGTGCAGGAGGCTGAGGTTGACTAGTTAACCATAGTGCCCAGGCACCCGGCACACCCCGTGCAGGAGGCTGAGGTTGACTAGTTAACCATAGTGCCCAGGCACCCGGCGCACCCCGTGGAGGAGGCTGAGGTTGACTAGTTAACCATAGTGCCCAGGCACCCAGCACACCCCGTGCAGGAGGCTGAGGTTGACTAGTTAACCACAGTGTCCAGGCACCTGGCGCACCCCGTGGAGGAGGCTGAGGTTGACTAGTTAACCATAGTGCCCAGGCACCCGGCACACCCCGTGCAGGAGGCTGAGGTTGACTAGTTAACCATAGTGCCCAGGCACCCGGCGCACCCCGTGCAGGAGGCTGAGGTTGACTAGTTAACCATAGTGCCCAGGCACCCGGCACACCCCGTGCAGGAGGCTGAGGTTGACTAGTTAACCATAGTGCCCAGGCACCCGGCACACCCCGTGCAGGAGGCTGAGGTTGACTAGTTAACCATAGTGCCCAGGCACCCGGCGCACCCCGTGGAGGAGGCTGAGGTTGACTAGTTAACCAACCATAGTGCCCAGGCACCCGGCACACCCCGTGCAGGAGGCTGAGGTTGACTAGTTAACCATAGTGCCCAGGCACCCGGCGCACCCCGTGGAGGAGGCTGAGGTTGACTAGTTAACCATAGTGCCCAGGCACCCGGCACACCCCGTGCAGGAGGCTGAGGTTGACTAGTTAACCACAGTGTCCAGGCACCTGGCGCACCCCGTGGAGGAGGCTGAGGTTGACTAGTTAACCATAGTGCCCAGGCACCCGGCGCACCCCGTGGAGGAGGCTGAGGTTGACTAGTTAACCATAGTGCCCAGGCACCCAGCACACCCCGTGCAGGAGGCTGAGGTTGACTAGTTAACCACAGTGTCCAGGCACCTGGCGCACCCCGTGGAGGAGGCTGAGGTTGACTAGTTAACCATAGTGCCCAGGCACCCGGCGCACCCCATGCAGGAGGCTGAGGTTGACTAGTTAACCATAGTGCCCAGGCACCCGGCGCACCCTGTGCAGGAGGGTGAGGTTGAGCAGTTAACCTGCAAGTGCCCAGGCACCCGGCACACCCCGTGCAGGAGGCTGAGGTTGACTAGTTAACCATAGTGCCCAGGCACCCAGCACACCCCGTGCAGGAGGCTGAGGTTGACTAGTTAACCACAGTGTCCAGGCACCTGGCGCACCCCGTGGAGGAGGCTGAGGTTGACTAGTTAACCATAGTGCCCAGGCACCCAGCACACCCCGTGCAGGAGGCTGAGGTTGACTAGTTAACCATAGTGCCCAGGCACCCGGCACACCCCGTGGAGGAGGCTGAGGTTGACTAGTTAACCATAGTGCCCAGGCACCCAGCACACCCCGTGCAGGAGGCTGAGGTTGACTAGTTAACCACAGTGTCCAGGCACCTGGCGCACCCCGTGGAGGAGGCTGAGGTTGACTAGTTAACCATAGTGCCCAGGCACCCAGCACACCCCATGCAGGAGGCTGAGGTTGACTAGTTAACCATAGTGCCCAGGCACCCGGCGCACCCTGTGCAGGAGGGTGAGGTTGAGCAGTTAACCTGCAAGTGCCCAGGCACCCGGCACACCCCGTGCAGGAGGCTGAGGTTGACTAGTTAACCATAGTGCCCAGGCACCCAGCACACCCCGTGCAGGAGGCTGAGGTTGACTAGTTAACCACAGTGTCCAGGCACCTGGCGCACCCCGTGGAGGAGGCTGAGGTTGACTAGTTAACCATAGAGTCCAGGCACCCAGCACACCCCGTGCAGGAGGCTGAGGTTGACTAGTTAACCATAGTGCCCAGGCACCCAGCACACCCCGTGCAGGAGGCTGAGGTTGACTAGTTAACCATAGTGCCCAGGCACCCGGCACACCCCGTGCAGGAGGCTGAGGTTGACTAGTTAACCATAGTGCCCAGGCACCCGGCACACCCCGTGCAGGAGGCTGAGGTTGACTAGTTAACCATAGTGCCCAGGCACCCGGCGCACCCCGTGCAGGAGGCTGAGGTTGACTAGTTAACCATAGTGCCCAGGCACCCGGCACACCCCGTGCAGGAGGCTGAGGTTGACTAGTTAACCTTAGTGCCCAGGCACCCGGCACACCCCGTGCAGGAGGCTGAGGTTGACTAGTTAACCATAGTGCCCAGGCACCCGGCACACCCCGTGCAGGAGGCTGAGGTTGACTAGTTAACCATAGTGCCCAGGCACCCGGCGCACCCCGTGGAGGAGGCTGAGGTTGACTAGTTAACCATAGTGCCCAGGCACCCAGCACACCCCGTGCAGGAGGCTGAGGTTGACTAGTTAACCACAGTGTCCAGGCACCTGGCGCACCCCGTGGAGGAGGCTGAGGTTGACTAGTTAACCATAGTGCCCAGGCACCCATCACACCCCGTGCAGGAGGCTGAGGTTGACTAGTTAACCATAGTGCCCAGGCACCCATCACACCCCGTGCAGGAGGCTGAGGTTGACTAGTTAACCATAGTGCCCAGGCACCCGGCGCACCCTGTGCAGGAGGGTGAGGTTGAGCAGTTAACCTGCAAGTGCCCAGGCACCCGGCGCACCCCGTGGACAAGGACACAGCCCTGGGTCCTCACAGCCGGCCCCCGGGCAACCTCCTTCAGCCCCCCACCTTCACGTTGCTCCGTTAAGAAGCAAACACTGGATAACCATAACGGATTAGTAAGATCGTGCAGGAAGAGCGACTTGCCCGGGTCCTGGAATATTTGGTCGTGATTTTTTTTAAGATGGAGGAACTGTACAGAAACAACCACCTTACTAACGTCAGTTTTAACAGAACACGTTTTAAGCTCAATGCCTAGAATACGGTGCGAACAGGAAAGCCGCTTTGCGCTGTTCACACAGAGGGGTTTAGTTTTATTTGTTTATATTTGTAAACATACCTACTTATTTATTTTTAACATTACATCATTTTATTTGGCAGCATTTCCTCTCTTCTTAAAAATTTGTGTATATATTTTTATTTTTTTCCCATTTTTCAAATTGAAATAGAGTTGATTTACAATGTCGTGTTAGTTTCTGGTTTACAGCAGTGATTCGGTTACACTACAGGCATTACAAGCTATGGAACATAGTCCCCTGTGCCACGTAATAGGACCTTGTTTGCTATCTATGCTGTACATAACTGTTTTTATCTGCCAATCCCAAACTCCCAATTTATCTCTCCCTCCCTCCTTCCTCCCCTGCTAACCATAAGTTCATTTTCTATGTCTGTGAGTGTCTTTCTGTTTTGTAAATAAGTTGGTTGGTGTCAAAATACTGGCTTTTGTTCCCTGTGCTGTACAATGTATCCTTATTGCTTATTTATTTTGGGGGGGGGTGCCAATTAGGTTTATTTATTCTTTAATTTCTTTTTAAATGGAGGTGCTGGGGATGGAACCCAGGATCTCATGCATGCTGAGCTGCACCCTCCCCCCGAGGAGGTAAGCTTTAAACTTGCATGGATTAATAAGCTTCTTCACTCCAAAAACACTGTTTGGAGCTGCAAGCACACCCATAGCCTGTTTTTAAGCACAGGGGCTGCAATCCTGGTGCCGTATGTCTCAAGTTCCAGTCCCTCTGATCTTCCTAGGATTTGGGGTTATTTGGAAGAACGGTAACGATCTGCTCCGCTGGCCAGCACTTTCCCCCTTTATTTCACATTTGAGGCTAAGAGAGTAACATCTGTGTCAGTAATACGATGCAGTGGGCAAACGACAAGGGTTGTGCCTCGGAGAACAGCTGCCAGGTTGGCATACAGTGTTTGGTGGACCCTGAAACGTCTGGGCTCCAAGCGTGTCCCTTTCTAGTGTGGCCCAGGGCGGGCCCCCCAGAGCGATCGGGGCTCAGTTTCCTCATCGACACAGCAGCGAGCGGCTGTCCCACAAGACCCCAGCCGGTGCTTCCGCCAGGTCACGGCAGCCAACCCTCCCTTCTCTCGGCCACGCCTCCCATCACCTGTCACCGGGTGACTCTGCAGACGCTCGGTATAAACTCCTGGGCTCAGAAAAGCTCGAAAAATGCCAAGTTCCACGATGCAAAACAGAGGCATTCAGTTCCTGTAAGCCTCCTCAGGACTGAACTGTGCGGAGGGACAGAGGAGCTCTCTGGGAGGGACACACAGGGCCGCCCTCTTGCAGCAGAATTTCCCTGGGTTTGGCTTCCCGGGAAACATTCCATGGAAGTTTTTATGACCTGTGGAATTTACCGATTCTGTGCCTACATTGCCATCGATACCCTTGACCGACACCAAACATCCGGGACCCATTTTGTCCATCTCACCCGCAACGAGACCGCGCATTCTTGGCGGTTCCTGACAGCCGTCTCCCACGGGACACCCGAGTCGTGAGCTAGAATCCGAACTTGGGCACAGCACGGAGATGAGCGACACTTGACCAACCTAACAATCATTTGGCAAGACAGTGGTGCCAACTAATGTGTCCAATGACGAAGCTTTTGAAACTGTTTAAATATGGAAGCTGTTTTCTGATCCACGGACCCCAGGGAAGGAGGAACAAAGCTTCTCTTTCGGCACCACGGTCACTCTTCCTAAAACCTTTGGGAGGCGCCCTGGTACCCGCCAGCAGAAATCAGACAATCGCTGAGATTTCAGTGGCCAAGAGTCGGACCTACTGAACACACCAGCCTTTTCATAAGCACACGTGCCCCTGGCGCCAGGCTCCCAGGCAAACAGTTCTGCTCTGTGTCTCCCCAGATCTGACCTCGCTGTTCCCCATCGGGGCCGTTTCAGCTTCAACCAGGAGCCAGACAGGCCGTGGGTGGACTGCAGCACAATGCCACCGCCTTCAACCTGACTTTTGTGGAAACATCGCTCCCGATTCCAAACGATTAAACCCCCCAAGAAACTGCTCCAAGCATCTCACCGGGAAGCCTGAAACTGTCTGACATTTCATGTTCTGGTTAGTTTATAACTTGAAAACTGCCTTAAGAATAAACCCGGGAAAAAAAAAAAAAAAACAGAAGGAGAATGAGTGCGTAAACATCGATACTTACAGGCAAGATCTGGAAATTTTTGATTTTCTGATGATGACACAGTGTGAGAACAAATGCCTTTGGATTGCTCTGGCTGTCACGGAGGAGGAAAAGCCTGCGAATGGAAATAATCAGACTGTTAATCTGAAAAATCCAGACTCATTAGTGTATACGTCTGCACACACACGCGCGCACACGGGAACACGGGCAGGCTCGGGTGGCAGGATTACCTCCACACCCGGACTGCGGTTTTGGACTGTCACCCTCCACGGAGAGGAACCCAGACATGGCTGACTCTAAGGCTAAGGCTGGGGAAATATGAGGGGAAGTGATCAAAGAAGAATGACCCAGGTCAAATCTGGCCACCAAAGTAGATGGTGGAAGTGGTGCATTGCAGCCTGAGAACACACTGCTTTGATAAATCAATGAGCAGATGCACAATAAGGGTGGAAACAAAGCTCCTTCCAGGAGCAGAAAGCCAGCTACATTAGTGAGGGAGGAGTATGGATTTGAGGACCACCCGTGGCAGTCGCCAGAGATGACCGCTAAGTAGGGGCACCGGCAGTGGATGCCAGAACCAGCATGTTTGATGAGAAAGAGAATGTTTATATCGTCTCGAAGCATCCACCCCACCAAGACTTAATGAGGATGACCGGGGACGCAGAGTAACCTTCCAGAAGAGAAACCCGGTGGGTACCGCCTTCAGCTCCTCCAGCCAGCACCCCCAGGAGTGAGAGAGCCCAGCCCAGCACCTCCGGACGGCACCACTTCCAGGGAGCACCTGCCTGAAACGCACCACCTGAACCCAGTTCTGCCGGAGCAGACTGGTCCAAACCCAGGCGCCGTCTGCGCTCACTGGACTGAAGCCCGTGCTGGCCCAGGGCGGGGCTGAGGATGCACAGGCTGTCTCCTTTGGTCGTAAAGGATGCAGCTAGGACCCTTGGTACAATTTGAGTGTGTACATCGGAGGGCAGGACTGAATTCATGGTGCTATGGTTCATAAGGGAAGCCCTTGTTTTTTTAGAAATTTCATAATAATTAGGATTAAAGGGGTATCATGCCCCAATGTACTTCCAGAATGGTTCTGACGCAAGAGGGAATACGATAAACCAAAGATGTTACAATGCTCACAATGGGGGTACCAGGGTACAACGCGCACAGGGGCCCACACCATCATTCTCACACCCATTCCACAATCTGAAATTACATCAAAAGGTCTACAAATAACAAATGCTGGTGAGGATGTGGAGAAAAGGGAGCCCTCCTACACTGTTGGTGGGAATGTAAATTGGTGCAGCCACTGTGGAGAACAGGATGGAGGTTCCTTATGAAACTAAAGACAGACTTACCCTATGATCCAGCAATCCCACTCCTGGACATATATCCAGAGAGAACCTTAACGCAAAAAGACACCTGCACCCCAATGTTCACAGCAGCACTATTTACAACAGCCAAGACACAGAAACAACCTAAATGTCCATCGACAGATGACTGGATAAAGAAGCTGTGATATAGTTATACAATGGAATACTATGCAGCCATGAAAAAGAACGAAACATCGCCATCTGCAGCAATGTGGATGGACCTAGAGAATATTATGCTTAGTGAGGTAAGTCACACAGAGAAGGACACACTGTATTATGGCACTTACATGTAGACTAAAAAATAATACAAATAAATGTGTATGCAAAACAGAAAATGCTCACAGATACAGAAAATAAGGAATCATACCCATCATCTTGTAATAACTGATAATGGACTATAATTTACAAAAAGACTGAGTCGCTCTGCTGTACACCCGAAACTAACACAATATCGTAAATCAACTGTACTTCAATTAAAAGACATTTAAAAATTTAGAATAGCACAAAGAAGTGTGAATCATTGCTTTCCCACTAACACATCCGGAATCAGATGGCAAGACAGACACATGCTGGAAAGAAGGAGGAAAAAGTCCCCGAGCCCTAACCCCGGGGACAAAGAAGAAACAGCCTGAGAGGAAACACACTTTAAAGGCTTTAGAAACCCAACTGCAGGGGTCAGTTTCTAGGTTGCAATGTTAAGACGGAGAACAATTTTAAAAGACTGGAAAATCCTGGGTTAAAAATGTAAAGATGGTTTTCTTTTGCTGCGGGACTTCTCAGAGCCTTTAGGATGCTAGACTAGAAGACAATGAATGCTATTCAATGCTCAGGGCCCCAGCGGGAGAGTTTCCCTCTCTTATCTGACTCTCTCATAGTATGTTTTATAGCATTTTGCAGGACATGTGTTCTTCAGAACACAATTTAGAGACACCAAGCAGAGCGGGCTCAGCTGGGCAAACGGGAGGGCCAGGGCTATGGATCACGGATCTGGGTTTGATGAGGGTGAGAGGGCCAGCTCCTCTCCTGGGCAGGGCTGCACGCCTGCTGCACGTCTGCCTCCCAGAAACCCAGGAGTTCGCAGGGCTGGGTCTTCCCACAGGCAAAGCTGGGGCCGTCCCTTCTCATCTGTTTGCTTCTGAGCACCCCAAGAAGCAGGCACCACACGCGGCCTCAGTTTGGGGTGCAACCCGGGGAATCTAAGTCTGTCCCAAGGGCTTGGGGCATACAGGTGGTGCCTAATGGTTGCCTGTCTGAAATGACCACCCGCTCGGAGGAGCCGGTGAGGCTAAAAGGGGTGTGGCTTGTCGTCAAGAGAGATTCCTGGATCTCCACTCCCTGGAGACAGGGCTCAGGGAGGATGCACCCCAAGGGGTGCCACCACTTAGGAAACCAGCACAGAACACAGAAAGGGGAAGCGCTGAGGACCACGGGGTGGGGGGGTCCTCTCCTCCGCTAGGAACTGAAGTCAGGCACAGGGGGCTCTCCCGAGTGTGTTTACGGGTCCCTTCATGCAAGAACCCAGAGCTGCTTGCGCCCAGGGCGGTGGAGACCAGAGCCAGGACACAGCCCAAGGTCTCGCCCAGATGCTGCACACGTGGGCTCGTTTAGGACTGTCCTCATCTGACAGCGAGGGGAGCGGGGCACAGAGAAGTTAGGCGATTCCCCTGAGGTCACACAGCCAGCAGAAGAATGAGGAAGGGAACTGGAAAAAGTCAGAAGAAGGAGGAGGAAGACAGAGGAGAAGGAGCAGGGAAGACATTGGTAGGATAGGACGCGGAGGACAGAAACTGCGACACCAAACGCGGAAGCCGGGAAGGGAGCACATGGGGGTTCCTTACACTCCCCTCTCTCCTGTGCACGGTTAGATTTGCATTGTAAACCTTTTCGAAGATGAAGAACAGAAGGACCATTCTGAGCCTGGCAGCTTCCAAGGGCCTGTGTTTCCAGCAGAGCCAGGGCGGGGCGCTCTGCCAAGGAAATGAACCAGGGCATCTGAGTGACTCATCATGGCCTCCTCTTGGGGTCCAGAGACAGGACTCAGGCTGAGCTCCAGAGTGGCCACCGTCCCCACCCCACGGGTCAATCACATGTCCATAATCACTCCCTCGGGCGCGCCCCTCCCATTCACAGCGATGCTGAGCGTGGCCACACGGGGGTTGCTCTGACCAACGGGGCCTCAGCCCTGAGACGTGCTCGAGCCCTGAGGTTGGACCTCTGGCTCCCAACAGCCTCACGATGGCCCTGATGTGCACGGACCCAGGCTAGCCTGCTGGAAGCCTGTGCCCGTCACCCTGTTTCCGCGGCCGCAGCCAGACACGTGAGGACAGCCGTCCCGCGGCCCAGGCGACAAGAGCCACTCAGCCAGCCCCAATGGTACAGCTTTACTGTTTCAAGCCTCTCAGGGTCGGGGTGGCTGGGGTCTGTGGATGAAAATGACGGCCAGCTTTTATCAGCAAACAAAGGACGCAGACCTCAGCCATCAGCCACTCCCATGGTCCCCAGTGGTGAGCCGGGGCGGGGAGGGGGTGCTCAGGATGCAGACAAATGGGCTGCCTGCTGCCAAGCCCTCAGCCTCTGCAGCCACCCCCAGCGGTGCCCCAAGCAGACTCAGGATGGGAGAGAACAGGACACTGGCCCTGAGCTCGGGTGCACATCAAAGGAATGATTCCAGTGAGCCCAGACTTTGCACCTTCCCGTACAGAGAAAAGCGCTCAGCTCCTTAACTGGAGATGTCTGGTTCCCTTTAATTAACAGGCATCTTTTGATGTTCCCACTACCCGGTCTTTGTTGCAAAAACTCCTACAAATTCTGGCTCCTCCCCTGCCTCTTCGGAGCGACCTGAGAGGCTGCCTCCCGGATTAAGTCCTTAGAAATGCCCGCGGAATAAAACATAACGCTCAACTTCCAGGTTGTGCTTTTTTTGCTTTTTTTTCAGTCGACAGGCAAAAGCTAATGATAAAGTGGAGGCAAAAGTACAGCTTTTTTTCCCACTGGCCCACAGCCTTCTTGATGCAAAGTAAGTAGTGTGTGTTCATCGCTTGGGACTTCAGCAAAGAGGCAGAGGATGGATGGAAACGGACCGCAGGCCCTCTCCGCCAGCCACTTCCTAGCTGTGCGATCCCTGAGCACCCACGGCCTGTGTTTAAAATGCAGCTCCAGCCTCTGCCCACTAGGGCCGGACGCCCAGGGGAGGCGAGCCAGCCAGACGCCCGGCGCAGCAGGACCGCAGCCCTCGCCCGAGGTGGCCCCTTACCCGTCCACGAGTCCCTGCTGTTTAATGAGCCTGTGTGACTCCTCCCTGGAGATCCTGCCGTGGAACCAGTGCTGCGTCCTGTGGATCACTGTCGGGGGAGAGGGGGGGACCGGTCTCAGCCCCTCTGCGGGAGCCACTCCCTGAGAGCCAGGCCAGATGTACCCGGGGCCCCCCGATTCCCGCAGCTGCACCTGCGGGTGCTCCGGGAGGGACCCTTTGTGAAGCCCAGGGAGGGCGGAAGCATGTCTGATTCCATTTGGGCACCAAAGCATCTGGCCAGCCGGCCGCCTTTACCTGTGCTGAGGGTGGAGGGGAGGAGGGGGCTCTGGCTACCGAGGGCACCCAGCCGTGTGCTTCGCTTCTGCAAGAGAAACCGCCACGTTAGCGCTCAGGTGGCAGAGGGGCACCACCACCACGCCAGCCGGGGCACAGCCTCGCGGGGCCCTGGACTTTGGGGTGACACTCCCATCGGAGCCCGAGGACAAAGCTTGTGGGTCGCAGCTGTTCAAAACAGAAGCGGGGAGGGCGTAGCTCAGGGGTAGAGCACGTGCTTAGCACGCACGAGGTCCTGGGTTCCACCCCCGGGACCTCCTCTAAAACTAAAGACACCTAATTACCTCCCCCCACCAAAAAACATTTTTAAAAAAATCAAAAAACAAAAAGAGAAGCATCCAGATGTATTTCTGACCACACCAGGATCCCAACAGAGCCTTGTTTTTCACACAGGAGACACCCCGATAAATCTTAGGGGGAAAGCACCAGGCAGGTCTGGAAACACTGGTCCAGGGGGCCCACGTGCCGGGGGGATGTCCCCCTGTCCCCGCACACTCTTCAGCCAGAGGATGGGGAAGGCTTTCTGGGCCAGAGCCTGTGTTTTGCACGTGGGTCTTTAAAACTCAGAAAAGCGTGGAAGTTGGGTGAGTCTCAGGAAATCGAGCCTCAGTGAAGACACTGTTCGAGGTCAGAAGACGCTGGTGAGCGGTCGAGCCAGGATGGAGACGCGGGCTCCGCGGAGCGCGGTGTGGTGCAGGGCCCCGCAAGCACGAGGCGTGCGCGGGGCCACGGCCTTACCCTCCAGGCGTGGCCTTCCTCCAGGGCTGCGCTCTGGGCCTCGGCCGGGTTCTCGATCACTCTCCCCGTCTGCCCAGAAAAATCCATGGCCACGAGGGAGTTCTCCGAGACGCTGCGCTGGAAAGGAAAGGCCGCAGGTTCTTAACATGGCGGGAAAGGAGCCGCGGCAGCACGTGGGATCTCCACGGGGAGGAGGCGTGAGGACCCTGCAAGGGCGCGAGGGGACAGGCCAGCCCCCACCTCCCAACTCCCTGAGGATCTGGAGCTAAAAACGGCTTTGGTTTTTCCTAAGAAGAATCAGGTGTGTTCCGATCCTCTCCAGGGATTCAAAGGCTGCTGGGGGGCCCTGGTGCCCCCAGGATCTGCACCGTGTACCCCTCCACATGCTCCCTAACGTGTGTTGCAAACAGAAGCATCGAAGGTGAGCCTGTTTTCAGCAGCAGCCAAGCCCCTCCCTCGGGTTAAGTCAGTTCAGGAAAGAAACACGCGGACCCTTTCTGCAGGATAACATTTTTTTTCTTTTTTCCCCAAGAAACTGCCAAGCTATTTCTACAATGGCTGCAGCATTTTGCATTCCTGCTGGTAATTTAGAAGACTTTTCAGTTTCTCTGCATCCTTGTCAGCATTTTGAATTACAAGGCATTTATTTTTATTTTAATTTTTAAAAATCATTCTTAAAATTTTTTTTTCCTTCCAGGTTTATTTAGGTATATTTGATACACTGCACTGTCTGTGTTTTTTTGGGGGGGAGGTAATTAGGTTTTATTTATTTTTAATGGAGGTACTGGGGACTGAGCCCAGGGTGTCGTGCATGCCAAGCATGCTCTAATTTTGTATTTTATTTGTTTCCAGGCTTCTGTCTTTTGTTTTAATGGAGGTGCTGGGGATTGAGCCCAGGACCCCATGCTTGTTTGGCACGCCCTCTACCACTGAGCTATACCCTCCCCCACCTCCACCCCCCCGGCAGGATAATTTGACATCTCCCAGGAGTGGACGCAGAAGGATCTTTAAGATCCCATTTTGAGAGGATGGAGTGTATTTTTTTGCACTTCTGGGAAGGAAAGTGCAACCTGAGAACACAAGAAGAGTGGCTATCATCTCTCAGTTCTCGCAGGGAAGGACCTAAGGGGGACGGTCCACAGCACCACGGATGCCACGGCCGAAGGGGACGGAGCCACGGTGGGAGGGGCAGCCTCTCAGTACAGCTGAGACATCTCTGGGCTCTTGCATACAGCTCGTAAACGGAGCCACCTCAGGACACAAGCCCGAGGGGAGATGCACGCATGGGGAGAAGGGAGGTGGAGGAATTCGCTCCAGCAAGACCTCCCTGCTGGGAAACGCAAGGCGGCGGATGCGCGGGCCTCTCCGGGACGCAGTGCGCTCCTGGCGCCCCGGGCACCGCGGCTGGGAAGGACCGGGACTTGGGGGACGGCAGCTCGACTTACCACCGGCGTGGAGAACGGGGACAGCGTGGGCTTCCTCTGCTGCGGGACGCGGTAGTTCTCGTACAGGAGCACCCCGTACTGCAGGGAAGGGGAGGCCGGCGTCGGTCACGGGGCTCGCCGGGGCTCTCAGAGCCCCAGAACGTGGCAAAGCCACGGCGCCGAGAGCCACGCGGACACAGAAGAGCAGGCACCCCCTGCCAAGAGCCCCCTGAGCTCAAGGACCGTGACAGCCCATAACCACCAGCCCAGGCGCCTCGCTGAGTTCTGATCCTCCTGGTACCAACGCACTGATGAACTGGTCCTTCTGGTAAGTGACGGATGCCAAGGGTGGTCTTGGGGGCGCCCTGAGTCACCTGTGTGCTTATATACATATTTTTTCCCTTCTTTGGTCTTAATTCGATCATCTTTTTTTTTTTAAAGAATTCAACAATTCTATCTTTATTTTTTAATTTTTAAAAAAATTTTTTTATTGAGTTATAGTCATTTTACAATGTTGTGCAATCATCTTTTTAAAATGTCTTGAAAGGGACACTTAGGTCACTGATTTCAAGCCTGACTTTTTTTTTTCCCCCCAAAATATATTTAAGACTAAACATTTACCTCTTAAATTCAACTTCAGCTGCAGATTGTCGTATTTCTACATTTAGCCAATTCAGAATACTTAAAAACTGTCTTCTGTATTTCGTCCTTGACCTATGAGCTGTTTACCTAGCTTGCCTTTTCAGTAGGTACACAATTGTGCCTTACTGCAGGGTAATTTTAATTATTATGTTTACTCTTAATTACTGAAGAAGATGAACGTTTTCTGCATTTATTACCTTCAGTTCCACAGCTACGAATTCACATTTTCTTCCTATTTACAAACCCTAGAGCCGTCAGAGTGATAGTTTAATTTGTGTAAATTCTTTAGAGTGTACATATTAAGTTTAAATATTAAGCCTTTGTGTACAAGCTACAGTATAAGTTATTTATCTTGTATTTTTTTTCTTATTTCACGGGAGTGGGTTTTAAAGAAACGTTTATAGCACCACCAGTCTTCTTTATGTTTTCCTCCATTGCTTCAAAAGAAAGTCTGACCGTAGAAGCATTTCCCCTTCTTTTGTAATACGTTTCTCATTTCTTACTCACGTCTAATGAATGTGACCCTCTGAAATGATAAAGAAAGAAGGTGACAGTTGCTGTCTGGCTTCTGTGTGTAAAGACACGGCGGGGATGTTTCTACATGAAGCAGAGTGTCTACTTGGCTGTGCCGAGGAGTTGCTGCTCACGTCCAGAAACATCGCATACATAACACACATCACATTAACGCGCTAAACAACATAGCAACATAAATAACGAAACGCCAATTCTTTTACCTTGGAATTTAAAACAAATTTTTTTTTTTATTGAGGTAGACAGTTCATTTACAACGTTGCATTCATTTCTGGTGCACAGCACAGTGCTGTCTTGGAATTTAATTCAACATTTAATCTTTATCTGCTTACGTGAGAGGGAACCTAAGTTTAGTTCTTTGCTGAGAGTGCACAAAGGCTGGGAGTCATGGTCCAAAAATGCTTCCTGTTCTTGGGTTCAGCTCCACGGACACAAAATGAATGTAAAGTGTGCTCTGTACCCCGAGGGAGTGACAGTGTTGCAGTCAGCACTCAGAGACGTGGCGGTGTCACACGGGTACTAGCGGAGAGGGAACTGTGTGGCGAGGGGTGAGTCCCCACTTAAGAGGTCATGTCCGACCAGGTTCCTGATGGACAGCTCAGCCCCAGAGGCGTGCGGGTGACCCAGACCTCAGCATTCGGTCACTGTCACTCCAGGTTCTGTGACAGTTCACACAGCACAGAGCTTGCATATTCCTGAAAACTTCGAGAAATTAATTTTTTTTTTTATAAATCCTTCAATTTCTCCTTCTGGGTTTCTCAGTCAACGATAAGGTTTTTCTGTTTTTGCAAAGACTGTCCATTTCATCTTGATTTAAAATGCAACGGTAGGTAGCTGGGCACAGGCACAGTGTGCCTTCACTGTTCCCACTAGAAAAATTTACTTTTGATGCAGTTTGACCCCCTGGTTTCCATCTGTCGGTGCAGAGAAGAAAGGCATCTGTTCCTGCCGTTCAGACGGTGTGGCTGGGGCTCTGCACACACACAGGCGGTGCAGGAAGGGATGGGGCAGGGCTGGGTCCCCAAGCCGCTTCTGAGTGGCGATGCGCTTCTGAGAACCCGCAAACGGCGGACTGAGACAGCACCCGTGTGCTAGCGACTGGCCCGTCCGCCAGGAGTTTCTGGCCGTGCTTTACCATGGAGCAGCGGGTTTGCTCCTCCTGGGCTCCTGGGGTTGGGTGGGACCAGAGGAGCAGGCTGGACCAACGACTGTGTCAAAGGGTGCGTGCCATTTACTGCAGACGGGAGACCCTCCGGCCCTGCCTTGCCTCCCTGGCATCATTCAAGACAGGGCTGCACCTGCCAGGTCCCAGTCAGTCTTTGCTGTCACAGACGCTGAGACCGGGATTCCCTGCCACTTACAAGGGATCTGATGTGCCGTGTAATTCATTCAATCTTTTAATCTATTTCAGAAGTTGCCTGAGTGGGGAAAAGGGTTCTGCTACATAAAAATAAAACTGGGAACCACTAGACGAGACGGATCATCTTGTAGGGAAGAGGGAGGGGGAGAAGGAAGGTCTGTATCAGGGACTTCCATTCTGTTAGATTTCACAGAGAAATCACACTTGGGGGCACAACACTGTAAAATGACTATAACTCAATAAAAAATGTTTAAAAAAAGTATGATAAATGCAAAACAAAACAAAACAAAGAAAACTTGGGGGGAACAAAATCTGTGACTGTCTTAAGGCTTGGCAACTAATTTGCCAAATAAGAGAACACACACAGAGCCACAAACCAAAAACTAACCACTGATCTACCACCGGATCGAGACTATTTTATAAAATTAAGGTGATTTCAAGATTAATTGAAAAGGACAAATCTCAGGCGGAAGAATAAAGCTTTTGCCACGAGCACAGCTGGCTTCATGGGAAGTTTGCTGCAACGTCCTTGTCTGTTCTGTTCCGCCACGGACTGACGAGAGAATGTGTCTCCTCGAACTGTCACCACTGAGAGGACTGGCTTTGGGGGACCATGTGCCTGGATGGTGGGGTCCAGAGAGGCCGTGAAGTTGGGCGTGAGCGAGCAGGCAGGTGGCATCACCGGATGGGACGGCTGGACACGCCCGAGCCTGCGCCCACATCCTACCTGGGGGTCCCATGGGGTGCCACCCGAGGGGCACGGAGTCCCGGCTGCCCCATCTCCTGCGACTCTCTCCCCACCTGCACTGGCGGGGGGGGGGGGTGGTGCCCGGCCCTGCTCCAGGCTCCCGGGAGGATCCCACAGGGTGGCACAGCGTGGCCGTGCGCTTGGCCAGCACGCAGCGAGCCTCACCAGCGCGTTGCCTCGGTTCTGCACAACCTCTCAGCCCTCCCAGACGGCTCTGCACCCCACCCCCGGGCGCTGGGAGCCGTCCGCGGTCCAGGCGCGTCCTTCCAGACTCCGAGCGCCTGTGCCGGGGGTGGGAGGAGGCGCCCACGTGTCCCCGGCTGCCCTCCTGCACATTCATCAGGCCACCTTTCCAGCGTCAGGTCGCTCGAAACCAAAGCAGCTGCTCATCACAGGGCCCGGTGTTGACGGGGCAAGAGCCTTCTCTCGGGGAAGAGTTTCCACGGCCATTAAGAACCTTCCAGAAGATGGCGGGTCACTAACAAAGTGTTCATACTCCTTGCGCAGCCTCCAAATATCTATGAATTTATTTACGCAACAATACGATAGGGAAGTGGCGGAATAAAGCCGGGTCATATCTGCCGGCTTGATGCCCTAAGAGTGCCTGTAAGTTGAGCACTTTTCTCCTCTGCAGGCTTAGGTTATAATTTCTTTTTTTTTTTTTTAAAGAAACTATACTTGTGTTGGTGCTTCAACGCACAGGAAGGCACCAGGTTAATTCAAAGCAAGCCTTTCCTCTCAAAAAAGCCCTGGGATTTTAACACGATCCAAATGGCTACAGCGATATTAACCGTCACGCAGACCTCATTCCTGGATGGAGCTGGGGACAGTGCGAAGGCAGAGCCTCAGGGGCCCGGGGTCCCCAGGCTGACGTCGGTTATGAAACTAAGAATCCGGCGTGGGTCCTCCACGTCCTCCACGCGCGGACACGGCACATCTGACCCACTTATGGGGACCAGGGTGTCGGAGAGTCACAGCTGGGAGCGACCTCTCGTCACGTACTGTGGGCAGGATCTTCCCTTCAACCACAAAAGGATGCGACACAGCGGTGCCCAGGGCTGTGCCGGCCAGACCCCCTCGGAGGCCCAAGACCTGGACCCGTGAGATGGCGCAGAATCCTAGCCCGGACCCCCACCGGCTGACTGTGCCAGCCCTGGCAGGGGCACCGTCGTGGGCTGACTCCCGGGACGTTGGCAGGCAAGGCGAGAGGCAGTTTCCAAAAAGGAAAGGTCAAAGCCAGAGATGGGAGTCTGGCCTGGTCCCCACTTCCGTTCAGTTCAAATTCTCTGAGCATCCACTGAGCTCTGAGCACCAGGCTACCCCAGCCCTGAGGATCCGGGGGGCAGCCGGGCTGGGTGGTGCCCGGATCCGGGAGCAGGTCCAGGGCGAGCACGGGGAGGTGGGCGGCGGGACGCCCTCCTGGTCAGGTCCTCGCAGCCTGTGGTCTGACTACCGCCCTGTCTCTCTGCCCAGGAGGCGGTTTAGGGTTCCTTCAAAGGGTGTCTGTCAATCCCTGGAACAAAATACACCTTGTTCCCAAGGCAACGGGCGGGTGCATCGCATGGAACCCGGTCTTCGAATCATGCTTTCCCCTCGGAACAAGGCAGTTCGAGCCGGCGCCGGCACGGAGGACACTCGCACGTCTGGGAGGAGCGCTCACGCCAGGATGCTGCTGCTGGCTGCTCGGCAGGGGCGGGAGGCCCCGGGGTGTCACCAGCCGGGATGGGGAGGCGTAACCCTACTGCTGCGTCCGGTGAGACGGGCTCCAGGTCCTGCGGCGGCCACATGGTGGGTGACACAGGGCCAGGCCCCTCCCCCTGCAGGAGTGGCATTTGGCAAAGTGGAGGCCGTGGCGACGGGCTTCAGGTCTGTCCTCGGCACTGCAATGGTGGTCACCCGTGTGCATCACAGGGCTGCGTGAGGAGCCGATGAGTGGGACGTGATTCCTGGGCCACGGTCCACGCTCTGAAACACCCACGATGTCGCACTAGCATTTTACGGGACACGTGCTGCTGGCACCGACGACGAAGCCCGTCCTCATCACTGCTAGGAGCTCGGCCGCTCCCGCCTGTGCCCAGTTACGTGACGACCACACCCAGGGAGACCCCCGCCCTCCTCAAGCACAGCTTCCCTGCTGGCTTTTTCCAAGACAGATTATATATTTGCAGACGAAAAAAAAAAAATCACACAAACATATAAAACCTTACAGGTTCCCCTCCCCCGCTGCCCCGTCTACACCCCAGGGTAGCCCTTATCTTCCCCTGAAGTCTCGTGTTTACACGCATGCCAGCGAATCAAACAGGCACTTCCACCTCTCCTCGCCCCCCACAATAAACGGAGCGAACGCATCCACTTTCTGCACACTGCTTTTTGTTAATAATGTCTCCTGGAGGTTCCCCCACGAGAGAACCCAGGGGAAAGCTGACTCCCCGCCCAGCGGCAGAGGACGCCCCCGAACGCCTCCCCAGTGACTCACAGGACGCGTCTCCGGCTGAAGGTGACTTGGGCTGAAACCAGCTTGTAAAGGAGCATCCTTTACATTCCTTCTTCTCTTACAAGAATGATACTTAAATTTTGTGGACGTCGGGGCCCTAAGAGGTTCCGGACACGCGGGGTGTCTGCGTGCCAAGGGACATCTCGTGGGACCTCAAAGTGAGGTGCCCCCACTGCTGCACACTGAGCGTCTGATAAAGAGCGTACGAAACTGCCCTGGCGTTGCCGTCACACTGTACGGTGTCCCTTCTAGAACTTACTGTCAGGAGACTTGCGCCTGGGGACACCTGGTGATGTCCAGAGGTGCTTTTGGTGGGGGGTGCTATGGGCGTCTTGTGGGAGAGCCAGGGAGCTGCCAAGTGTCCTACACCACGCAGGACAACCCGCCGCCCGGCCCCCGACGCCAGCAGGGCCGAGGTGGGGAGATGGCTCCCACCCCCTGGATGTTACACCTCTGTGAGAAGCCTCTGAGATACTGGACAAAGTGTGTGGGGACCCTGGGTGACCAGAGCACGGTGACTGCAGGCCGGGAGATGGGCACCTTCCCGGGGAGACGCGGGCTGATGCACGTGGCCGCGGGGCACGCGCGTACCTTGAGGAGCCTGAACGCCGTCATCCAGCACGTCCTGCCCTGCTCGTCCTCGGCGCAGAGCAACCGCAGCTCCTTGGCCTCGCTCCTGACTTTGTTCGGCTGAAGGAAATAGAGCAAGACCCAGTGAACGTGACACAGGGGCGCAGAGCACCCCTAGGGTCAAGGCCGGGCTGAGCCCCGACCCCACCCCGCCCCTGGCGCACGACCAGCGGGGGGTCCCGGGAACAGGGCAGGTGCGCGCATGGCATCGAGCGCCGCTCACCGCCCCGCCGTCCCCCTGACAGTGGATCTCCAGGGGGACAAACAGGGAAGCAAGCCATCCTGAGGAGGTGGTGGGTGTCACGCGGACAAGGGGGACTCTAAATGTGGGGAGGGAGCCTGCTCCCCGCTCCTGGGTTCCAGAAGGACCCAGCTCCACAGCTTCCCTCCCGGGAAGACGGAGGAGGCAGCTGCAGGGAGGGCCATGTGGGGTTAGCAGGTGAGGGGAGAAGCCCCAGGGGGCACAGGGGAGCTTGAGGGGCCCCAAGGATGGACCCTCTGGAAGGGACTGACACCATGGGAGCCCCCGGACCCAGACCCGAAGGGCAGTGCTGGGGTGGACACTGGCCCAGCTCCCCACCTCGGAATCTGGGTAGGGGGGAATACGAGGGGGCGGAGTGACAGCCCCTGAGTGGGGTGACCCGGGGAAGCCAGGACTGCAGTGCAGGGGCCGGTTGGAGGGGAGAGCCCCCAGCTTCTGGCTCGGCCCCCGCCGAGGCTGCTTCCCACCGGCGCCCAGTGCACTGCAGGCCATTAGTGGGTCTGACTCCTACTCCTTGCACCCAAAGAAGCAGATGGCAGGCATTTAGCACAGAACGGGCTCCCTGTGCCCCGTCTCCTCCTCGGGACGGGGTCGAGCGCTGGCACGGAAGTTCGCCCGGGTAGGGGGCTGGGCCGGACATGGGCCACGGGGCTGGGTCAGTTCCCACCCTGGAGCTCCTGGGAAGACTCAAGAGGATGGACGTCAGAGTCCTAGCAGAGCGTCCCGTGTGCAGCAGGCATCGGGTACAGACCTGCCAACGCGATGACCAGCCTGACCACGGCCTCGCCCGGGAGAAGAGGGGTCCCTGCCCACAGAGGTGGGTGTGTATGTGTGCACGGGCATGCACATAGTCTACTTGCGTGCACAAACACACGTGCATGCATGCACACGTGTTGTATGTGCACGTCTGAGTGAGCTGGCGCTCTGGTCACCGATCCCACTATGCCCGTGACTGGAAGCCCACACCGAAGGCGTCAGCCCACTCAGCTCCCTGGGGGCCACCAGGTGGCAGGCTGGGGGTCTCCGAGCCACTGGGCCCCCCGTCACATCCTCTGCTTCTGAGCTTCTGAGCCACCCCAGGACCAACACATCATATGCACACGAGAAACATTTTCACAGGAATGGATAAATCCAGCAAGAGCTGGAGGTCACCGGTTCGAGCCCAGTGCCTGGGGCGTGCAGATGCTCGAGGACGCTCTCTGAAAGGGCAGCGGGCGGCGTACCTTTATGCAGAAGCCGAAGTCCGTCGGGGCACCGTACTGCTTCCGGCCGGCAGTCAGGGAGAACATGCCACTGTCCTCCAGGTCGGCCAGCAGCTGCAGGTGCCGGGGCTCCTGCGGGAGGGGGTCAGGTTGATGCGGGGGGACGGCTCAGCGCAGCCACGGGCCGCCGCCTCCCCTCTGAGGTCCATCCGCCGCTCAGAACCACCGTGGGGGGCAAGTGCGACATTAAAACCACATCCTCCCAGGCCCCCCCCCCCCAGTTTGCAGACAGAAGGCTGCCCCATCCAAGCTCCAGGGGCCTGACATTCAAAGGGAAAACCAGGAGAAGGCGTGGAAGCCCAGGTCCCAGGGCACACGCTCGAATGCGGGAGCCACACGGTGCTGCGATGCGGTGTGCTCTGAATCCAACTGTCCCATCAAAGCTCGCCGCGTGCCCTCCTCCCCGACCCCCCAGCCCACCCCTGGGTTCAGCCCTGTGGAGGATGAAGCCTCTGGTAATCATCAGAGCTCGGCCATCAGGAGGTTGCCGTTCCTCCCTGCAATGGTGAAGACCCCACCAGCAGAGGGACGTGCTGGGTGACTTCAGCGAACTTGGACGTGACAGGGAGGAGCAGGTCAGAGGGGCCAAGACCCCAAAGGAGACCCCGGCAAGGCAAGCCTGCAACGCTCCAACTCTCTTCAGAGGCTTGCAGCTGTCTTCCATCCCTCCCCTCCTCTCCCCACCGGGGATACATGCAAAACCGCAGTTTTTTTCTGCAAAGCGTCTACGGTCCCATGCGTCAGATCGCCATGAGGGTGGCAGTGATCTATTCCATGTCCTTTGGGCCAGTGAGGATGCCAGCTTCCAAAGGATGGATATGAAGTCCGCACCTTCCAAGGGACTCTGGCAGCCGGGAGGCTCTGCTCCCCAGCCCCCCGAGGGGCCCGGGCTGGCCAGCATCATGGTGACAGTGGGATGACGCAGCCTGGGGATTCCCAGGGCCATGTCATCACCCGGTTTTCCCCGTAGAGAGGCAGACCAGCCACTCTGAGCGGTCACACCATCATCACCAAGCCGTGAGCCTGGAGGAGCCCCAGATGCATCCGGAGCGGAGCCCGCGCCTCCCCTGACGCCTCCCGGCCTCCCAGACTCCCCGCTCTAATTAGGGCTCACCTTCGACGCTCCCTTCGTGGAATGGTAGAGGCCGGACCTCCGCAAACAAACGTACAGCTTCTTCCAGGACCTGCGCCCCAGCTCCCTCACGTGCAAAAACCCCTGGATTTCAGGGCAGCTGCTGGCGTTCAGAAAAGTCTGTCGAAGGGCAAACGTTACGGGTCAGATGGCGCCGACGGCAGAGGACTAACATAGATACGTTCCTGGCGTGACTCACACTGAAATATCCGACCAATGACTAAGATCTTCCTATTTTGGGTCAAACTGAGTGTTTTCAAAGGACCGCTTTCCCATCAGAAGTCTTAAAAATCCCATCAAAACTGGCGTCGCCTAGAACGTAATTAGGGTTTAAACACCCTCAAGCAAGCAGACCTGACACTGACGAGAACCACAGCGTCCTAACTCCCCGAATGAGACGGTACGTGTTAAGGATCCTGCTGTTTATTTTGGGTTTCCGTGAAATATGAAGTCTGACCACCAGAGCTGGGGCAGACAGAGGGCTGGGAGAGGCCCCCCGGGCCCCGTCACTGTCGCCATGTCCCCGCCAGCGGAAGCTGTGTGACCGTGTCTGTCTGCACGAGACCCCTCTGGGAACGCCCCCCATCCCAGCTAACTCTTTCCACAGGCAGCACCTCCTTCTCCGGGCAGGAGAGGTCGGGCGGCCAGGTCTGGGAGCCGGGGGGCCACAGGTGACCTTGGTGGGTCCCCTCCATTGACTCAGAGGGACCCAGCTCCTCCTGCGGTGGGGATGGGCCTGCTGGACCGGTCCTGATGCAGCCGCGCCAGCACTTCTGGGGCCTCAACAGACCGCCGGGCTCGCCCACCAAGCACCGCATCATCTCAAATCAGGCCAGTAAACCACGGAGGACCACCGCCCCGTCCCGTGATCACGGAATATCCACAACTTTCACGCAGAGCAGATAAACGCTCGGGTGGGAGGGCTTCCCCTGGGCAGCGCAGTCAGCTCCCAGCAGCAGAAACAAGTCACTGAGCCCCGAACCAGAGACGGGAGGGCTCGGAGCAGGACTCCGTAGGAACAAAATAAATGTCAGTGGTCTGCTATGTCTGGTGCCACGTGGAGCCTGCTGGTCGCCTTAGTGAACTGTTCACTGTCTCACGTGCTCTGTTCGGAGACACGTTTCTAGGGGTGCAGGGCAATACCCCCGACTTCCCTGGGAGAGGCTGCAAGTGTGGGGACGCACCTGCTGGCCCGTCCGCTGGCGGGGGCGGGAGGGGAAGGGCCGGGTTTTCTTGGAACAGACCTTAGAACGCCAGGAGACCATTCAGACAGGGGTCCTTATCTTTAAAGCACAATAAATTACTTTCAAAAGGATTTTACGGCCACCCAATCATTTTTTTTTTTTTAACTATAAAGTGGACCAAGTACTTTCATAGGGATTTCCAGGGATGTGTGCTTGGAGGAGGGAGGGGAGCTGGGGGCCTCGCAGGGAACACAGGAGCCGGGAGCTTCTCCCGGGAGCGCCCAGCCCTACTGCCTCTAAGTCAGTTTATCTCGTCTATAAATTCTTGTTTCGCTTTGAAGGCGCCCAGCTACACAGGGCTTTCCCGGGTAAACGTTTGCATCTGGTTACTCTAAACCCCCTGGGAGCCCAGGCTCACAGGTGAGGAAGAACGTGGTTGCTCCCAGGTTTGACAAGGCCACCGAGCACTGCTCGAGGGAGTTGCAGTGCAGAAGCCCCCCGTACCTGCAGGAGCTGGCTCTGACTGCCGTTTGACTGCTGGCACCAGGTCACCATCTGCTCTGGGAAGAAATTCTGGGACGTGGAAAAACAAACAGGTTCCAGGTCAGTTTCAATGCCGGGATTAAGAACATCATGATGAGCAGTTTGTGTTTAAGATGACGGTCTGTTTTATGGCTTTGTCACACACGGGAAACAGAAGCGGAAACAAATCAGTGAGCCTCGACGCAGAGGCGGAAGGATGCATCTGTCCTTAAAGGCGGGATCAAGCCTGGAGTGTCTATTACGTGCACTGACTCCCACAGGGCGCGCCAGCGCAGAGGGCTGCCGCGCGCCCGGACTCAGAGACACAGGCGCACGGCACTGGAGGAGGGCCTCTCAGAACTAGGAGATGACCCAACAGACAGAAAGAGGCCTTTTCTGGTGCGCTGCCCAAAAGGAGTCATCGAATTTCTTCCTTTCAATAAAAGCAGCAGGTCTTGCTTCCCAGTCGCCACCGCTGGGTCTCAGGATGAGGATGGGGTGCGTGCAGGTACCCACGAGGGTCCCCGCCCTGCTATCCCACAATGCAGGCATCCCACCCTTGGAAACATAGAAGAACCAGAGAGACCAGCTCAACACGCCTCGTGTTCACTTCCCGACTTACTCCTCCGCAGATCACCCCAAAACAGTATTTGCTATTTGCAGAGAAGAGCGACTTTTTATTTGGCCGAGTATCTGACCAAGTGGCTTCAATCTAACAAAGACCTTCCAGTGTAACTGAAAAAGCCCGCCCTTCTCCTGTCTCTCCGTTTGGAGACCAACCCCTCGTCCCGCCGTGGCTGATGGTTATTCTCCGCCGGTGCAAACACGCTGAACTAAGTTTCAGAGACGGAGTTTCAAGCAAGTTAAAAAGCAGCTCAGGTTCTCAAACGCCACCCGCCACCCCCGAGTCATTCGTCGTGTCATCGGCTACGATGGAACTCAGGTTCCAAACCCCACACCCCAAGCCGCGAGACTCACCGTGGGGTTCTTGAAGAACTCGTATTTTGCGTAATTCTTCCGGAATAAAAATTTGCTTTCGCTTGCCATGGTGCCCTCCACCTGCGCCACCAGCTCATGGTCTTCCAAGCACCGCTCTGCGGAGGAAAAGTGCCACGTGGTGAGAGAGCCCTCAGGACATCTTCACAGCCAGTTGCAAACCTGGGTGACTTTCTGTTCTTTAAACATCGCAAAGGAGGATGGGGTCAACAGCTCAGGTGAACTGAAATCTCTCTTTAACGCGTTACCAAAGGCATCAGGGGTCTTGGAGGAGGAATTCAGGTCAGCCCTTAATTTTACATTATGTCTCAGTTTGGCAGCAATGAAGCATCAAGACTGAGTGATTCTGCCTTTAAATGAAGGACTTTCAGCTCTTGGAAAGAAGACAGACGGTAAAATTTGGGAAAACACCCAAAAATAAAGAACGGTGGGAGGGCTCTGAGCAAAGAGGGTGTCCAGGCAGGTGGGGAAGGGCTTTTCCACGAAAGTCGGTTGCCTGAAAGGGCGTCGGGGAGCAGAACAGGGGAGGCGGCCGGGCGACAACGGCACACATCCGTCTGGAAGCCGGATGCACCCCAGGGCTGTCCTCACAGCCCGGTTGTGTTGTTGGGAAGGAAACACACACTGGATTGCACTCGTGCAAACGTGCTCACACGCACGCACACGCATGCACAGGCTTCAGTGCATCACCCTGGGAGGCATTTCCCGCACATTCTGAACAGCCTGGTTCCACGTGGAGCACGAGGTCCTGGACTCGGCTCTGCTCTGCTTTGATGGTGTGACCCCCCCCCCGCCCCCCGCCGCCACCGTGTCTCCTCAAAGCTGCTGTCCCGGGGCCACGGGGAACCAGGCTGGTCACACAGCGGGGTGAACCACAGCAGCAAACCCATGGCAGTCTCCACGTGCGAGCTGACGCCCAAGGGTAGGGGAGGAGATGCTACGGAAGGGGCCCAACAGGGCCCCGTCGGCCCTTCGCAGCCCCCGCCTCTCTGCGCGCAGCCCCGCCTCCCTGCGCACAGCCCCGCCCCCCTGCGCTCAGTCCCCGACCCCCTGAGCGCAGCCCCCGCCTCCCTGAGCTCAGCCCCCGCCTTCCTGCGCGCAGCCCCCGCCCCCCTGCGCGCAGCCCCGCCTCCCTGCGCGCAGCTCCCGCCCCCCTGCGCGCAGCCCCGCCTCCCTGAGCTCAGCCCCCCGCCCTCCTGCGGGCAGCCCCGCCTCCCTGAGCTCAGCCCCCGCCTTCCTGCGCGCAGCCCCCGCCCTCCTGCGCGCAGCCCCGCCTCCCTGAGCTCAGCCCCCGCCTCCCTGCGCGCAGCCCCCGCCCCACTGCGCGCAGCCCCGCCTCCCTGCGCGCAGCCCCCAACCCCTGCGCGCAGCCGGCGCTGGATCCCTAGAAAGTCTCCCCTCAAAGGAGGGACGAAGCGTGGAGCGACAGTTTCCAAGTCAAAGCCATCTCAGGACGCGGGAGAATCCGGGTCCACAAAGGTCCCCGCCACCGGGGCGCTGGTGTGACTCGGGCCACGGCCGTGCACAGAGCACACCCAACCTAGGTTTTGATGCACCAAGGATGGTTCCTCGGTGCAGACGTATTTAAAGCCCGGATTTGCCAAGGATTTCCCGTGATGGGCGGCAAACGCACGCACCCGAGGGAGGGCCAGACTTGGCAGCCCCAGTGAACCCAGCCCAGGCCCACTGGTCCCCGGCTGCAGAGAAGAACCTGCGGCAGGTCCGATGGCTGCACCGGCTTCCAGCACTGGGGCCGGCCCAACGCCACTCACTGCAAACCAAACCCTGGCTTCTCCCCGGACTTTCAATCAGAGAAAGTATCTCTGTACTTACAGGGAAGAAACCAAATGCAACCTGGTAACCTGTTGATGTTCAGCTTCGAGAATGAACATTTTTTTTGCAGGTAAAATGAGGAAAAATAAAAGGCGGGGGGGTGGCCTGCATCTTGGAAATCATTGCTCATCTCCGCGTGTGACAAGGTTTGATACTGTTAAGGACGTTGTATCTGAGCTGCAAGGAAATGCTCAATTTCTGAGGCTAAACACGGACTATGACGCGGTCAGATGGGGCCCACTCATCCTCCCGCTGGCGGGGGCCTAAGGGAACCGCCTGCCTTACAGCTACGTGAGCGTGGACCCCCCTCTGGCCGGAGCCACCGGCCTGGGGAAGGTGCAGGTGTCCAGCAGCATCCGCGACATGCAACCTACAACTTGAAAGCGGCTTTCCATGGGGAGAGTCAGTGACAGGGTCCTGGGTCCTGCTTCCCCCAGGACTGGGCGTCTGACCGCCGGATGCTGGGTGATAACTGAGGAATAGGGTTTTCCCCTGAGTGACAGCTTAACTGATTTTTAAAAAACCCTAAATGATGCGTCTGGATCCCAAACAAACCAAAAAAACCAAACAGGCAGGGAAGGTCCAGGGATGGATGCAGCGAGCGCTCTGGGCACGAAGGGAGGTGTCCATGGGCGTGGACCCCGCAGGAGGGCGTGACTCGGTGGGTCCAAACCCTGCAGCGTCGGGGGGGGGGGGGAAGCTTTGAGAAGCCAAGCACCAGGGAAACGTGCCCCCCATCAGCTCACGAGAAAGGAGCTGGCGGTGGAAAGTGAGCAAGGATCTCCGAAGGGGATCTCACGCCTGTGGTTCAGCTTTTTGCCAAACTTTGATCCAAAAGTTCTTTTTTATTTTTTTCATCATTTGACTTCTCCCTTTTCCACTTGGTTTTATAAAAAGAAAATGTACTAGAGGGGAGTACATTAACCCATCTGTGAATAAGAGAAAGAATAAAAAATCAAACACAGGAATGTCATATCGCTAGGGGCACCGCGTGTGCCCAACCATTTTTTTTTTCCTACTCCCTCGGAATAATTTGTTCTTCCCGTGGTGGGTCATTTCCCAAGTTTTAAAGAACATAAAATCTCTTTCTCTACCAGGAATCAAAGGTCTGCCACGAGAAATACGCAAACCAAAACTTCTCAAGAGGTGTGCATGTGAAAATTTCCTGTGCATTCGCACCCGTTTCCAACGCTAAGGTTGTAAGAGTAACTTCACGCGTTAAAATCTCCGCACACGTTTCTTTCATGGTCCCTCTCAGCCTAAAAGGGCTGTCAGGTGTCTGAATGGGATTCCAACAAGATTCATTATATTTGGGTCCCACTATGCAGTTATGCTCTTAGGATTACGTCTGTATCTATGTGTGTGTGCATGGGTGTGCACGTGTGTGCATGTGCAAACGGCAGGGTTCCAACTACTGTTTAATTTCCAAATGACTCGTGTGTCAGCAGACGCTTTTGGTGGCTCTGCCGGACCACTGGGGTCCATCCCTTCATGCACGTCCCCAGCTGGAGCCTGCCCGCCGGTGTCCACAGAACAGCGATGCTACCAGCTGCTCTGTGACTGGACAGCAAGAGTGCTACCGAGTGCAATGACTTTTCCAGACCCAGAGGCTCCCTCTGAACGTAGTAATTTTTCTAAAAAGATGATGAGGGAAACTGTAAACTATGGGAACAAGTTTGCCGCCTCGCTCCTCTGTGCTTGGGGACATGGAAGAAAACAGCCATCGATTGGAGGAAGTTCTGGTTTTAAATGTGTGCCTGTGATTTTTCTGAGCACCTGCACTTCCTCCAAGAGGAATTTAAACGAGAGTCTGAAAAGCTTCTCTACCTGAAGCAGACCATGCGAGCAAAATGAAGAAACAAAAAAACCTGAGTTCTGCAAATAGTACGTATTAATACAAAATATCATCTCGCTTTCTCACCACACACACACAGACACACTGTATCTCTTTCTCCCTCTCTGTGAAAACATTAGGAACCACTCAGAGACATCGAGTAAAACTCAAGGGTCCGTGAGCTTGCTTCCACGGCAAGCGTGGATTCCCGGGGCTCTCCCTGTGCCCTCCTGCAGACTGTCACTGCGACCCCCCAGCATTGATGCCACAGTGGGGCCCCGGGGCCCCTCCAGGTTGCCCTCCCCAGACCAGAGATGTGCAGCAAGCCGGCTTCTGCTAAATCAGAGGGACCCTTCCTCCTGCGTCTGACCTTTGGGAATTACCGCTCCAGCCATCCAACAGAAGATTCTGGAAGCAGCAGAGGGGAGCACGCAGGAGAGGGCAGGCGGGATTTTAGAAGAGAGAGAACAGGCAGAGGCGTGGAGGACGACACAGGGACCGCTGCCACACGGGCTGGCACCCCGGGCGGCTCCCTACCTAACCCCAGGTGCGGGTGGCACTCCACCAGAGCCCAGCTGTTGTCGTCCACGCAGTGGCTTCGGTACACCAGCCACTGGCACAGGTCCCGGGCCGTCGTGTCCGCGAGAATCTCCACCACCCTGCTCGTGCCGTCCTCGCTGAAGACTCTGACATCCTGCAACACAAGGAGGGCGCCTGCACGTGAACGGAAGCCAAGTCGGACAGGACACTCAGGGACGGCGGCGCTCCAACCCACGGACGGCTGTCCCTCCAGGCAGGTGATGCCTGCCGGCGTCAGGGCTGCAGGGCCAGCCCGTGTCCACTCTGCCCCCGGCCCCGGTCCCCTCGGATGGTGCAGAGCACGGACAGTGACAGCTCGATGTTCTTAACACGCCCGGGACACCCCGGGGACCTCGTGGCCCGAGTTGAGCTTGCGAGCCGCTTCCCCACGGAATGTCTGAGGAGGCAGCAGAATTCAAGTGATGCTGGTGGCCTTGGGAACCAGCTGAACCGATGGTAAAAACAAAGCCACAGAGGAAGGTGGGATTTTAGGACAAAGGGAGAAGGCAGAAGTGTGGAGGACAACACAGAGACTGTGGCTACCCTGGCGGGGACACTGCAGGGACATAACTGTCACTGACTGCGCCTGGCCTCCCTTCCCCGGGTCTGGGGTGCAGCGGTCAGCACCCACTGCCTCCTCCTGCCCCCCGCCACCTGTGTCTTCCTCACTGAGGCTTAGGAATAAGATGAGGGAAATTAACTTGAATACGTGGAAATACAAAATACTAAAAAGATGGGCGTCGTAAAAACAGTCCCAACATTTTTGGGCCCTTCTCCCTGCAAAATCACGCGCAAGCTTCGCTTCCCAGGGCTGTGCAAAGCCATTGCATGTGAGCGGCTCCCAGGCAAGCCAGGCAGAGACCCAGAGGGTCAGAAAGAAACTGCCCAGCTACTGAAGCGACCGGGGTGTGACCTTTAAGGGAAAACGAGATGCTTAAAAAAAAAAAATCTTACCTCCACGGCATGGAAAAAGCAGTCAGAGGAACAAGACGGCGTTTTAAGTCAAGATGGCCTCTGGGAAGGGAGTTTGTCCCCAGCCCTTCCCACCGTCCCTGGCAGGCAGGCCCCGCTCCGGGCGCTGACCCACCGGGGGCTGGCTGTGGGGACCGAGCCCGGGGACAGGCTGTCTCCCGGCAGCAGGGAAGCGGCTGCCAGTCTGTCCTGGGCTCGGTCCCCTAGGTAGTAAATCAAGCCATGCCGGGCGGATCAATTAGGTCCCTCCCCAGGATGCAACTGCTCCCTGATGCCGGTGCCCCCTGCCCGACAGCACAGCGCTCAGACCGACACCCTCCAGCAAAACCCCTGCCCGTTCCCCCCATGGCAGCCAACTGCCAGGCAGGAGGCTCAGGGCCTGAGCACGTGTGCTCTCTGAATCCAGGGCTGTCTGCCAAACCGCTCCAAAATCTTTCTCCCTGCAAGTCAGGGGCAAGCGTGGAGCTGGGGCTGTCCGTGGCCCGGGTGTCAGCTGGTCCTGAAGCACTGGCTCCAGCTCCCTCGCTCTCTGTCCCTTTTCTCTGAATGTTTATCTCCAGGACAGACTCTGAGTGTTTATTTCCACCGCAAGGAGTCCGGGAGTGAAGTCCTCTGGGAAAGGCATCTTCCCACAAGGGCCGTCTCCACCGTCCCCCAGCTCCTGGCCCTGAGGAGTTCGAGCTCACTCGGCTGGAGGGGAGGCAGGACCAGCCTGGGGGACAGCGCCGTATGGCTGGGCAGGGCCACCGTCCCCACCTGCCACCTCTCAGCCAGCCCGCAACCCCAGAGGGATACCCGGGCGGCTGGATCAGGACTGAGGGACCCGCTTACAACTCACATTCATTTTTAAAGAAATCCACTCCTGTCTTTTCCAGAACTTACATCTCACTCACTCAAAGTCACCCTACTTCCAAACAAGTCAAATATTCAAACACAGCTGATGTGTTTGGGTCTACGAAAATAACGTTTAATTTCAACAGCGAAACTATGTCTCTGGTCTACAGGTTAAAAACTTTTTCAAGGCAAACGCATGAACGTAAAAGAAAAACGAATTTAGAAATTATGAATGAGTTCATACAATTGCTAGTTGCATTTTCGCATTTCCCACCCCGTCTTCTGCACCCATGTCAGATGCAGCCACGCAGACCAGTGTATTCCTAACGGGCCTCTTTCCCCAAGTTTCCCGGTGAGCTGACATGGGATGACAATGAATGATCTGGTCTCCGGAAAATTTAAACGATGGTGAAATGCATTTCCCTCCCCCACCCCGTCTTTTCCTGCCCCCAGGCAGCTGTGGCACCAGTTTTTAAATCCTTTTCAGCACCTGATTCTTTAAACACTCTCCTCGCGTGCCTGAGGCTCCCAGGCTGGGCCCCTCAAAGAGCTATGATAGTCGGAGCATTAAAATCTACGCTGTGCTTTGTCCTAAGGCCACGTCTGTGGCGTTCAGATTCCTGCAGCCGGCAGCTGGGAACTCCAGATGAGTGCATCCATGGTGAACACTTATGCACAAAGGACGATGCTGGAACAGCCAGCGCCGCTAAACCCAGCAGCTCTCCAATTTTTTTTTTCAATTGACGTACGTATAGTCAGTTACAATGTGTCAGTTACAATGTGTCAATGTCTGGTGCACAGCATCGGGTCTCCGTCATACACACACATAGATTCCGTGTCTCCGTCACACACACACATACATAGATTACTTTTCACATTCTTTTTCCATTATAGGTGACTGCAAGAAATTGAACATAGTTCCCTGTGCTGTACAGAAGGATCTCGTGGTTTATCTGTTTTATATATAGTGGTTAGTATCTGCAGATCTCCATCTAGAATCTTCTAGAATGCCAGCAGTTCTGCAAGGAGCATTTTGCACTGTGCCCCCTGCCCCTTCAGTCAGCACCTGGGCGGTGCTGGGGTCCACCCTGGAAGCAGGTACAGGGTTTGTATCTTCAGTGCATCAGGTCTGGGCCGTCTAGCGAGGGCGGGATGCAGAACCAAGAGGGCCTGGGGGATCCGAGTGGGGGTCTGCTCTGACTTAGGTCTTCATTGCTGTCCGATCTACATCTTAGGTCCCGAGCTCTCTCGGTCGTGTTTCACTGTGTTTCTCAAAGTGAGGATGGAGGCGGCGCTTTTCAGGAACTCCCTCCTGATGCTCCTGTAAGCAGCGCAGGTCAACCCTGCCAACTGGACACAGATATAGTGGATTTTTATTATCGGTTTTCGGTGTAACGTATCTGGACAATACATAAGGGACAAAGGAAGAAACGTGACAACCACAGACAGTTCCCAGCTTCACTGTCACAAGTCCAGAGCATGCCCTTCCAGGGTTCTCCACACATGTCTTCATAAATAGACACACTGACGTGACCAGGGTCAGAGTGCAGACACAGTTCTGCAGTCGGGCTGCGATGCTTCACGTTACACCGTAGACGTTTAGTGGGTCGTGACATTTGATGCTTTAGGGCCTGTGAAATGTGCCTTCGCACGGCTGCCTTGAATGTGACATTGTCCGATGCTGTCCAGTCAACGGCTTCTAGGCGTCCATGCTTATCAGTCCCACCTCTATGCCTGAGTCTCAGTGTGTGGGTCTAATTACATCCTTGGGACAAACTGCTTGATGTCAAGCTTTCTTCAAGTACGTCTCTAATAAGGGGAACGTTTCCAAGAACGTCCATGTGTTGACGACCGGGTGTTTGGCAGAAAACATACTATTCCTTAAAAGGGCATTTGTTGAGACAGTGGACGGGTGAGCCAGGCCAATGAGCACCCCCAAACAGCAGCTCCCCACTTAGCAAGCAGCGCTCTGAGCAGCCCCCTCTCCCTGGGTGTCCCCGTGTCCCCCACTGCGCACTCCCCACCCCTAAACTGCCTAAAGGCATCAATTATGGAGAGAATTTCTGGATCAAGAGTCAGAGAACAGACCGCAGAGCCTACCGGCCCAGGATTCAATCCCCCGTTCGCCACTGACATCGTTAATCCCAAAACAGAGGGACTATCACACAGGCTGACGGCGAGGGGGACCCAGAGAAACGCACGGAAGTGCCCGTCACAGAGTGCATGCTCAGTAAGGGGTCATTCCACACAGACTGGCTTGTCTCCTCCTCCTGGGGGGGAATCTTCACACCTAAAAGATGACCTTCCCCGTGAGCTCCAGGGCCGAGACGCCCCCCACGCCAACACCGCATCAACCAGAAAGAGGGCGTGCAGGCACAGCGCTCCACCCCGGGCTTTACACTGTTTCCGGTCCAGTTGTTGAAAATCCTGGAATTAGAAGAGTTTGCTTTGTATTTAAAGATGCTGACGGCCACAGTGAGAGGCAGGGATGGTCCGTGAGACCAGGAAGACGCCCCGTGACGCCCCGTCTGTCCACCCTGGGAGGGGCGGGGGCTGTGGGGCGCCCTCTGCCCACAGCAGGGTTGAGCAGATAATCTCTCAGAGGCCTGGTAACTCGGGTCCACCTCCAGATCTGCTGGGGGCAGGCGGCAGCTTTTGGTGGCAGGTCCCCCTGCAGCGTGAACACAGGGGCCGGGTCTTTCCAGCGCGATCACAGCCTTCGTGGGGAGCGAACTCCAGGAGCCAAGCCCCCTTCCTGGGGCAGCCGTGTCTCTCAAGGGAACTCACCGCCAGAGGCTTGCAAATTTGCTGTGTAAACGCAATTCCTAGTTGATTTTTTTTAACGCTATGAAGGAATTAGATGTAATCATATTAGCAGGCCTGGTGTAAAAAAAACAATCACAATCGTTTACAGAAACATACTAAACTATTTACAGATGAATTATCTGACGGCTGGGATTTGGGTCAAAACAACATACAGGGGGAACTGACGGGGGTGTGACATGGTGGTGGAGCGCGGGGAGGCACACGGGGTTCAGCACCCTCTTCTGTCTGGTTTTGTGTAGGTTCCAAAGTCTTCAGGATAAAGCCTTGTCAGCTTTGTGCTGCTGGAAGAAATAAAGCAGATTTTAAGACTTTTCCTGCCTCATTTGGTTGAAGAATGGAAACCACCTTTCTCTCCTTCATCGTGAAATTCAATGGCGAGGGCAGGTCTCCTGCACATCCTCCCTGGTTCCTAGTGGGAACCGGGGAGGGGGTGGATTCTGACCCCGAGGGACGCGTGGCAATGTCCAAGACGTCGCTGCACGTCACAGCCGGTGCGTATGTGGCGGGCACCACCGTGTTCCAGTGGGCAGAGGCCACAGACGCCGCCAGACCCCCACGGTGCACAGGCCGGCCCCCGCGGAGGACCACTCACTCCCAGGTGTCCCTGACGCCGACTGCAGGGCAAGGGGAGCCTCGTGCTAAGGAGCAAGCCAGTCCCTGGTGAGGACGTGCCACAGGGACACGGGAACCGGCCTGAAACTGGCTTCCTTCCACCAGCCCCACCGGACAGGTGAGCATCAGAACCATTAATGGCAGTGCTGACGGTAAGCCAAGGGGTAACGTAATCACCAGGGTGCCCTTGCTGGTAAACACACAGACGCAGGCGTGAGTCCCTGGGAGAGACGGGGCGCTCCTCCTCACGGCCACAGGCCACCAGGGCGGAGGGCACAGCTCAGCGGTGAAGTGCGTGCCCAGCATGCACAGGGTCCCGGGTCCAGTCCCCAGCACCTCCGTCAGAAGTGAAGACATAAAGGAATAAATACCGAATTACCTCCCCCCACTATATATACACACACACACACACACACACACAGATTTTTTAAAAATAAAGAAATAAAGAAATAAATACTGAATTACCTCCCCCCACTATATACATATATATATATATATATACACAGACATTTTTTTAAAAATAAGGAATAAAGAAATAAATACCGAATTACCTCCCTCCACTATATATATATATACAGAAAAATTTTTTAAAAATAAATAAAGAAATAAAAACCAAATTACCACCCTCCACTATATATATATACATATACACAAGTTTTTAAAAAATAAATACCAAATTACCTCCCCCCACTATATATACGCACACACACACACACACAGATTTTTTAAAAATAAAGAAATAAAGAAATAAATACTGAATTACCTCCCTTCACTATATATATATATATATACAAATTTTTTTCAAATAAAGGAATAAACAAATAAGTGTGGAATTACCTCCTCCCACTATATTGATATATATATACGCAAATTTTTTAAAAATAAAGAAATAAAGAAATTAATACCGAATTACCTCCCGCACTATATATATATATATACACAGCAATTTAAACAAAATAAATAAATACCAAATTACCTCCCCCCACTATATATGTATACACACACACAGATTTTTTAAAAATAAAGAAAGAAATACAGGATTACCTCCCCTCACTATACACACACACACACACACACACACACACACACACACACACGCACACACATATATATATATATATACACAATTTTTTAAAAAATAAAATAAACAAGTAAATACAGAATTACCTCCTCCCACTATATATATATATATATACAGAAATTTAAAAAAAAATAAAGAAATAAATACCAAATTACCTCCCCCCACTATATATATATACAAATTTTTTAAAGATAAAGAAATACCGAATTACCTCCCCCCACTATATATATATACAAGTTTTTAAAACATAAATAAAGAAATACCAAATTACCTCCCCCACTGTATATATGTATATATATATAATATACAAATTTTAAAAAAATGAATACCTAATTACCTTCTCCCCTGTATATACATAAGTTTTTAAAAGGTGAACTCGAAGGCAGCCAGTCAGTGCAGAACGACAGTCTGGCGCAGTGACAAGCACCAGACAGGAGTCATCCGCGTGGGACAAAGCCAGACAACGGAAGCCGGAGGGAGAGAAACCCACTCACGTGGTTTCAAGTTACCTTCCCTTAAATTGCTTCTGACAGTTTATGTCCGAAAGGGGGCATATGTACACCTACGTATATCTCCCCTCTTTTTTAAAAACTAAAAAAAAAATTTTTTTTTAATGGAGGGGCTGGGGATGGAACCCAGGACCTCACGCATGCTGAGCACACGCTCCACCCCTGAGCTGCACCCTCCCCTGACTCCCTTAAATTACCACCCTTTCCTCTGTAACTCTACAGTGGAGAAACAGCAGACAGGAGGCATTATACCACGGTCAGTGTAACCGGACAAACCGGCGTCACAGGTGCCCCGAGCTCCTGCCCGGGGACGGGCACCGCCTGCCTGGGGTCTCCCCACCACGTCCGAACTGCGGGAGTCCCCAGGAAACACCCCGCCACCACCCAGAGAGAATGCTCCGGGAACCGGAAGAGCCCCATGGGAAGGGCGTTAGACACCCTAAAACCAGCGCGAAGGGCGGTCCTGCGCTGGTTCATGAATCAGGAAGCAGAAGCCCCAGAGGACACGAGCAGGTCACCTGGGGGATCTGAACAAGGTGTGCGGGCTGGGTCCTTGCATTTACCGGTGCTAACGCCCTCCCTGTCACACACACGGGCGCCGGTCTACACGCATGCATACGGGAGCAGGGAAGGTGCTTCAAAATGGGACTGCCTGCCTAACTGGGAATCGGGCTAAAGGCTCCCTGAGAGGTCTCTGTATTACTGTCACCGCAACTTCCCTACAGGTTTGAAGTTATTTCTTAGTAAAAGGTTAAAACACACGTCTTGTGAAAATAACGAAATGTAAGGTTCCCCCTTCCACCCACCAGGGTCTCGTCCCCCGCAGGCAGACGGCAGAGTCACAGAGGTGGTGGGAGGGGAGGGAGGGAGCCCTTGTCGGGCTGTTTCCGTCACCAGGGGGCCCCCATCCCTTTTGCACCAAGTCCCCATCTTCACCATCCGGGATATTTAGGATCCAAAATGCTCAGGCACCCGGTGGTGCCATCGCAGCTGGGGTGAATGAAAGATCTTAGATGCAAAAGAAGGCACTCAGGTGGGCAGTCCCTTCATGGTTCTTGGGGACAGGGGGCCTCCAGCTGTGCCCCGGACCAGCCAGGACGGAACATTAGCCTCCATGCAAATCCCCGGGCCTGCACCACGCAGCCCGCACGGGGGTCCCCTCCGCGAACGCCCCACCGTTACGTTGGTGTTGGGGTGAGGCTGGGGGAGGAGACACAGCCGGATGGAAAGAACCAAAAACATCCAGAAAGGGGACAGCTTGGGAAGACGGGCAGATTTACTGCAAGTTTACAAAACGGTGACATTTGAGGTGCTGAGAGAGTCTGAAACGGCTAAGAGATTGCAAAGAAGATAGAATTTTCACTCTCAAAATCCCGATTCATCTCCAAATTGCATCTGCTAGGAATGCAGTTTATATCAATAAACTTTCTACTACCCATAACACCGTCTTTTTTTGGAAAGTAAGCTTATCTACCGTCACAGCGAGATTCTATATTTACAAAAATACTGATCACCGCCAGGCGTTAGGAACAGCGATGACTGCGAATTCCCTTAAAAAGCAGAACGTAGTCCCTGACTGGGATCACCGCGTGTTCTGATCTAAAACCCAGGCAACACGCGTGAAACCAGTCGCTTGAGAGGGAGATGCCTGGATTTCCAGCCCGCGGTGCGGGCCGTCTGTCTGTCTGTCTGTCTGTCTGTCTGACAAGGCAGGCCTTCCCAGGTCTGCTCACGTTAGACCACAGATCGGCTGGAAAGAAATGTGAAGTGCAGAGACCAGAGTCGTGCACAAGTCTGCCAAAATCAGGCAAGTGGAAGGTTGTACCCAACACGAGCTCAGGAGGTCCGACATCGAAGAGTTAAGCACCTCAAAGGGACAGTGGACACCTCACCCTCCACCTCCGGCTGCTGGGGTGTCGGACGGGGACCCGTTTCCAGGGCAATATGCAAGCTAACGCCCTCCTGCAAACCTCCCTCCGGTCTGTCCCCTTCTTTGCTCACAGGTGGGCTCAGTAAGTACCTTCTAGAGCATCTGGAAGCTGCAGAAACAGCCAATGAAATGATGGATCGCCCGGGCGCCTGCTCCGTCACAGGGGAGGGTGACCGCAGCCTGTCCAGGGCCAGCGGCACAAGACAGAAGAGATCCACCCCCCGGGTCCCTCTGCTCCTCAGACAGGGGACCGGCCAGGCCCCGGGGTGCTCACGTCCTGCTGGAATGGGGTACCCAGCCCTTACGTGCACACACACACAGTCCTGAACACAGAAATTCCTTAATCAGCAGTTCCAGTGCTGGGACTCCGTCCATCTGTCTGTCTGTCATGTACCTCTCCCCTCCTCCATCCCCCTGCTCGGCTCCATTAAGTGACCAAGGACTTAGCGTTCAAGGATGCTCATTTCAGCTCTGTTTACAGTAAGAAAGAGCCCCAAACTGCCATGATTCTGCAGATTTTTCTATCAAAATAGTTTTTCTTACCCATCCCTGACGTCTTCTGTGTTTTTTTTCCCCCAAATTCAACGTATTTTATCCCACAAACTTCAAATCTTACTTTAAAACTATACTTCTGCTGTGAACAATATAGATTTAGATGAAGGATTTAACAGACAAAATTACGGATTTTCTCTAGTTTCTTAAAAAGTATTTTTGAACACTTTTGTATCTTTTCTATTCAAAAGAGAAAATATAATTTTCTACTGATATAAGTTATAATTTTTTTTTTTGAGGTCTAGTCAGTTTACAATGTTGTGTCGGTTTCCAGCACCGTGCTTCAGTCACACATGCATCTTATCTTGGCTTGCTGCACTGGACTGGGTTTAGGACCGAATTCTCTGGATCCCTTCACTCCCACGGTTCACGGTTTCACAATCTCACACGTCACATCCACTAGTTACGTTCTTAGTATGTACCGGAGTGATTTAACGGAGTAACATTAAAATTAAGATTTTTTTTTTCCCTTCCTTGGAAACTGGTTTTTAAGGAGGTGAGCATTTGATGTGCACAATCTCCCCGGGGGCCCACTTCAAACTCGGCCCCAGCAGCCCCCCGAGAGCTCCTCCCAGGACAGGTGCCTGGCAGCATCCTTTGGGGGCAGTGGCGGCCCTCTGGCCTCGCCAGCCCGGGGCCCGGGCACCGTGTGTGCGCCCAGGTTAGACTCCAGGCAGGACAGGAGAGGGTGCCTGGAGAGGTGGCCCCAGTAGCGGGACAGAGCTGGGTCCCCCCCAGCGCATCGGCCCCAGCCGGGAGAGCCAAGATGTACCCGGGGCTCAAGAGAGATGTCACATGCCGTATTTGCCCTTCATCCAAAACAGGCACATCCTCCCCGACACAGATCAGCTCTGCAGAGCTGCCCGTGTGCTTCCAGCTATAAAACCCCTGAGCAGGAAAGATGCAGTCCCACTCTCTGAAGTCCATACCCCACCCCAAAATTAAAAAAACAAAAAAACCCCTGGAGACCACAGCTGGGGGCTGACCCACCAGCTGGGGAAGCGGCGTGTGGGGAGGACTTCACCGCTGTTCACAGAGTGCACTTACCAAACCCCCCAGGTAGCTGCGCAAAAAGCTCTACCCAAACCAATTAGACAGACCGGATGGGGGCACGGAAACACGAGGCTGCGAGGGGTGCAGGTTTAATTACGAGACCTTCCTGCCGTGGGGTCTTGAGCCGTCAGCGGTACAGACCCCCACGGGAACCCAGCCCGCAGCATCACTGCGGGGCCGTTGGGGAAACACTGCATCGCTCCCTTCCTGTTTGATCCACTCAGGAGCACTTCGCAGCCTGAGGTCTCCCAGATGCAGGGGACCCCACCCCCACCCCCCAGGAGGAAGCTGCGGATCATCACAGCAGAGCATCCATCAGGCCGACGGAAAATCTGCAGAAACTGGTACAGCGAGGTCTCCCTGCATGCCTCCTCGAGGTTCCCCTCTCCATCTGCCCCAGCTGCTCAGTCCCATCCTCATCCTCTGTCCCTGTCTGTCTACGGGTCAGCAGGCCCCTGACCCCTCGCTGCGTGTTTCCTGAAGACAGGAACAGTCTCTTTCCTCGGCACGGCCGAGGGTCAAGATCGGGAAATCCCGTGGACACACCACCACCGGCGGATTTACAGGCCCCATCCCATCCAGCCCATGTCCAACTAGGGTCCGTCTTAGAAAAGGCGGCAGAGGTCCTTTTGGGTTCAGGATCCCTCGGGGACCCCTTCAACTATCTCACCTGCTTGGCCTCTGTCAGCTGGACAGCATCTCCGATTTGGCTGTCCTGTGGTTTTATTTTCTGGGTGTGGGATGTGGAGATGCATGCCCGGGACCCTGCCGGCCATTGTGACTGGGACACTCCCTCGGGGGTCACCCTCCCAGAGCGGGGGCCATGGGAAGGGGGAACTGTGCCGCAGAGCTGACGGGCGCACCCCGGGTATGGTGCCCGACCCCACTCTCATGCCGAGGTCCGCACTGCGATCCATCCGCACAGCCCCACTTTGATCCCTGAGCTGCGTGGAACAGAATGGGGAACCTGACATGCAGGTGGTCCAGAGTCTCCTCTGTGGACACCACAAGGGACACACCTGGAAACAGTCCTGGAACAGCCAGAAACCTGCCAAGGCCGCTGCAAGGCGTCCAGATCCAAGAGGCTGCATGCTCAACCACTGAGACAGGACAGGGCCAGGCAGGCTCTTCTGTGTCCCCCACCACAGCCCTTGTCCCTTGCTGTCCCTGCAGCTGAGCGCCTGGGCAGGGAGGGCCACCCCCGCTGGGGGACAGCAGGCTTCCAAAGCCACTGTGTGCTGCCTTCACGGACAGAGATCCATGACATTGCATCTACTCGGACTGGAAGCGGATGATAAGATACAGAGGGGACTGGAGTAAACTCGGGGCGCGTGGAGACAGCGCCAGTGTCTCTGACTCGGGCTGAGATGCGCCTGGCCTGTGTGAAGTCGGCGCTCAGGGCCGCCCCCGCCCTCCCCGGCTCGGGCTGCAGGGCAAGAGATGCTTTCTGCAAAGGTGCCACCGGTGACCGACACGCTTTCCCATCTGTACCCGAGAAGGGCTTTCTCAACACAACCGAACCCCAAGAATCCCAGGGTCTACAAATGGGGTGCCAGGAAACGGCTGCTCTGATTCACAAGAGTCTCTGTGGTGAGATCACAAGGAGGGAGCCATTTGGGGCGAGGAAAAAAAAAAAAATAAACCGTTATTAGTCATTAGGGTTTGGTTCTCCATCGAGGGCCAAAAATAAATTTACCAGCAGAGGCTCTCCGCTTAGAGCCCTTCCAAATGGGGTCACATCTGTGTTCTTTTTTTCCTAGAAATGCCGAACTTGGCTGCGAGGCATTTGGGGGGGTGGGGGAGGATGTTTACCGAACTCTCTCTGAAGACACCCAAGATGCAACATGCTGCACTTGGTTTCCTCCACTGAGTCTTACTCTCTTCTTTTTTTTTGAAACACTCAAATTGCTTTTTCTTCTTGCTTATTAAGAGACTGAGGTGAGAACCCAAGAAAAGAACAGGAATGCTATGGAGAGATCCAAAATAGATAGACAGCAAGGTCCTACTGTCGGGGAGCTTGGGGACCCATATTCAGTTCCTTGTAACAGCCCATAATGAAAAAGATTATGAAAAGGAACATATACAGGTATATACGTGTAACTGATTCACTGTGCCGGACCCCAGAAATTAACACAACAGTGAAAACGGACAATCCTTCAGTTAAAAACAAAAAATCGATAACCCAGGTCCTGCCGTATAGTACAGAGAATTTATATTCAATATCCTGTAATAAACCATGGGAAAAAGTGTATGCCTACATAAAAGTGAATCACTCTGCTGTACATCGGGAACTGACCCAACATCGTAAATTAACTACCTCAATAAATTTTTCTTTAAAAAAAAGAAAAGCTACGGATGGAGAGAGAAGCAGACTGCAGGCAGGCAGGTGCTGTGTGGGACAGGAAGGAGTGGTCGGGGCTGCAGCCCTGGACTGGGGCGTGGGGGGCCGGCCGGAGCGGGTGTAGACACCGCAGAAAGGCCACGGCCGGCCGCGGGGATGCTGTATTGGAGCTTCTGGTTAGCGTCCTTCATGACTGTGGGAAGGCTTGGACCCAGCTGGGAGCTGACAGGGTGGCCACAGCACGAAATCCTTTCCACCGAGACTGAAAGGTCTGGCAGATCCTTTCCAACCTCTTAATTTCGTAACACTTTGTCTTAAATTGCAGGGACATGACACACGGAGAGACCACAGAATGGAACCAAAGTCCCCTCGTGACTGTACACCGGCTTTGACAAAAGCACAGACATGCAGGTCTGTGCACAGGACAAGCTTCTCCGTGCATGGGATGAGCTGTGGTCTGAACCACGGACACGGGCAGAAATGCGGGTGTGCCATCTCGTGCATTTAAGACACTGCCAGGAACGGTAATCCGGCCAGAAGTTCACCTGCTGGTTCTTCACCTTTTCCTAAAGAAACGGCAAGTCGGGGCACCTGTAAGAATGAGCAGGTTAGGCGCCGGGCGAGGCGGGAGGTTTCCTCTAATGAGGCCACACGTCACCGCGGCCTCGGTCCCTCCCCGAGTGGCCAGGTCTCTGTGCTCTCTCACTGTATGGGCAAAGCCAGAGCTAATGCCAACCAGCAGGCTCGGGTTTGCAAATATTAAGAGATAAACCAACCACGGTTGTTTTAGCATTCATATAATGCAATGAGAGACACAGAAAAGCCAGGAAGACAGACGACCCTGAAACGTGATGTGTGAGCTGGGGCCGGGCAGGGCGGCGCCAAGGTGGGGACGTGGGGACAGCATTGCAGGTGACAGGGTGGAGACAGGATGCCAGATCCAGGGCTGGGCCGTGTTTGAGGGCCCCCCTTCACCGTGTCCACTGTCCACTTTTCCACCACTTTGGAGCTCCTGACGGGACACTGATGACAGCTGCCCCCATCACAGTCTGCCCCCAAGACTGGACGGGCAGTTCGAGGCTGCCCAGCTCTGGTACCCGCGGCACAAAGGGAACGCACAGTCGGGGAGGTGAGAAGTCCGATGGACCAAGATCCATCGCTCGAGTCAGGCAGGAAACCATGAGGGACACCAGTTTCCCCAGCAGCGCCGAGGGCACGCACCCTCCTGGGCGCCAGTCCCAGCGGGCTGGGGGAATCCGAGCGACAGAAGGCAGACGCCGATTTGATGTTCTTGTGGGAAGCGAACGCCCATCCCAAGAAAAACATCAGGCAGGATTCCTGGGTTCCCTGATTCCGCTCACAGCGTCCGACAGCCCAAGGGGGAGGAGGCCAGGCTTCGTGCCAATGGCTGTGAGAGCCAGGGAATATTTCCACGGTCTTATTTTAGGATGGGTAACGCTGTAAACAACCCCAGTGCCCAGGCCACAGACGGCTCGTCTAGACCCTGATCTGAAGCAGAAGGTCACCAGGGAGGCAGACAGCCCAGATGTGCTCGGCCCATGTGACCAGGGCTGAGGCCCGGCCAGCGCTGGCTCCCGGACAGGGACACTCGCCTCACCTCCCGGGTGCTGAAGCTGGGACACCGCCGCCTGCGCCGGGGCGTGAGGTCGGGGCGCCAGCAGCTGCTGGGGAGCTGGCGAGCGGGGAGGAGACACGTGTCCCCACCAAGGGCGCCCACCCCGTGAGGTTACCAGAGAAAGAGGGTTTGCGGCTGATCGAGCCTCGAGGACATCAAAGGCAGAAAAGTCAAGGGAGTGGAGGGGAGTGATGCTTGCAGAGCTGCTTGTTGGAGACAAAGAATGCAAGGTCCCAGGAAGGGCCGAGTTTTGTGGCTAAAATCAGAGGTGCCAGATCTGGATGTCAGGTCCCCCTCCCCCCAGGTCCCCGGCCCCTGGCTCACATCTCAGCTCCACTTCTCATACCGGGTTCCCTCCTCCCAGCTCCAACACCTACACCAGGCCCCCCAGCCTCACACACACACTGGGTTCCCCCACCAGGTACCCCCGGCCCCACCGCTCACTCTGGTCACATCCTGGCTCCGCCACTCACACTGGGTCACGTCCCAGCTTCACCGCCTACAGCTGGACCTCAGTTTCCCAAATGCAGAACAGACGTAACGTTTGCAGCTAACTCTCAGGTTTGTTTGGCGGAGTAAATGCACTCATATAAATATGACAGACACACAGACCACTCAGAACAGCATCTGGCACACAGGTCACTCAGTGAACGTGAGATGCTCTGCCGTCACCTCTGTCGGGCAGGGCATCGCTGACTCTCCCCCGAAGCCTGCAGCCCACCCGCGCCCAGGCCCTGCCAACCAGGAGTCACAGAGCTGCCAGCCCGCTCCTCTGACAAGGTGGCTCCTGGTGATCGGACCTCCGACAACTCACTGAAACTCTGCCTCAGTGTCCCCCGCCCCCCGGGGTCGGGGAGAGCAGCTGTATTATGGACACCTGGGTCTTGCTTCACAATAGAAGGTGGCTGTCACCTTTGGGGTTAAGTGAAAACTCCTATCCCCTGAGGAGATGAGGTTCAAAGTCAGGAATGTTACAAGGACGCTCCTCCAAGCCTCCTCTGGTCCAGGTGCTCAGGGAAGCCCGGTGTTCATGGCCCCGTTTATCCAGATGAAGATGCCGGGCTCACATTTTTTCAGAGAACTAAAATTCATCTTTAGGCACCAAATGATTTGCATTATTACTTTTTAACCATTTTTATGAGACTCTTTCTATAACATATAAACAGCCTGTAACGCCCCTGATCTAGGCGGGATTTGGGCGAATACGTTAAGAGTCTCACAAAGCAACAAGTACAGAAGAAACAGGGAAAAAAAAAAACAAACCCACTGGGCCCCCCAGCCTCCCACAGGTGGCATCAACACGTCCACACCCCAGCAGCCGGGTGCACAAACTCGGGCCCGGGGGCTCACCTGCTTGGCGACGTCCTGGCGGGGAGGTAAGGAGCCGGGCGCGAGCACAGGGGGGCTCTCCGGGCCGCAGAGCTCGGGGAAGGGGTTGGGGATGGCGGGCAGGGACGAGGTCCTGAACTGCTGGTCCTCCTCCTGCAGGCGCCTGGGAGGGCAGAGACAAGGGCTCATTAAAGGCTGATGCGCTCAGGGTCCGGCAGCCCCGCTTCTGGGAAAATGAATGAAAATGAACGAAAAAACTGAAGGAGAGACTCCAAGAGATGTTTGCACACCCGTGTTCACCCTGCGCTGCTCCAAACACTCAGAAGGTGAAGCAGCCAAGTGACCACGGCTTCCCTCCTCCCAGGTCCACCTCCCACACCGGGCCCCCCAGCCTCACACACACACACCGGGTTCCGTGAGCCTCCACGGAGAGATACCACATTCTCCCACATGTGGTATCAACACGCAATGGGCTACACTCAGCCTGAACGAACCCTGCAGGGGACCACTTCATTGAGGCCCCCGGATGTGTCACATTCCTGGGGACAGGAAGGGGATGGAGGTTGCTGACTGGGGACCGGGCAGTTGGGGTTTAAGGGCTGCAGGGTTTCAATTCTGCAAGATGAGAGAGTCCGGGATTTGGTTGCATGACAATGTGAATGTTGTCAGTGCTAAGCAAGTGAACACTCAACATGGCCGAGACGGTCAATTTAATGCTGAGTGTACTTTACTACAACTAAAAAAACAATCTTAAAAAACCCCAAAAAACCCCTGACATTCTCAGACCCAAAGGGTATATAGATTTCCAACTTCACAGGACACCCAGGGGACAGGTGGTGGCTCACGCCACAAGTGCCACTGAGGGCGTGATGTGGCCTCGGCACCCCCTTCCAAGAGCTTCCTCAGTTTTGTTCAGTGAACCCCTGAAGTGGTTTTGTGCGTCAAAAGCATTTTGCACAACAACAACTATTTTTCAGTGACCCTGCAATGAACACTCGTCTCACCCAGTGAAAATGTTCGAAGAGGCTGTCCTCATCTGAATAGTGAGACGAACGCTTATGTGCACGCAAAGGACGTCGATGTGGAATTACTCGGAGATAAACGCTTCCTGGAGCCAGCGTCTGGGCACCTCTGAAATGGCCCCCTGCACCCCGCTCACGTCCCTGAGAGCCACGTCTGAACTTGCATCAGACCGTCCCCTCTCTGGCACGTCTCCAGGGCCGCCTCCTACCTCCTTCCCAGCATCAAACCTCACTGGTCATGCAAGAGGCCAGGCACACAGGATGATGGATCAGATACAGTTACGAAAACAGCAGAAAAACGAAAAAAGCAAACAATGATGTAGAGTGCTCTGTTTCCTCTCCCCGGGGTCCTGCCCACGTGTCCAGGCTCTCCTGGGAGGGGAGCCCCTCCGGCCACCCTGGACATCACTGCCCTGGGCACAGACGCCCCGAGCTGCAGGAGTTTGGCCCCTGACCTCGCTCCGCATCCCCAGCCCTGCTCCTAACGCACCCTTCCCGAACCCCTCATGTAGCCTGCGTCTTCATACTTTGGGGACTAAATCAACGATCCACTGGCTTTCTTGGGAGGTTTGCCCCTAAAGCCACAGCAGCTGCGATTCGCCAGACAACGTGCCGGAGAGCTTGCTTTTGATGCAAACAAATCCCACCCCTTCAGTAACAGCTTCCTGGTGGCCTCCAAGGGGGTCCCTTGTCACACTCAGAGCGCCAGGGCGGGAGACGCAGCCACGCTCCGCTCTCAGGACCTCCCAGCCCAAAGCTACCGCGCACCCGGGACCCACGAAGGATGAATTTTCCTTTGCTCCGAATCACAGCACCCGAAGCTGGCTTTCTGACATCCTGCCTGTCCACGGAAGCTTCTCTCTTTAGTACGTTGTCTTGAGCCTTTTTAAAAAAAGTCCTGCGCTAAGTCACAGAGGCCAGACACAGAAGGCCACCTGTCACCCGATTCCATTTGTAGGACGCGTCCAGCTTAGATACACCCACAGCTCGGAGGGCAGATGGCTGGCGGCCGGGGCCGTGGGGAGGGGGAGCCTGCTGAGTGGGCAGGGTGCCTCGGCCGTGATGGAGATGCTCTGGGCCCAGATGGAGGGCGTGTCCGGAGGGCGCCCAAAGCCCTGGAACACGCCCTTTACAGGGATTCAGTTTATGCTGCATGAATGTCACCTCAACAAGGTATTTTAAAAACGGAGGAAAAAAGTCACGTGTTCACACGTATCACCCAAAGCAAAGCTAAGGGACATGAGACAAAGCTGAACACAGTCCCGACTGAGAGGCTGGCAGTCAAAGCTCACATCGGTCCGTCCACACTCAGAGATGTGGGGAGCGGAGCTGAGGGGCGGGGGGCGGGGTCAGGGACAAGGTCCGTCCAGGTGACAACACGACCGCTGCCCTTCCCTTCACTGCGGCGCCCCCACCTCCTTCAGCACCATAGCCTCCTCCAGGAAGCCCTCTCACTGCTTCCACCGTCTGCTCTGCTCCTGCCCCGTCTAACTCCCTTCAGATGTGTGACAAGCTCTGGGGCGTCCTCTCCAGGACAGCCCCTGCTCCTTGGGCCCCTGACCTGGGTCTGTATCTGGGCTCCCCACTCACCAGGTGTGGGCCAAGGCACCTCCTCCTGAGAACTGAGGGTCACCACACCACCCACCTTGTATGGCTGCAATGACCGTCACATCGGCCAATATATGAGGACTCAACAGAGACTTACACAAAGGAAGTGCTCAGTACACGTGGGAGGTGTTCAGCACACATGGGAGGTGCTCAGCACACATAGGAAGTGCCCTGCACATATGGGAGGTGATTGATGGGAGGTAACTGACATACACGGGACGTGCTTGGCACACATACAAAGTGGTCAGCACACACAGAAAGTGATCAACACACATGGAAGGTGCTCAGCACACACAGGAAGTGCCCTGCACACGTGGGAGGTGCTTAGCACACACAGGAAGTGCCCTGCACATATGGGAGGTGACTGATGGGAGGTAATTGACATACATGGGACATGCTCGGCACACACAGAAAGTGATCAGCACACACAGGAAGTGATCAGCACACATGGGAGGTGCTCAGCACACACAAGAAGTGCCCTGCACACATGGGAGGTGGCTGACCTACATGGGACGTACTTGGCACACACAGGAAGTGATCAGCACACATGGGAGGTGCTCAGCACACATAGAAAGTGCTCAGCACACAAGGCAGTGATCAGTATGCACAGAAGGTGCTCTGCACACACAGAAAGTGCTCAGCACACACAGAAAGTGCTCAGCAGACCTGACAGAGGCCCAAGACGTATTGCACTGTACATACTCCAGCCAGAGAACCCCGGAAGGTGGCAGATGTCAAGCTCTCAACCATCCTCACCTGAACCCACCAGAGCCCATGCAGACCTGGGAGAGGCACGGACAGTTTCTCAGCTGAGCTTCACAAACATCTCCACCCAAAGGTCTCTGATGCCACCATCACCCTCTTCACAAGCACTGCCAGCTAACTTCTCTGCCTACCCGCACCCCGGGCAGAGAGGTGCCCTGGACACTGTCCCCACAATCCCCCAATCCACGTGCCAACAAATCTATCATCTCCGCTTTAAAATCCCAGGTCAGGATGCCGCTGCTCTGGGCTGGGCCCTGAAGCAGCTTCCAAATCCCACTGCCCCCTGACCCCAAGATGCCAGAGCTACTCACCAAAACCCAAATCCAACCCCCCAAGCCTGTTCAAATCCCTTCCCGGTCTCTCCCGTCGGAAGGGCTCCAGGACGTGGCCCCAGCCTGTCACGCTCTATGCTCTAACTGCCTCTGCGGAGGGACGACGGATGCACAAAAAATGTGCGTCTGTAATAAGCACCCCCTGGACCAGTTTAAAGATAAGGACGCAGAGGGACCACCTCCAGTCTGCCGTAAACATGTCCACCCCTTCCACACGCCTACTCCTACCCTCTTCATGTATTATTATTATTTTTAAATTATTCTTGGTTGTTTTTTGAGGGGGGGAGGTTTATTTTTTTATTTTTTTAGAGAAGGTTCTGGGGATTGAACCCAGGACCTCCTGCATGCTGAGCATGTGCTCTGCCATTTGAGTTATACCCCCCGTATTGTTATTATTATTATTTGTGTGTGTGTGTGATCAGAACACTCCACGTACGAGCTGGCCCCTCGGCAAACTGTTCAGCACACGACACAGCACCAGTGATGGGCCCAGGACCTGCCCACCTTGTAAAACAGAAACTCTGCACCCTCTGACCCGCCCTGCCCATCCCCCTCCCCCAGACCCTGGCAACCACACTCCACTCTCTGCGTCCACGCATTTGGCTGTTTCAGGCTCCTCAGGGACGTGGAGCCATGTGGTACTTGTCCTCCTCTGTTGGTCTGATTTACTGAGCACACTGTCCATGGGGTCCCAGGATGGATGAAGGGATGGATAAAATGTACACACATATGACAGAATATTATTCTGACACAAAAAAGGAAGAGGGTCCTGCCCATTTCAACAACAGGGATCATGTCTTTGGCTCATGAAACCTCTTCTCCCATCCCTCAGCTCCTACTCACCCTTCGGCACCCAATTCAGAGAGCCGCCACCTCCAGGGAGCCCTCCACCCCTTCCCAGAGGCCTCCCACAGCCCCAGCATTTCCACAGAGGCTGTGTGTCCTCCACTTTATGCCCTGGGAATGTGACCACACGTCTGAGGCTGCCTGTTTCTGATCAGTCCCAGGTCCCCAGGCCCCACTCTGGGCAGCTGCCTGCCCAGCCCTGCTCTCATTTTTTCCAGAACATTCTCCTCTGCACATCCCACCAACTTGGCCCAGAGCAGGTGCTCATAAAAGTGACCTGAATCAAACCAGCTACCAGGTCCATCCTATGGCCGCTGTGCTGGACAGAGAAAAGGACTGGGTCTGGGGATGGAGAGTGGTGCTGGGACCCCGAAGCGCTCCATGCTCCGGGAGGGGGTGCCCCAGGGCCCACCTGGCGGCGAGGATGTGCACGGGCTGGGAACGCTGCACCTTCTGCCGCGGGGACAGCTGCGGCTGGTTGGACCTGGCTGCGGAGGGCGGCGGCGGCCCACGGGCGTGCTGGCCGTTCTGCAGAAGAGGCGTCGTCTCCGACTGCATGCCACACGCCGAGCACAGACTCTCCAGGGACAGGCTCATGTCATTCACGAGGGCCTCCAGGTCCACGTCATCCTCTGCACATCAGAAGGCAGGAAAGGAGAAGAAAAGAAAAAAAAAGAAACCTTAGCAGCAATGAGGTCACAGAGCTGGAACCCTGCCCCAACCTCAGCTGGCGGATCACAGGTGCACAATGAGCCCTGAGTGGGGCCGATCAGGGCTGCTCCCTTCCCTGAGGTTCCAGAAGACAAGCATCCAATGGGAACGGAACAGCATCGGACACCGAGAGCAGCCTGGCCTGCTAAGGCCACCAGGTGGACGGGCTCCCTGGGCGGCCACTGATGGAACATGCAGCCCCCGGCTGCCCCTCCTCCGCCCGCGACTGGCCCGAGGCTCCGAAGGGTCATTTTACACATCAGCTTGGCCGGAACACAGTACCCAGAGTCAGTCCATCTTCATTCCAGATGTTTCTGTGAAAATGTTTTTTTTTCTCTATTTAAATCGTGCATGCTAAACTGAGCACGCGCTCTACCACTGAGCGATTTCCCTCCCGTCTTTTTTAGCTGAGGGTAACATTTAAACCAGCAGACTGTGAGCGAGGGGAGCTGAAGGCCTTGAGAGAAGACCCAGGATCCCCGAGGAAGAGGGGATTCGGCCTGCAAACTCCAACTGCGGCCCCTGCTGCGTCTCCAGCCGGCCACCTGTCCTGCGGACAGCGGATGTGCGAGCCAGCGCCTTGAAGTCACCACCCCCACGTACAGACACATGCACAGCCTGCCTGTTCCGTTTCTGGTGGTCGGTCACTTTTTAACAACATGGCAAATACAACCTAGGCTGCGTTGGTCACAAGTCACGCAATCACAGTCCCCAGCAGCCTAAGTGATGCGCATGGAACAAACAAGGGGCTTAGAGCTCACTCTACCCGAGGGGACCAGCCCCTATTGGGCAGGAAGGGAGAGTAGAGGACACCTGCTGCCCCGCCCAGGACCCCAGCCCCTGGCTCCCCGCCCCTGCCCTGTCCCAACACCATCCTGGCCACGCCCCTGTCCAGCCACGCCCCACACTATCCCCGCCCATGTCCCTGGCCATGCCCCTCCCTGTCCCCCCCCACCACACCCATGACCCACCCCAGCCCCACCCCCGTCCCAACCCCGCCCCTGGCCACACCCCCTAAGCCGTCCCCTGTCCCTGACCAAGCCCCACCATATCCGCGCTGAGCCACGCCCACACACAGGCCACACCCACCCTGTCCCAGCCCATGTCCCGTCCCATCCCAGCCCCGCCCCCGCCACGCAGTCCCTGGTCCAGTGTCTCCCTCCCTCCGTGCCCGCAGCTCTCACTCGGGCTCACAGTGGTCCCCAGCCCAGTGCAGACATTCAGTCAACGTTATTTATTAGCTCTATTTCCCTCACTCCTCAGAAGACAGCAGAGTGGTGACAATTAACCCGGTTTAACAGCTGAGGAAATCCGTCTAGGGGACCCGACTCACTCGCCCCAGATCACACAAGCGGTAAGTAGGGAACCCCGAGTCTGAAAACAGGCTTTCCTGCTACCAAGGTGGCCTCAGCAGGTGTGCACGCGATGAAGGAGCTCACGGATCTTTCCAGAGCACCCTGACCCCCCTGCCTCTCCCGCTCCCCCGACAAAAATCTCTGATGCCTCTGCGTCAGCCTCCCCGCCTCCCCAGGCACAAGGAGACAGAACATGAGGGAGGACGGCGGGGTGGCCGCGGTGGGGGCCGGGGCCTCTGGTCAGGCGGGTGGGGTGGAGTTGCAGGCAGGGCAGACTGGGGGAAGCAGGGAGACCACTGACCAGCACCTCCTCCAAGGCTCCACGGCCCTCCAGGCAGCGGTGCCCAGAAGAGGGGCCTCGGGTCCAGAGGGCCTGGCCTGGGTGACGGACGCTACCAGCAGCAGGCAGGGCCCGAGGAGGGCAGACACCCGGATGGACGGGAGGCTTCTGAAAAAGCAGCGATGAGAGGCCGAGGCAGGGTGGACAGGGCTGGGGAAGAACCCGGGACAGGAGGAGGGTGCCGGCGAGTCTGGGAGGCCTGCAGACAGACCCCGGCCCCCAGGTGAGGCAGGGCCGGGGAGGCGGGGGCAGGGCCCCAGTGGGGAGAAGGGAGAAGAAAAATGTTGCTGCAGCTCAGGATCTAAGTCAGCAAATATTAATCCTGTGGCCAGATATTAAAAGGACAAGGTGCTGAATCAAGCAGTAAGAATTACCATGAAATGAATAATTAATATGTCATAAGGGAGAACGCGGGAGTCCGCAGGCAGGGCCGCGGCCCAGAGCTCAGGAGGCAGGGGTCGGGGGCAGAACATCTGGACTCCCGCAGGGCCGGTCCCCTGGTCCCCGCAGGGCCGCTGGCCTCAGACAGGTCCTCCCCTGTCTAAACGGCACAAGAGAAGAGTCGTGGACAGTCGCTGCCAGAAGAGACCAGGAGACTTCTGTGTACTGGCTGAGACCTCAGGCCTTCACCTAATGAGGAAGAGTTTAAGCTGTGCCGGTGCTCACAGCCCTGGAGCGTCAGGGAAGTTCTAGAATGTGTCCCTCATGAACACCACTCATCTCCTTTACGTGGCTGATACGGAATGGTCGCTTAACTTAAACTCAGGGAGACAACAAAGGACATTGGCGTCCTTCCTCGCCTGGTAACGACTCGGTGCATTTCCATCTTAACAGACCGCTCAAGAATCAAATGGGTGAAACAGCAGGTCCACTGGCACTACTGAGCTGGCCTTGGTGTGGACAGGTGGCCTTGGTGTGGACAGGTGGCCTTGGCCATGGATAGGCAGCCTTGGGCAGGCGGCCTTGTTATAGACAAGTGACCTTGGCTGTGGACAGGCAGTCTTGGCCGTGGACAGGTGGCCTTGGCCGTGGACCGGTGGCCTCAGCTGTGGACAGGTGGCCTTGGCCGTGGACCGGTGGCCTTGTCTCCTGTGCATTTCTTTCTGCTCCTCTCCATCACCCGGGTCCTCCCTGGGTCACCCCTCTCTGCGGTCAGGCCACGCTGCTTTTAGGAACACAAAGTAATTCTGACACCACTCAAAGCAAACAGAAAGGTCAACTGGACGTGAAGCCGCAAAGGCAGAAGTCTCAGCGCGACCCACGTCGTCACCGAGCGTTAACTCCCCTCGGAGGTGGGTTAGCGATTAACCTGCTTTCAACTTTAAATACGTTTAACTGTGAATCTGTTAAAAGCCAGGCACTTCTGACAGCACTCACTTAGGGGGCTGTAATTTTCACGAATCAAATCCAGCCGCTGGCTTGGCATGTTCCGTCCACAGCCCTTAGAGCAAAAAGAAAACAGCTTAAAAGGATTTAAAATACTCTGTTCCAGGGCAACCTTGACCATTTCCTGGGAGCGGGGAGGGGGTTCGGTGAGCATTGTAGCTGTTCAGATCATGGAATCACTCAGAGATGTCTGATTTTACTTGAACCATGTCAAGTTCTAATAAAGACCGACATTTACATCTTCCAAACTGAGGTTTTAAAGGATTGATTCTAACCATTCAAAAATCACTGCACGCATTCTTGGAAATATTCCGTGAGCGAGTGCATCTCAGAGGGAGACTCCCTGTGTCCTCTGTGCACGTGTGGCGGCTGCACGGATCCCTGGGGTTGCCCCTCACCCGCATGTGGTAGCCCTTCTGCAGGGACCAGTGAGTGGCGGAAGCCGACGGCCAGGACGTTAGCAGAGAGGACGCTTCTGGGAATGCACGTTCCGGTTAAGTGCCTCCTACACGGCCTGACCTGTTCCTAGTGAATCGCAGAGAGTCACACCTTTTACCATTAAGCTTGAAAAAAAGTACTAGAAATGATACGTTGTCAGGTTAATTTTAGTGCATGGTAGTATCTCACGTAGGTTTTCCCTTAAGCAGTTTGATTTTCTGTCTTTGTCAAGTGGATTTATGATTCATTCCACATTTGTTAAAGGGTCTTTTTTCTGAATCATACTCTGCTGTGGAAGATAGTTTTAAGAATCACAAATGCCATGTTGGTTTTAAAATCTTAACGTAGTTGTACACGTTCTAAAAAAGAGCAGGGCCAGCAGCCAACCACCCCCCACCTCCACCCAACTACTAAATTTCCCAATTCCCGTTACATTTCTTACATTGAGTGTGTTCAGCTTGCGATGCCTTATTTTACGGAACTTTGGGAGTTCTAGTGATGATGTCATTTTAGGAAGGTACGGTTTATCATTCCGACTTGGGTTTAAATCGGGAGGGTTTAAAAAAGTTTAATTATAAAGCTTTATGGAGGGAGAATATAGATCAGGGGCAGAGCATGTGCTTAGCAGGCGTGAGGTCCTGGGTTCCATCCCCAGTCCCGCCTCTAAAAATAAATAACCTTAGTTACCCCACCCCCACACACCAAAGTAAAATAATACAATAAGAAGTAAAAAGCATAAAGCTGTTTTTAAAAATTAAAAAAAAAGAAACGTTAAGTTAAAAATAAAGCTAAATATTAAAATAACCTCCAAGAACCTTACGAAGCGGTGCCAACTTCAAAGGGGTGGCGGGGTAGGGAGGTTAAGTACCTCTTCACTGCTAACTTGAGGCCAAAATATTTCCCCTGAGACTGTCCCTCTGAAAGGAGTAAGACACTGGAAGGGAAACGGGCATTGATTTTATACATAAACTTTCAGTCCACACAGATCTCTAAGGTTCTATTTACGGGACAAATATTTATGGGTCAAACAACACAGCCGTCGATCAAGTTATTAACAGCCACATTCCTTCCTGAAATAGCCCAAACCAAAACCCGGGGCTCTGATTTTGTCCCCAACATCCGAGTAGATCCTCGGATCTCAAACTCACAACTGTATCTTGTCCCACTGCCATGCGCCAACGGCGGCAGGCGGAGTCCTAGAACGGAGACAGATTCAGGGAAACACGTCCATGTTGGGATTAATGAAGGATTCCGGTGAAGGGCTTCTAGAAACCCAGCCAGGAGGAGGCCAGGTGCTCACCAGCCAGACCGCAGGTGCGGGGGAACTCTCAGGGAGCAGGTGCCTGCGGCCCGACCCCGCTGATTCCCTGGTCCACAGCACCATCTAGCGTCGCCTTCCATCCGCCACTGAAGACGCCGGTCCTGCATTACTAGATTATTCCGGTACCTTGAAGGGATGCTTCTGCCCCATGGGAGCAGGATACCTCAACTCTGTCCTTCATTCCCGACCCACGGAGCACCTGCTCACAGGCAGTGACTTCCCCGTCTCCTCCCACTGTCACCCTCGGGGGGTAAGGGACAAGGTCGGGCAGGGTGGCCGGCTTGCTTACTGTGACCGACAGAACCCCAGAGGGTGGCAAAGTCCAAAGAGGAGAAAAAAATTGTGAGGCCGGGATAAAAACAGATGCATCCGTGTTCGTCTTCCTCCGTGGTCCCCGGCACACAGCGCCTAAAATCCTCGTAATTTCTACGTGATAAGAGTACAGAGGGCATCTCTGCTATAACATTGTCTTTCTTTCTTTCTTTGGTAGTTTTTGAAAAAGCTCCAGAGCTCGGGTAAAAGCTGAAAAGAAGTGTCTTTTGTTATTCATAGCAAGCCTTTTTCAATCCTTTGAGTCTGTGCTAATCAGGTGACTCCTGGGAGGCCCCCAGGTAACCACCTGATGGGGGCAGGTGGCCAGGGAAACCAGCTGCATGTGGTTAGACGGGTGGGGCCGTCAGCCCTGCCCCCGACCTGCAGGGAGGAGAGAGGGGCTCGAGCTGGCCTTAACTGCCAACAGCCAAGGATTTCCTTAACCTACGCATGCGATGAAGCCTCCAAAAAAACCCCAAAGACGTGGCCGGAGAGCTTCCCGGCTGGTGAGCAGGGGCAGATGCGGGGAGGGCGGTGACCCCAGGGGGCAGGGACCTTCACACACACCGCCCTTTGCCCCTGTTCATCGGGCCCTGCCTGGGTTGGACCCTCCGTAGCAAACTCGTCACCGAGTTAGCAGACCATCAGCTCTGCGGGTTGCTCTAAAAAAATCATCAAACCAGTTACGTGGCGCCAGAACTGAATGGCAGGACCCCCAGCCGGTGTGGGAGAATCACCTGGAGTGGGAAAGCACCCCGGTGAGAGCAGGAAAGAAAAAGGTCGTTTTTCTTGGCAGCACCGTCCGAACCTGGAAGTTCCCAGGCGGGAGTGCAAAGGCCAAAAATGTCACACATTTCCACCTGGCCGAGCACTGTCACAGGTCCAGCCCGCAGAAGCACTTCAAACCGAAACCGTGTTCCCTGGGCAAGCTATTTTTGGTGACCCACAAGCTCACATGAATTTAATTTTTGCTGCGTAGCGTTGCTGGGACATAAGCGAGCAGAGGAAGGAACATCAGGTGTCACCCCGTTGAGAGTATTCGGCCCTGTTGACTCATGATATTTAAAGATACTCAGCAAATAGAAGAGCCGACCTGTTGACCACAACTCCAAATAAAAACACGAATGCAGCTCCCAAATTCCGTCACTTAAAAACAAATTTTTTTTTTTTAAAGGAACCAATGCTCCCTTTCAGTGGTAAGGACGAGCAGGCAGGAGTGAAACCCCGTTTAGAGTTAGTCTGGCCACCAGGTACTAGGAATACACACAGGGCATTGGAGCGATTCGCAACTCCTGGTTGTTTCTGTGTTTTTACAAGAGAAACTTGCGACATCCTCTCGTCTCTCCCCCCTACAGACAACAGGAACCACACACTCAGTGTGTGTTCATTGAGAAACACACTGTCAACACACTGATTAATTCAATAACCTGTAAGAATCTGTGGGCGGGTTTTTTTTCCACTAAGACCATAGACTTTTGAAAAAGCCCTGCCCTCCCTTTGGGGGGAGTTGTGGGGCCCCTCACCTCCCCACCCGCTCCCAGGACCCACTGGCCATCACCCAGCGCACGGTCGGGGTCCGCCGGCCACATGAAACGGGACAAAAATCCACGCGCATCCTGGGACCAGTACAGCCAGATGGAGGGCAAGTTAACACAGTCCTCTCGGCTCTGCTGACGCCAGGACAACGGGCTCCTCGCTCTGCATCACCGATTATTTTTCTTGCAAAGCCTTTCCTTTCGCTAATCCAAAAGCAGGACTGCGCACGGCGGCCTCAGTCCTGTGTCCAGTTCCTTGGGAGCTCTGGCATTTTCTTCTATTATTTTCGAACTCCATCCGGACCCGAGAGCACCCCACGGTCAGCGGCAGAGCCAGGATCCTGCCAGGCAGCTCTGTCGGCCCAAAGCACTGGGATCCGGGATCCCCTGCTTCCACGAAGTCTGGAACCTGCTTTCCTTCAACCCTCGTCGACGTCCACGCGGTCTGTGGATCTAAGCACCACCCCTTACGGTGACTTAAGTGTCTACAGCTTCTAGAACCACTTTGCTGTACGTGGGGAATTAATACAATACTGCACACCAACTCTATTTCAATTGAAAAAAAAAAAAAAGAGTTCTGACTTCTAGAACAACTGAGAAGTGATTTAGAATCAAACCCTTGTCTACCACCATGAGAAAGGCCGCAGGTGACTGTTCACCGGTTGGTGACTGTGCCGGGGGCCGGGGACAGAAGGGTGGAGAGGACTGGCCGGTCCTAGGAGCCTCTAACTCCCCTACGCCAGGGAGCCTGGGCTCCAGCCCTGCCCGGGGCTACGGATTCAGACCTCCTTTTGCTCCTGACTTCTGAGGGGTGATGCCCAGACCCCTTCAGCTTTGATTCCCTGAATGCACGAGTGGGTGGAGACGAATCAACTATCCCAGGAACGCATGGCTAAAATCCCATCTCATCCAGGAGAACCTGAAACCGGAAACCCCGGAGTTACTGACTGAACCCCAGGTTTATGGTCCCCATCCTCCGCCTGCACGCGGCCCGCCACACAGCAGTACAGCGCCTGTCTGCGCAGTGGAGCGGAGCCAGGTCCACGGGGCTCTCTCGACCCCTGACAGCACACACTGGACACACGTGGTGCGGGTCCTCTGTGCCAGAGATGAGGGTTTGTGATACCCTGGGAAATCATCCCGCACCGGCCTCCTGTCCCCGCACCCAGGAGAGTGCAGTGCGGTCCCGAGTGAGGCAGGAAGGCACCTAGGGTCTGCGAGCTCTCACGGTGGCCCCCAACCCCCAGACGAAGCAACACACATTTAATAACGGAAAGGACTCTTCCAGATTAGCAGGTGCAAACGCCACATCTGACCATTAGGGAAAGTGAGGTCCACAGCAGCAGAGACGCAGCGTGCCACACAGTGACCTGGTGGCCTGGCCGAGCCGAGGGCCTGACATCTGAGCTGTGTGTCCAAGGGCAAGGCGGGAGCCACCAGGAGCAGCCCTGCCTGTGCGCTCGCCACGGGCCCCTACGTTTGACATCGCTGATACGTGTACCCCTCCAGATCAAAAGTGTAATGGCAGCTCTTAATCGCTTCTCGATGCCTCAGCCCCAGGAGGGCCCGTCCTGGACGGGAAGGGGACGCCGCCCAGGGCAGGGCCGCCGGGGTGACTCCAGCTAAAGACAGCAGAGCCCCTTCCCGCCACATGACCCGGACGCTGCTCGGACACATTCCGGACCCACCAGCTGGGAGCCAGGGAGCTCCCCAGCCCAGCACCCGACCAGCCTGGCCGTTTCGGACTCACAATCAAATACACTCAGTGGCAACATTCAGGGCAGTGGTTTTTTAATTTAATCTAATTTTTTATTGACGTGTAGCTGATTCGCAACGTGTCAGGTGCACAGCAAAGCGATTCTGTGACACGTCTACATACACATCTATTTCCTTTCCAGATTCTTCTCTATTATTTGTTATTAAGAGAAAGCGATTATAGTTCCCTGCGCTGTCCAGGAGGTCCTGAGGGTGGCGGTTTTTAAACATTTTGGGGGGTCAGAGTCCCCTTTTATAACTGGTTTTCCTCCCCCCATTTCAGTTCACACTTTGAAAATTTTCAGTAGGGCACAGAACATTCCGTTAAATCAGAAATGGAGAATTTACACTTGAAAACAGATCTGAATCTGAGAGGCAGGGTGGCCCACGGAACTGCAGCAGGATTTCAGGACAGAAAACGCTTTTTGTTCATTAGCCCACGAATCGCCCAGTTTCCAGCCCGAGGAGAAAGGCGTGAACACCAATCAGGTGGCACCCCGTGCTCATCGGACACCACGGCGATGAAAACTTTGGGTTTATTAATACTCAGTTGTTAGGTATCTCCGATAATCAGAGCGAAGAATTAAGACGATCTGTTTTTTCTTTCTCTGAGACATTTTTAAAAAGAACAAGTGTATAAACCCTGCACCTGCACCTCTCCCCGTCCCCCCCAAAGTCCCCAAAAAACTGAAAGCCAGGACTCAAGAGGCGTTTTGCGCGCCCGAGCTCACAGCAGCAGTAGTCACAACAGCCAGGGGGTGACGGCACGCTAGAATCCGTCAGCGGGCGTGTGGATAAACAGGGCGCTTGCTCCGTGCAAGGCAACAGTCCCCGTTACTGAAGGAAGAGGCAATTCGGACTCACATGGGATAGACCAACACTGCATGCTGCCATCTACCCGAGGCCCCTGGAGCAAACTCCTAGAGGCAGAGAGGCGAAGGGTGGGTGCCGGCGGGCTGGTTTCGCGGCTGTAGACTTTCCCTTTTGCCGATGACGACAGCTCTGTGGGCGGGTGGGTGGTGGTGACAGGCTGCAGGACAGTGTGAACTCACGCAAGGCCACTGAACGGCCCACCTAAAACTGGTGAAGACGGTGCATTTTATGGCAGGCGTGTTTTACCACAATTAAAAATAATAATGCGTTAGTAAAACGCATTTAAAAGGTGGAATGTTCAACATCCTCCAATGTGGACACTTGAAGCCGTTTTCTGGCTAATCTACTCGGGGCACCTTTAAGAAGCCCTTGGGCCTAAACCCAGTGCCACTGGCTGGGGCTTCAGGGGCACGGGGTCCTGGGCAGCCCCGCCCCCCGGAGACCCCGCCCACCGCTAGTGCACCTGCCGCAAGCCCCGCCCCTCCGGGGGGGGGCAGACTCGCCCTCCCCGACTCCGCGTCCTCCCTCCTGCCCCGCGCGAGGCCACCCCGCCTGCTCGCCTCGTCCCCTGGGCCCGCGCACCTGCTCACGGGCGGCTTCCTCCCCCACCAGAACCGAGGACACGGTGCGATGTCGCTCCCGATGGCCATCACGGGGCTGGGCTCCTGGGGGCCAGCGCAGGTGGCCCAGGGTGACCGACGGGGACAATGGTTTAGTGATGAAGAGTCCAGGGCCCCTCCCAGAAGAGAACCACTGCGTCTCAGAGGCCCGGCCAGGAGGTCGAACAAGATGCAGGCAGCACCCAGGTCCGGGAGGCTGAGGCGGTGGGGGGACCCCTGGGGCTGGCTTCTCGGGTGACCCGCCAGGTAACCTGGGGCACGCTGGCTCGTGGAGCCCCAGGACCAAGGTGCTTGCTTCCTCAGTGACGCCAAACACGAATTCCTTTTCCCACCCAACAGTGATTCTGTGGACCGCGACAGGTGGGTATTCGAACCTACCTGTGTTCATAAGGTGTTCATGTCTCCATGGCTCCTGCAAAGCCCCGCCAGACGGAGGCTGCGAGAGCAGAGCCTGGAGAGATGCAGTCTGCATCCTCGTGCACACAGCTGTGCCCTCGGCTCTTCCCCGTCTCGCCGAGCGGCCAGAAGGGGCCCGGGATGCTGGCTGCAGCTACTCTCAAGGTGGGGGGCTGGGTTACGTCCCCCCATCCTGACAAACCCCTCCTTCTCACTGCCAGGTCTGTGACAGCCCGGGAGGCTGCCGTGAACGGAGGGGAGGACGTGTCACAACGCCCGGGAAGATCTCAGAATCACATGTCCATATGGTGGCAGCCCGACGGGAAAAAAGGAACTTAATGATTAACCACTCTGGACTCTGATCCCAGGGTCACTGACGTTTTTAATCGAAGCTTTAGAGCATTGTGGAATTATCCTATCCAAAAAGAAAGAAAAGAAAAGAAGAAAAAGAAAAGGAAAGAAAGGAAGGGAAGGGAAGGGGAGGGGAGGGAAGGAAAAAGAAAAAGAAAAAGAAAAAGAAAAAGAAAAAGAAAAAGAAAAAGAAAAAGAAAAAGAAAAAGAAAAAGAAAAAGAAAAAGAAAAAGAAAAAGAAAAAGAAAAAAGGAAGAAGGAAGGAAAAAGAAAGGAAGAAAGAAAGAAAGGAAGAAACAAAGGCAGGCCAGCAAGCTACCTTATTCCATACAATGATTCGTTCCATTCACTGAAATCCAAAAGCCGGAACCTGATGGTCAGTGAACATGGCCGAGAAAAGAGTGGACATTTTCCATCTTTTTTGGATTTTCTCCTGTCTCATCATCGCAAGGAAGGACCTGAGTTTCTTTCAGGTCTTTGAAGACTGATCTGTACCATGAAGCACATGGCAACACAGGAAAGGAATTTTCCACGACCTGCCAAGCAAGGACCCAGGACCAGGGCTACAAATTGCAGAAAAAAGTACAGATTCGCTTGTGACATTAAGATCCCTACTTGTACCATTAAAGGACAGTGGGGGGCGGGGGGACAGAAACATGCTCACAAAATATCACTCAAAAGGGTCGGAGATTACTGGCATCTTTCTCGCATGTTCCTTAATGATTTAATCTGTTTCTTCTCAACCTTCGAATTTTGCTTCCTAACTCTTCGATGACATCATGCATCAGGCAGGAGCCTGGGTGCAAGAAACTGCAGATGACTTGTCATCCTGGAAGGTTCTCAACTTTCTACGAATCCTAAAAATATTAATCCGAGAACACTGGACTCGCACGGGGAAAACCCAGGGCAGCGTCCCAGAGTCTTGTCACTCGCCCGCCCCACACTCTCAAAAAGGCAATTTTTTTTTAAAGGTAAATAAATTAAGACGCGGGGACGTCTCTGTTACTCCATTAACATGAAAACTCTCTGATTCTGTGACTCTACCTCCATCAGTGGAAAATTCATCCCTGTTAACTCCCATTTTTTCTTCATTCGTCAAATATTTACCGAGCACCAGCTCCACCCCTGACATCACTGCAGGGACTGGAAATACAGACGTTAAGAAAACAGAGGAGAAGCCCGCCGCCTGAATGTAGCGAAGTCCTAACCGACAAGCTTTGGAAAAGGTGCGAAATACAGTCAGGAAGGAGGTGAAACTTTTTTACTGCCTCTGAAAAACATAATTCTCTCTGTAAAGAAGCAGAAACGTGCTCCGCTTAGCAGACACCCTGAAGACGGCAGGGGCCCCGTGGAAAGGGGCCACCTCAAGCCCACGGGGGGAACCCCAAGTAAGCATCGTGCAAGAGAGGCCGGGGACCTGCAGGTGGCAGAAAAGAGGGCAGTCTGTGTCCTCAGACCAGAACAGCCTCGGTAAAAGTTAACAAAGTGCTCGAAACCAGGGAAGTATCCCAGAGGCCAGGAACTCCCCCGGGACGGCCGCGCCCCACTGCTTGGCAGGAGGGGAGAGTTTTAACATCAAATCTGTTTACATAAGGCATTAGAGGACAGTCAAGTAGAGGGCACTGAGCTCTAGGAAGAGCCCGGTTTCTCAGGCATCAGGATGGGGAAAGATCTTCCACGAGGACGAACCAGGCGATTCCAAGAAATGGCACGTCTCCCAGAACGCGATGCCCGGGAGAGAGGAGCCGTCTTTCTGGGATGTGGGTGGAAACAGGGTTTAACTGGAAAGCTGGGACGTTCGGGACACGGCCGGTGGGGCCGGGATGGTCTATGTTTGGGTCTCTGGAATCTGTCTGATGAGCCGGACCACCTGGAGAGCTTCTGTGTGTGCACACAGGTTCCCGGGACGCACCTGGATTCATTCTGCATCCGAATCAGGGGTTTTTACTCAAGATAATAATTTGTCGCCAAGAGAAATAACAGCTCACATACAAGGGGCACCCTCTGAGCAATGGCCCAGGAGGAGGAGAACTCAAGGCGGTCCGTCTGGGAACTCGGGCTGTCACTGATGGCCAGGAATTCTGGTGGAGCCAGCACCGAGGGAGAGGCTGCACATACTGGACCCACGGGAGAGGGAAGGATGCACATTTTGATTTTTTATTATCTCTCCACGCATATAAGATTGCACGCATTAGGGGGAGGGTGTAGCTCAGTGGTAGAGTGTGTGCTTAGCATGCACGAGGTCCTGGGTTCCATCCCCAGTCCCTCCATTAAATAAACTAATAAATAAAAAAGATTGCATGTATCTAATGATGATGATAAACACCACCAGTTTTCTGAGCTCCTACAAAGTGCCAGCTTTTATGCCGGGCGCATCTTCCAACCAAAGCAGCCAAGGAGGCATCTTTAAGACTTCAGATAAAGACAGGGAGGCGTGGGGTCACTCAGCCGCCAAGACCATGACAGAGCGTCAAATACAGCTCCCAGGTGAACACACTGCTTCCCTGGTACGTTGTCATTTTAATTTTCTTCCTTTTTTCCCTTGCTAAACTTCGAGTTTTAGTTTAATTCTTTAGTTCTCCGTCACTAACCTTGAGTTTCTCCAGGCTGGGTGGACTGTGTCGTCTTTGGCCCTTGCGTCCCTACCTGATTCCCCACCTGGCCCGCAGCCAGTGTCGGGAAATGAGCGCAGAATGCGTGGGAAATGGACTCACCAGCCTCCATCAATCAAGCCGTAGAATTTTCCAGAAGGTCAGACTGCCAGGCAGGGTTCCCAAACTCTGCGGAGTCCCCAGCCCTTTAGCTCCTGGGGGAAAAGGCCCAGCGGGGAGGTCACACACAGGCCACCAGCTGAGTAACTGCCGGGCGGGGGTGGGGGGCTGGGGGACGAGGCCCGGGGACCTCTTTGCAGGAAGCATCACCCAGCGGGCGGGACCTGCGCCCACGGGAGCCTGCCTGCCCCGTCGGGTCTACCTGGCGGTCCCCGAGGTCGCAGGAGTGACAGAAGGCTCCGATTCTGTCCGTTTTCAGGACACGGAGCCAAGAGCACGCGCCCTGATGGGAAACCTCCCTCCCTCGGTGCACACGCACGTCCCCGCACGGCCGCACCGCCCCGGAGAGAGGACCGTCTTCCCACCCATCGCTGCCTCCTCCTTCCCTCCGGCTCCGCGCCCGCACAATGAAACGTCTGCGTCCTGCTAGGGGACAGCTGCTTAACGCCATGTGGGGTCAACCTCTCTCCAAACCAGTGCCTTTAATCACCAGCTCTGCCAGCAGAGACCGCGCAGGGACACGAGGAGCTGTGATGGTGGGATGCTGGGCACTGCACCCAGAAAGTTCCAGAGTGCAGCTTGGCAGAAGGGCATCCTATATTCACTGCCCCTGGCTCCAAGGTCACCCTCGGCGAAGCTTTAATCAGGATTCCACAGCAAGGATCCCCCGACTGCTACACCCAACGCCCCATGCACTGGTCAAACACAGAAATCCAGAAAGGGAGGCGGCGAGGGGGGGCAGCCCTGGAACTTTCCCACGTGGCATCTTCCTCAATCCCACACCCATGAGGCAAGAGCCACCAGGCTCACCTCCAGCTTAGGCAGCCAAGGCTCAGAGAGGTTAACAGCCACAGCCAACGCCACACAGCTATTAGTGGGGTCTCGATCCTCACCTTGGCTTGGCTAAAAAACCCAGCAGCCTTTTAGTTTCCCCCAAAGATTAAAAACCAAAACAAGATTCCTTGGTCTCAAGGAAACTAGAAATGAAATGGGAAGCCAGGCGCACATGTGGCATCCTATAAGACAAGGCAAAGTGTGGGAAGTTTGGGGGAGACGTTAGAAGTCACAGGAGAAGACCCTCGAGGAAGCAGCTGATTTAAAGGGCGGGAGACAGAGAGGCGGGGATCCAGAAGGCGGCCGCGGCGGCCGGGTCAGGACCAAAGGAAGCAGGAGGTTGTAAAGCTGGAGAGGAGGTGATCGGAGTTACCAGTTGCCCCCCGACTGAGGTAGGGGAGGACAGAACTGGGCAGCAGGTCCCATAAGAGCAGTCTGTGCAGCTGGTGCCCAGGGGACGCGTGCAGAGGGAGCTGTCACCACCCGGGTCCCTGAATCCTGCAGCATCTCCTCTGCGCCCTGACTGCCCAGGAGGAGGTCAGGACTGTCATTAAAGTCTCTCTCGGTCAGAATTAAGCCCAGAGTCGAGTAGGTGTCGGTTACGAGTCCCTGGCGCCTCCTAAGGGAGGAGCGGAGGGCGCTCCGGGCCACCCGGGAGGTCCTGGCTCCCGCGCTGGCACCCAGGTATCTAATTCCACTGAGACACCCGCTCCTCCGAGGGTCCCTGGAAGGATGCGCTAGACACGTGACGACAGGGTCTGCCCACAGGCCGGGGGCTGAGGTCTTTGGGAAGCTTCTTGGCAGTGGGGCTAATTCACCGAAGACCAGAGAGTGACTTTTCCTTACTGAAAATCTCCAGCTCAAGACCTTCCTCGGGGGATCGAGTTTAAAATTATATAAGGAAACTAACTCGCTCCGAAAATTATTTAGCCGGTATGGCTGGTTAACTGTGGTTAAAAAAAAAATTAGTTTAGGTATAATATAATGGAAAAAATATATTAGATTTTAGGAGATAGGAGAGTCTTGTTCTAAAAGCAGCTGAAAGGTGTTCATGCATCACAGATTTTAATAATGAAGGAATCGTATCTAAGTTGTGCCCGGCTGCTTCTAAAAGGGATTTATACTTTCTGGGGTGAAGAAGTCCATATTTGGGGGGTGGAGGGTGTAGCTCAGTGGTAGAGTGTGTGCTTGGCATGTATGAGAGGTCCTGGGTTCAATCCCCAGTCCCTCCATGAAAGAAAGAAGAGAGAGAGAAAGAGAAAGAAGGAAAGAAAAAGGGAGGGAGGAAGGAATGAAGGAAGGAATGAAGGAAGGAAGGAAGGAAGGAAGGGAGGAAGGAAGGGAGGAAGGAAGGAAGGGAGGAAGGGAGGAAGGGAGGGAGGGAGGAAGGGAGGGAGGAAGGAAGGGAGGAAGGGAGGGAGGGAGGAAGGGAGGGAGGAAGGAAGGGAGGGAGGAAGGAAGGGAGGGAGGAAGGGAGGAAGGGAGGGAGGGAGGGAGGGAGGGAGGAATCTCATGAGAAAGGGGAAAAACACAACACACAAAGTCACACTGACAAGCCAGCTCACGCACGTAGGTGCGTGCAGGCGTTTTCCCTAAATTACCCAAAAATGCGAAGGTGGACAGACTTGGCTTTGACCCCCTGACCCCCATCTCACCACTGCGTGACCTCCCTCTGATTCCGGAGCAAGGACTGAACCTCCCCGCCTCGGTTCGCCTTTCTGCAGCTTTGGTGACTGAATGAATGAAAGCACGACATACGGGAGGCTGTTTAGGACAGGATTCCAAGTTACCACCACCACCATCACGACTATTAATTTTCACATAATTGTGTGAGCTGAGTGTCCAGAAAGGAATAAACCAAACTGCAAAGGGGACAGAAAAAGAAAAAGAGTAGCAGATCTAGGAAACCAGCTACGGCTACCAGGGGAAAAGGGGTGGGAAGAGATAAATTGGGAGCTTCAGATTTGCAAATATTAATTACTATATATAAAACAGATTTTAAAAAACCAGATTCCTTCTGCACAGCACAGGGAACTATATTCACTATTTCGTAGTGGCCTATAACGAAAAAGAGTATGAAAAGAAATACATGTATGTACATGCATGACTGGGACACTGTGCTGTGCACCGAAAAGTGACACATTGTAACTGACTCTACTTCAATTAAAACCTGCAAAGCGGTTACGGACTTGCCCACAGGGCAAGATGGCACAGGACGCAAAACAACAGACAGCCCCGAACCTGGGCGCCCCAACACCTGATGGCATTCAGAAGGGCTCCCTGAAGGGGAGGGACCAGAACAAGCTTATCTTCTGAGATCGATTTTATGGCCTCTAGTAAATGACATTCTTTTCTACTTTGCGGTCTTTTGTTTGCAAACAGACGGTCCTCGGAGACCAGGGCTGGAAGGCACCCCTTGGCTCAACGATCTGCACCTGAGCTAGTGGACGGACCACGTGTCTGGGATTCACAACTCCAGGGACCACGGGCGGTAACACTTTGAAGGCATCTCAGGAGGCCTCCTCTCCCGTGGTCCCCACGCAGGCGCCGTGACTTTCCCGCCTGGGTTTTAAGCCTCTCAGCTCCCGGGGCATCTCTGCTCAATGGTGCTCCGGGGGGACACAGGGCTGGACAGCCCAGCCTCAGTGGTGAGCACGAAAAACGATCAGACACGACTGCTTTGAAACGAGAGGACGCCCGGCTTGCAAAACCCACAATTCGCTGAAAGCTCACATCTGAAACATCTCGTCAAGAAAAAGCCAAATACAGAATTTTTACATCGTGAAGCAATTCCACTCCCAAGTATCGACCCAAAGGGACTGGAAGCGGGGACTCCCACAGATCTCTGCGACCCCTCGTCCCCTGCAGCGTGAGTCCCAAGGGCCAAACGGTGGACGCGACCCGAGGGTGGGCTGACGGATGGGGTGATACCCAGATGTAGTCTCTGCAGCAAAGAGCATCACTCAGCTATGAAAGGAGTGAGATTCTGACACACGCCACGACGAAGACGAACCTTGAAAACGTGATGCTACGTGAAATAAGCCAGAGGCGAAAGGACGAGTGTTGTGTGAGTCTGCTTGCCTGAGGTGCCCCAAAAAGGCAAGCTCCCAGAGACACGGAGTAGAAGAGAGGTTACCAGGAGCCGGGGGGCAATTATTGCTGAGCAGGTGCAGAGTTTCTGTTCGGGATGATGCAATTTTTTTTTTTTTTAAATAGACAGTGGTGAGAATTGCACAACACGGTGGATGCACTGAACGCCACTGAAACGTACACTCAAAACCGGGTGGAATAGTAAATTTCACGTTACGTCTATTTAAAAGTATATATTTTTTAATATATTATGCCGTCAAGCATAATTCCAGCTGTTACAAAACCGCCCGCTTTCCAAGGAAAACGCAGCGGGCTGCTAAGAAACGCGGGAGGCATTTTTTAGCCACTGTCACACAGAAATAAGCGGCTTACGTCTGGAATGAGCTCATGAAAACAAGAGCGTTAAATCCTCTTTGCCAGGGAGAAGGAACAGGTCGAGGAAGGTCGCAGCAAAGCTTTTATTCCGAGCACCAGGGCCCTTGCGAGGAAGCAGCCGACTCCAGATCAAAGACTTTCACAGGTCTGGATTCGGAGCCCCTGAAGGTTTGTCACCGAGCAGGACTCTGTTGTCACTGGTGACATGTGGTATTTGCAAGTGCTTAACTGTGTAGTCGTTTAAAGGGTTTTTCTCACGCCTTTGCTGACCAGGATTGGGCTGGAGAGCAGGGGGAGAACTTGGGGGATCAGCCTATCCCCCTGGCTTTGCTTCTGACACCCCGGAGAAGCAGCTGGGGAGTTCTGTGAATCTCGTTCATAACTCACCCCAGACGCGCACGTCTGCAGTAAGTTTCAGCCCCTTGGGGTTTCTTTGTATCCTGTTGTCCCCACCTGTGAAGACCCTGCCTCAGCCCGTCTAAAAGGGCTGAAGCTTGTCGGCCTGACTTTCAACGGCACACGTTTTTCTCTAGCGCGCTTGTCCCCAGACCCCCTTCCTAAGCACCTGTGTTTCAGACACAAGAACATTAGAAGGGTCCCAAAGCCGGAGGCCAACATCGTACCCGGCGGAAGCAAGGGGACCATTGCATCTGCAAAATTAAGAACAATCTTGCAATAATTTGTTACTTTGCATGTGATTTCTATGGAAACCAGCTACGCCCCTTGAACTCTCACGGCAAAACCCCCACCTTCTCTCCCCGGCAGGCTCACAGTCTAGGAGGCATCAGCCCACTGTGACCTCCTTTGCCTGCAAAGAAATACAGCTGCCTTTTCTACCTTATCCAAAACCCTGCCTTCGAGTCTCAGTTCGGTAAGTGGGGTGTGGAGGCTGAGTTTTGGCAACAGGTGAAGGAAAGAGGAAAGAACTTGGGTCTTTGTCAGATGCTGTCCTGTGTTCCGAGGAGGCTGCACGTGGAGCCTCCAGGGCGGGGATGGGAAGGACGGGCAGGGTGAGCCGCCGGGTCCTGTGAGCCGTGCACACCCCAGCCCTGGAGAGGGCAAGCACCCCACCCGGGAGGGCACAGGCCTTTGTGCGGCACTGCCAGACACAGACACGGGGGCCGCAAGGACACCAAAGGGGAGCTGACCCCCTTGAAAGAGACCCGTCCTTTCTGGCCCACATCCCAGATCCCCAATCTCCAGCTCAGGCGGCCTCCCGGTTTTTCACGGGAAGCGAGAGTCCAGCATCAGACGCAAACCTGCATGCCAACTGCCGGATGCTTTTTGCCCACTTTTCTCTGATTGTTTCTCTTACGCAGAGGATTTTGAAAAATAAACTAATACTTCACGTGTTACGTGCCCTGCAAACATTTTCCCCAGGCTGAGGTGCACCTTTGAGCACTTTGTATGCTGTTACGTTTGCATGGCAATTTTTACGTAAGGCGCTCAAACATCATTCTTCCTTGAGGGTTGTGCGAAGTCTTATTTAGGAAATCCTTTCTCAGCCTGAAGGTACAGAGATTCTCACTATTCATTAATTCTTATTAGCAGAAAAATTTTTTTAAAAAATGTTATGTTTCGCTTTTAGCAAGTAATTGACTTGAAACTGATGAGGGTGGACTGTAGGTAGTGGGGCTGCAGTCACGGGCCCTCTGCCCTCGGCGCTCAGCCGGGACGTCTCTGTGCTGTGCTGAGTCTCTGCAAATGTGTGCGTCTCCTGATTCGATGTCAATTTGTCTGTCCTTGAACCAGTACCATGCTTCTCCAGCCGTGATGCCTCGCCAGAAGCCCTGCTGTCCGACAGTGCGATTCACCCCCACCCTCTCCATGCCCCTCATTCATCTCCCAGTTTGTCTTGGCTGTTAGTGAGGTTTGCTCATCCTTAGAAGACCTAAGAGCCAAATTTTCAACCCCTTTGAGCAAATACCAAGAAGCGTGACTGTCTCACATAGTAAGAGGACGTTTAGTTTTGTTTTAAGAACCTATCAAACCGCCTCCCAAAGCGGCTGCACCATTTTGCAGTTCCCACCAGCAGTCAGCGAGAGTTCCTGCTGCTCTGTGCGCCCTCCAGCATTTACTGGTACAAATCTGCCTCTACATTGTTGCAATACAGTAATGATCCATTTCCCTCACATCTTTACATTTATTGGCATGACGCTGTTCGTGCTTGTTGCATTTTATTTTTTTAATTCTCTGAACACGGACTTGACGTGGTTCTCCCGCACATTTTCCCTCCTCCCGGGAGTCTGTGATTTGGGTAGATTTTAGAAGACACCTGGCTTTTGATTCTGTTCCCGTTTATCGATACGTCATCATTTCAGTAATTTGTGATCTTAACTTTTGTAATGACTTCCTTCCAGATTCCTTACTCAATTTTCATCCTTCCAATCTGAATGCTTCCTCCTTTGAAAGATTACAAGTTGAGGCTTGAAAACCATTTCAGCAGCATTGTATAACTTCCCAGGTGTAGTTCGTGCCTTTTTCAATCCGTCCCGAACAACCAATACTCCCCTGTGATTTAACCAGGAGTGAGTAAGGTTACTCATGTGCTTACACGTTTCGCTTTGAGTTTGCCGTTGACCTCTGACTTAATGACACTGGGTCAAAGACCACGGCATGCATGCCACAGATTACTTAAAATTTAGCTCAAGTTTCCATACATGGTCAACTTTTAAAAAACTTACATAGATTTCAGAGAAGAATCAAGAGTCTCTCTGCTGGGTGCAGGATTCTGTATTTCTACTAATTTGAACCTGTTAAAACTATTACGACCGTCCTTGCAATCACTCCTGGTATTTCGTATTTTCTCTGACATCCTTTTTTTTTTTTCTTTGTTTATTATTTCCTTGCTTTTGAGGTGGACGTGGGCTGTTTTTATGAAACACAGATTCCTTTGCATTTTGTTTCTGCTAGGCTGGAGCCGTCAATGACACACACATTCTTTTAGCAATTACGGTCAATTTCTTAGTTGCACCTAATATTTCAAAACACATATATTTAAATATTTAAAATACGTAACTAAGTAGGCTTTTTCCTAATGTATTTCACGTAGTTTACACTCCTCTCATTCTAAGGTCTTATTATGATTTAATCACACATTTAATGCACATTCTCAATTTCTCATTATCCAAAGTCTGGGTTTTAACCTTGTTGTAACAATTCGTATGGAATGAAACTTATGACACAGTCTCCTTTCTCCGCCCGTTAACGTGTCTCATTCCTCGTTCCTCCCTCGCCACCCACATCTTCTTCTGGAAATATGGTGTCTAGTAATTCTCCTAGTGAGAATTGCCAGTAAGAAACTGTCTCGGTCTGCATCTGAAAGCTTTATTTTGCTTTCATGAGATGTTGGTGAAAATTTTTATTCATTATATTTGTTTTTAATTGCTTTTTAAAATTGCTATTCTTTTTCTTAATGGTTTTTTATTGGGGGGAGGCATTTGGTTTATTTATTGTTTTAATGGCGGTACGGGGGCTTGAACCCAGGACCTCGTGCATGCTAAGCATGCGCTGTACCCCTGAGCTACACCCTCCCCCCAGGTTTATTCTGGGCTTGGCTGTCTCTTTTGGAACCACGCCCCCAACTCCATAGGAGATGAGTTTTAAAATTAAGAGCTTGCTTTCTTTCTTTTTCTTTCCTTTCTTCCTTCCTCCCTCCCTCCCTTCCTTTCTTAAAGCTCTTACAGTGTAACTTTTTTCTAACTTTCTGGTTGATTTTTGTATGAACATTAATCCCCAGACTTCAATGCTTTCAGTTAGAATGAGACCACTGTTTAATATAATAAATTAAAACGTCCGAAGTTTCAAAGCCAAGATGATCAAACTGGTACCCCTCGCGTGAAGGCGTTCTAAAAGATGACCCCAATATTACGCTCGACCCAGAAATCCTGGCTGCTTTTACAAATCCTCTAATGCTTGAGGAAACAGCCCTTCGACTTCATGGTCTGAGCCCAGACTTTATGTTTTCACATCCTTTCATCCTTTTTCTCCCGAGGCAATTAAGAAAATCTGATTATGCTAATTCCCACGGGCTCTCCACCCTGCAATTTCTGATATGTAAACTCTCCAATAACCCCAACCACCAGCCATGCATTACTCCTCTCATAGGAGACCAGCTGCCTTCGGGGCCCCCATCCTCCAGCAGAGGAAGCTCGTGTTTGTCACGTGAGTCACCCTCCGTTGTCCCCACGTCCCGCACTCCCTTCCCTCCCGTGCTGACCCCTCGGAAATTCACCAGGAGGAGAGGGAGCGATCGTGGGAAGGTCAATGCGCTTAAGTGCAAATACGAACACGCCCAGATCAAAAGGCTTCCATTCCCCAGGACCTCCTCTAAAAATAAATAAATAGGCCTAGTTACTTCCCACCCCCACCAAAAAAATTAAATTAAATTAAATAAGTAAAAATTTAATAAGAGGCTCCCAGCGTGGAGGAGCCCTCAAGACGCCCTCAGGTTGACTCCTGGGTAATTCACATGAATCCCGTTTGAAGCTTTGCTCACAGAAGCTGGTTCACGGACAGAAAACATATGAAGATGTCACAACCAAGTGTTTCTCTTTCATCCCATTTGTAAAGGGGAAAAGAGGCGCCGAGGTCAGAATCTTCTTTCCTTAGTGCCCTCGAGACTCCGTCCTTACCTTGGTGGTTGGCGAGCCGCTCGGACTGCGCCGGGAAGGCCGGTCCTGCCAGACCCTGTGGCCGGTGAGGGGATGTCTGCTCCGCCTGGTCCTGGAAAAGGGCAGGAGTAGACGGGCTCTGTCAGAAGCAGGAGTTCACATCTGTCACAGCCACCAGCCCCCAGCCTCCTTTCTTCCCCGGTGTCCTAACTTCTTCTCGTTTATTTAACTTTTCAGTTTCAGATGACAGTTATTTAAAATATGCTATAAAAGGGAAGTTAATCTTGAAAAGGTATAACCTTTGTTGTTTATCTGTTTTATATACATATGTTAGTTAATATCTGCCAATCCCGAACTCCCAATTTATCCCTTCTCACTCTCTTTCTCCCCTGGTACCTGTAACTTTGTTTTCTACATCTATGTTTACTGTACAGCACAGGGAACTATATTCAATACCCCGTGACAGCCTATAATGAAAAAGAGTACGAAAAGGAAAAAAAAAATATATATATATATATAACTGAATCACAATGCTATACACCAGAAACTAACACAACACTGTAAATCAATTACACTTCAATAAAAAAAGAAAAAACAGGGACCTCGGAGAAAAGTTACTCCTGTTTTGTTTTTTTGGGTTTTTTTAGCTTAAGTTGCTTTCCCTGAATGGCAATTCAAAATGAGTTATCGTCAAGTGCAGGATTAAAGCAATGAGTACAAGTAATGAGCCTTTGCCGGGAGCACCTGCCTTTTCTGTGACAATGACTGGGAATCACGCCCGAGGCGGTCTGCTACCTGGTAGGAAACACCTAGAGAATATTTCATAGTCGGGTCCCCCCACAAAGCGTTGGGAGCTCAGTGACGTTTTTTTAGACCTCAGGGTAAGGAGAAAAATTTGAGGCAGAAGTTAAAACAGTAATATTGCAGCCAAGCGCACAACTCCAGAAAACCACCTTCGTGGGTTTATAGTCAAGCCCATGAAAAATGTATTAAAATGTGGGAGAAGACAGACATGACAAGCCAACAGCTAACATCGCACTCAATGGTGAAAAGCTGAAAGAAAGCCTTTCCTCCTAGATCAGGAACAAGACAAGGGTATCCTCTCTCGCTTTTGTTCAACACAGTATTGGAAGCACTAGCCAGAGCAATTAGGCAAGAAAAAGAAAAGACATCCACATTGGAAAGCAAAACGTAAAACTCACTGTCTGTAGATGACGTGGAATTATATACAGAAAACCCTGCAGACGCCATCAAAAAACTGTCAGAACTAAGAAATGAATTCAGTAAAGTTGCAGGTACAAAATCAGTGGTATTTCTATACACTAAAAATGAACTATTAGAGAAATAAAGAACATAATATCATTTACAATTGCGTCAAAAAGAATAAATTACTGAGGGATAAATGTAACCAAGGAGATGGAAGGCCAGCGTACCAAGAACAGTAAGACATCACTGAAAGAAACGGAAGGTGCAAATAAACAGAAGATATCCCGTGCTCATGGATTAGAAGAATCAATATTGTTACAATGTCCATATTACCCAAAGCAATCTACAGGCTCAACGCAATCCCTATCAAAGTTCCCATGCCATTTTTCAAAGGAATTGAGCAAATAATCCTAAAATTTGTGTATGGAACCATGAAAACCCTGAAGAGCCAAAGCAATCCTGAGAAGGAAGAACCAAGCTAAAGTTATCACGTTTCCTGGTTTCTA